>NC_061100.1:85837826-85852826 GCF_015104395.2 Macrobrachium nipponense | reverse complement strand
AGGTAACTTATACCTAGAAGCAGATAACTGAATAGACATGAAACCGAGGCTGGCAGATGGACAGCAGTTGGGGGGCTGCTGGAAGTTCACTGGTCTTGGAATGTAGCCTAAACCTAGAAGCAGATCACTAAATAGACATGAAACCGAGGCTGGCGAATGGACAGCAGTTGGGGGGCTGCTGGAAGTTCACTGGTCTTGGAATGTAACCTATACCCAGAAGCAGTTCACTGAATAGACATGAAACGGAGACTGGCGAATGGACAGCAGTTGGGGGGCTGCAGGAAGTTCACTGGTCTTGGAATGTAACATATACCTAGAAGAAGATCACTGAATAGACATGAAACCAAGGCTGGCGAATGCACAGCAGTTGAGTGGCTGGAAGTTCAATCATCTTGGAATGTAATTTTATACCAAGAAGCAGATCACTGAATACACATGAAACCGAGTCTGGCGTATGGACAGCAGTTAGGGGCTGCTGGAAGTTCACTGGTCTTGGAATGTAACTTTATACCTAAAAGCAGATCACTGAATAGACATGAAACCGAGGCTGGCGAATGGGCAGCAGTTGGGGGGGCTGCTGGAAGTTCACTGGCCCTAGAATGTAAACTAGACATAATAACAGATCATTGAATGGACAGATCATTGAATGGACATGAAACCAAAGCTGGAGAATGGACAGTGGTTGGGGGAGCTGCTGGAAGTTAACTGGCTCTGGAATGGAAGCCTGACCTAGTAGCAAATCATTGAATGGACATGAAACCGAGGCTGACGAATGGACAGCAGTTGGGGGGCTGCTGAAAGTTCACTGGTCTTGGAATGTAACCTATACTTAGAAGAAGATCACTGAATAGACATGAAACTGAGGAAGGCAAATGGATAGTGGTTAGGCGGCTGCTGCATGTTCACTGGACCTAGAATGGAAGCCTAACCTAGAAGCGGATCTTTAAATGGACAGCAGTTGGGGGGCTGCTGGAAGTTCACTAGTCTTGGAATGTAACCTATACCTTGAAGAAGATCACAGAATAGACATGAAACTGAGGCTGGCGAATGGACAGCAGTTGGGGGGCTACTGTAAGTTCCCTGGTCTTGGAAGGTAACCTATACCTAGAAGCAGACCATTGAATAGACATGAAACAGAGGCTGGCGAATGGACAGCAGTTGGGGGGCTGCTGGAAGTTCACTGGTCTTGGAATGTAACCTATACCTAGAAGCAGATCACTGAATAGACATAAAACCGAGGCTGGCGAATGGACAGCAGTTGAGGGGCTGCCGGAAGTTCCCTGGTCTTGGAATGTAACCTATACCTAGAAGCAGATCATTGAATAGACATGAAACCGAGGCTGGCGAATGGACAGCAGTTGGGGGCTGCTAGAAGTTCACTGGTCTTGGAATGTAACCTATACCTAGAAGCAGATCACTGAATAGACATAAAACCGAGGCTGGCGAATGGAGAGCAGTTGAGGGGCTGCCGGAAGTTCCCTGGTCCTTGGAATGTAACCTATACCTAGAAGCAGATCATTGAATAGACAAAATTCTGAGGCACTGGCGAATGGACAGCAGTTGGGGGCTGCTGGAAGTTCACTGGTCTTGGAATGTAACCTATACCTAGAAGCAGATCACTGAATAGACATGAAACCGAGGCTGGTGGATGGACAGCAGTTGGGGGGCTGCTGGAAGTTCACTGATCTTGGAATGTAACCTATACCTAAAAGCACATCACTAAATAGACATGAAACCGAGGCTGGCGGATGGACAGCAGTTGGGGGGCTGCTGGAAGTTCACTGGTCTTGTAATGTAACCTATACCTAGAAGCAGATCACTGGATAGACATAAAACCGAGGCTGGCGAATGGACAGCAGTTGAGGGGCTGCCGGAAGTTCACTGGTCTTGGAATGTAACCTATACCTAGAAGCAGATCATTGAATAGACATGAAACCGAGGCTGGCGAATGGACAGCAGTTGGGGGCTGCTGGAAGTTCACTGGTCTTGGAAGGTATCCTATACCTAGAAGCAGACCATTGAATAGACATGAAACAGAGGCTGGCGAATGGACAGCAGTTGGGGGGCTGCTAGAAGTTCACTGGTCTTGGAATGTAACCTATAACTAGAAGCAGATCACTGAATAGACATAAAACCGAGGCTGGCGAATGGACAGCAGATGAGGGGCTGCCGGAAGTTCCCTGGTCTTGGAATGTAACCTATACCTAGAAGCAGATCATTGAATAGACATGAAACTGAGGCTGGCGAATGGACAGCAGTTGGGGGCTGCTGGAAGTTCACTGGTCTTGGAATGTAACCAATACCTAGAAGCAGATCACTGAATAGACATGAAACCGAGGATGGCGGATGGACAGCTGTCGGGGGGTGGTGGAAGTTCACTGATCTTGGAATGTAACCTATACCTAAAAGCACATCACTAGATAGACATGAAACCGAGGCTGGCGGATAGACAGCAGTTGGGGGGGCTGCTGCTGGAAGTTCACTGGTCTTGGAATGTAACCTATACCTATAAAAGAAGAAGAAACTAAATAGACATAAAACCGAGGCTGGCTAAATGAACATTTTCAGTTGGGTGGCTGCTGAAGTTGCACTGGTCTTGTAATGTAACCTATACCTAGAAAGCAGATCACTGGACCTAGACATAAAACCAAGGCTGGCGAATGGACAGCAGTTGGAAGTTCACTGGTCTTGGAAGGTAACCTATACCTAGAAGCAGACCATTGAATAGATATGAAACCAAGGGTGGCAAATGGACAGCAGTTGAGGGGCTGCTGGAAGTTCACTGGTCTTGGAACGTATACCTAGAAGCAGATCACTAAATAGACATGAAACCGAGGCTGGCAAATATACAGCAGTTGGGGGGCTGCTGGAAGTTCACTGGTCTTAGAATGTAACCTATACCTAGAAGCAGATCACTAAATAGACATGAAACCGAGGCTGGCGGATGGACAGCAGTTGGGGGGCTGCTGGAAGTTCACTAGTCTTGGAATGTAACCTATACCTAGAAGCAGATCACTAAATAGACATGAAACCGAGGATGGCGGATGGACAGCAGTTGGGGGCTGCTGGAAGTTCACTGATCTTGGAATGTAACCTATACCTAGAAGCAGATCACTAAATAGACATGAAACCAAGGCTGGCGGATGGACAGCAGTTGGGGGGCTGCTGGAAGTTTCACTGTTCTTGGAATGTAACCTATACCTAGAAGAAGATCACTGAATAGATATAAAACTGAGGATCGCGAATGGACAGCAGTTGGGGGGCTACTGGAAGTTCACTGGTCTTGTAATGTAACCTATACCTAGAAGCAGATCACTGAATAGACATAAAACTAAGGCTGGCGAATGGACAGCAGTTTGGGGGCTGCTGGAAGTTCACTGGTCTTGGAAGGTAACTTATACCTAGAAGCAGATCACTAAATAGACATGAAATTGAAGCTGGCGAATGGAGCATAAGGAGAGACAGCAGAGAGACCTTGAGAGCAGGCTTCGAAGACTACATGAAAGAGGGAGGATAAGACAGGAATTGGGGCACTTTTATGGAATTTAGTTAAGGATAAAAGAGTGCTCTACAGAAGGGAGGCAACGAGAACCCGAAGTAAGGAGTATGAGAGAACGTGGGGAGAGGAAAGGACTGGATTAAGTGGTAAAGGAAGGATGTTATGGGAACTAATCTGGTTCCTAAATACATTAGTAAGGGGGAATAGGTGGCTCTGAGAGAATAGAGGCAGATAGAAATCAAGCCTATGGAGCAGCTTGAAAAAGAGTCCAGGAAGGCTGAAAATAATTGGGGAAAGGAAGTGAAAAGAGGTCACAAGAATGAATAGAAGATGAGGGCCTTGCTGGAAGTTGACCGAAGTTGAGGGCCTTGCTGGAAGTTCTCTGGCCCTGGAATGGAAGCCAGACCAAGAAGCAGGACAATAAATAAACATGAAACCGAGGCAAGCAAATGGACAGCAGTTGGGTGGGCTGCTGGAAGTTCACTGGCCCCGGAATATAACTTAGACCTCAAAAGCAGATCACTGAATTGACATGAAACCGAGGCTGGCGGATGAACAGCAGTTGGGGGGGCTGCTGGATGTTCACTGGTCGTTGGCAATAGTAACCGCCTAATACCTTAAGAAGGCAGAAAATTCAACTAAAATAGACATGAAACTGAGGCTGGCGAATGGACAGCAGTTGGGGGCTGCTGGAAGTTCACTGGTCTTGGAATGTAACATATACCCAGAAGCAGTTCACTGAATAGACATGAAACTTAGGCTGGCGAATGGACAGCAGTTTGGGGGCTGCTAGAAGTTCACTGATCTTGGAATGTAACATATACTAGAAGAGGATCACTGAATAGACATGAAACCAAGGCTGGAGAATGCACAGCAGTTGAGGGGCTGCTGGAAGTTCAATCGTCTTGGAATGTAACTTTAAACCTAAAAGCAGATAACTGAATACACATAAAACCGAGGCTGGCGAATGGACAGCAGTTTGGGGCTGATGGAAGTTCACTGGTCCTTGGAAGGTAACTTATACCTAGAAGCGATCACGAATATACATGAAACCGAGGCTGGGCGGATGGACCAGCAGTTTTGGGGGGCTGCTGAAGTTCCTGGTCTTGGAATGGTACCTATAACCTAAAGCAGATTCACTAAATAGACAAACCGGAGGCTAGTGAAATGGGACACATGGCTGCT
The DNA here is from genome assembly GCF_015104395.2 of Macrobrachium nipponense. Taxonomy (NCBI): domain Eukaryota; kingdom Metazoa; phylum Arthropoda; class Malacostraca; order Decapoda; family Palaemonidae; genus Macrobrachium; species Macrobrachium nipponense. The sequence continues at coordinate 85,848,142 of NC_061100.1, read as the reverse complement.
GGAAGTTTCACTAGTCTTGGTGTGTAACCTATACCCAGAAGCAGTTCACTGAATAGATATGAAACTGAGGCTGGCGAATGAACAGCAGATGGGGGGCTGCTGGAAATTTCACTGGGTCTTGGAATGTAACATATACCTAGAAGAAGATCACTGAATAGACATGAAACTGAGGCGATGGCGAATGCCACAGCAGTTGAGTGGTCTGCTGGAAGTTTGCACAGGTCTTGGAATGTAACTTTATACCTAGAAGGCAGATCACTGAAATACACATGGAAACCGAGGCTGGCGAATGGGACAGCAGTTGGGGGCTGCTGGAAGTTCACTGGTCTTGGAATGTAACTTTATAACTAGAAGCAGATCACTGAATTAGACATGAAACAAACGAGACTGGCGAATGGGCCAGCTAGTTTTGGGGGGATTGCTGGAATGTTCACTGGCCCTAGAATGTAAAATAGACATAAAAACAGATCATTGAATGGACATATCATTGAATGGACATGAAACCAAAGCTGGAGAATGGACAGCGGTTGGGGGAGCTGCTGGAAGTTAACTGGCTCTGGAATGGAAGCCTGACCTAGAAGCAGATCATTGAATGGACATGAAACCGAAGCTGACGAATGAACAGCGGTTGGGGGGCTGCTGAAAGTTCACTGGTCTTGGAATGTAACCTATACCTAGAAGAAGATCACTGAATAGAGCTGGATGTTCACTGGCCCTAGAATGGAAGCCTAACCTAGAAGCAGATCTTTAAATGGACAGCAGTTTGGGGGCTGCTGGAAGTTCACTGGTCTTGGAATGTAACCTATACCTAGAAGAAGATCACTGAATAGACATGAAACTGAGGCTGGCGAATGGACAGCAGTTGGGGGGCTGCTGGAAGTTCACTGGTCTTGGAAGGTAACCTATACCTAGAAGCAGACCATTGAATAGACATGAAACCAAGGAAGGCAAATGGACAGCAGTTGGGGGGCTGCTGGAAGTTCACTGGTCTTGGAATGTAACCTATACCTAGAAGAAGATCACTGAATAGACATAAAACTAAAGCTGGCGAATAGAGAGCAGTTGAGGGGCTGCCGGAAGTTCACTGGTCTAGGAATGTAACCTATACCTAGAAGCAGATCATTGAATAGACATGAACCCAAGGCTGGCTAATGGACAGCAGTTGGGGGGCTGCTGGAAGTTCACTGGTCTTGGAATGTAACCTATACCTAGAAGCAGAACACTAAATAGACATGAAACCGAGGCTGGCGGATAGACAGCAGTTGGGGGGCTGCTGGAAGTTCACTGGTCTTGGAATGTAACCTATACCTAGAAGCAGATCACTGAATAGACATGAAACAGAGGCTGGCGGATGGACAGCAGTTGGGGGGCTACTGGAAGTTCACTGGTCTTGGAATGTAACCTATACCTAGAAGCAGATCACTAAATAGACATGAAACCGAGGCTGGCGAATGGACAGCAGTTGGGGGGCTGCTGGAAGTTCACTGGTCTTGGAATGTAACCTATACCTAGAAGCAGATCACTAAATAGACATGAAACCGAGGCTGGCAAATGGACAGCAGTTGGGGGGCTGCTGGAAGTTCACTGGTCTTGGAATGTAACCTATACCTAGAAGCAGATCACTAAATAGACATGAAACCGAGGCTGGCAGATGGACAGCAGTTGGGGGGCTACTGGAAGTTCACTGGTCTTGGAATGTAACCTATACCTAGAAAAAGATCACTGAATATGACATAAAACCGAGGCTGGCGAATGGACAGCAGTTGGGGGGCTGCTGGAAGTTCACTGGTCTTGGAAGGTAACCTATACCTAGAAGCAGACCATTGAATAGACATGAAACCAAGGCTGGCAAATGGACAGCAGTTGGGGGCTGCTGGAAGTTCACTGCTCTTGGAATGTAACCTATACCTAGAAGCAGATCATTGCATAGACATGAAACCAAGGCTGGCAAATGGACAACAGTTGGGGGGGCTACTGGAAGTTCACTGGTCTTGGAATGTAATATATAGCTAGAAGCAGATCACTAAATAGACATGAAATCGAGGCTGGCAGATGGACAGCAGTTGGGGGGCTGCTGGAAGTTCACAGGTCTTGGCCCCCCTGTAACCTATACCTACCTGAAGCAGTATCACTAAATAGACATGAACGCCAGGCTGGCAAATGGACAGCAGTTGGGGGGCTGCTGGAAGTTCACTAGTCTTGGAATGTAACCTATACCTAGAAGCAGATCACTAAATAGACATGAAACTGAGGCTGGCGGATGGACAGTAGTTGGGGGCTGCTGGAAGTTCACTGTTCTTGGAATGTAACCTATACCTAGAAGAAGATCACTGAATAGACATAAAACTAAGGCTGGCGTATGGACAGCAGTTGGGGGGCTGCTGGAAATTCATTGGTCTTGTAATGTAACCTATACTTAGAAGCAGATCACTGAATAGACATAAAACCAAGGCTGGCGAATGGATAGCAGTTGGGGGGCTGCTGGAAGTTCACTGGTCTTGGAAGGTAACATGTACCTAGAAGCAGATCACTGGATAGACATGAAACCGAGGCTGGCGGATGGACAGCAGTTGGGGGGCTGCTGGAAGTTCCTGGTGTCTTGGAATGTAACCTATACCTAGAAGCAGATCACTGAATAGAATGAAACTGAGGCTGGCGATGGACAGCAGTTGGGGGCTGCTGGAAGTTCACTGGTCTTGGAATGTAACCTATACCTAGAAGTAGATCACTGAATAGACATAAAACCAAGGCTGGCAAATGGACAGCAGTTGGGGGGCTGCTGGAAGTTCACTGGTCTTGGAATGTAACCTATACCTAGAAGCAGATCACTAAACAGACATGAAATCGAGGCTGGCAAATGGACAGCAGTTGGGGGGCTGCTGGAAGTTCACTGGTCTTGGAAGGTAACTTCTACCTAGAACAGATCACTGAATAGAAGTTAACTGGCTCTGGAATGGAAACCTGATCTAGAAGCAGATCACTGAATGGACATGGAACCGAGGCTGGTGAATGGATAGTGGTTGGGAGGCTGCTGGAAGTTCACTGGCCCTAGAATGGAAGAAAACCTAGAAGCAGATCTTTAAATGGACATGGAACAGAGGCTGGCGAATGGACAGCAGTTGGTGGGCAGCTGGAATATCACTGGTCTTGGAATGTAACCTATACCTAGAAGCAGATCACTAAATAGACATAAAACCGAGGCTGGTGGATGGACAGCAGTTGGGGGGCTGCTGGAAGCTCACTGGTCTTGGAATGTAACCAATACCTAGAAGCAGATCACTGAATAGACATGAAACCGAGTCTGGCGAATGGACAGCAGTTGGTGGGCTGCTGGAAGTTCACTGGTCTTGGAATGTAACCTATAGCTAGAAGAAGAACACTAAACAGACATGAAACCGAGGCTGGCGGATGGACAGCAGTTGGGGGGCTGCTGGAAGTTCACTGGTCTTGGAATGTAACCTATACCTAAAAGCAGATCATTGAATAGACATGAAACCGAGGCTGGCGTATGGACAGCAGTTGGGGGGCTGCTGGAAGTTCACTGGTCTTGGAATGTAACCAATACCTAAAAGAAGATCACTGAATAGACACGAAACCGAGGCTGGCGAATGGACAGCAGTTGGGGGGCTGCTGGAAGTTCCCTGGTCTTGGAATGTAACCTATACCTAGTAGAAGATCACTGAATAGACATGAAACAGGGGCTGGGGAATGGACAGCAGTTGAGGGGCTGCTGGAAGTTCATTGGTCTTGGAATATGACCAATACCTAGAAGAAGATCACTGAATAGACATGAAACCGAGGATGGCGAATGGACAGCAGTTGGGGGGCTGCTGGAAGTTCACTGGTCTTGGAATGTAACCAATACCTAGAAAAGGATCACTGAATAGACATGAAACAGAGGCTGGTGAATGGAGAGCAGTTGGGGGGCTGCTGGAATTTCACTGGTCTTGGAATGTAACTTATACCTAGAAGAAGATCACTGAATATACATGAAACAGAGGCTGGCGAATGGACAGCAGTTGGGGGGCTGCTGGAAGTTCACTGGTCTTGGAATGTAACCAATACTTAGAAGAAGATCACTGAATAGACATGAAACCGAGGCTGGCGAATGGACTGCAGTTGGGGGGCTGCTGGAAGTTCACTGGTCTTGGAATGTAACCAATACCTAGAAGAAGACCACTGAATAGACATGAAACCGAGGCTGGCGAATGGACAGCAGTTGGAGGGCTACTGGAATTTCACTGGTCTTGGAATGTAACCTATACCTAGAAGCAGATCACTGAATAGACATGAAACTGAGGCTGGCGGATGGACAGCAGTTGGGGGGCTGCTGGAAGTTCACAGGTCTTGGAATGTAACCTATACCTAGAAACAGTTCACTGAATAGACATGAAACCAAGGCTGGCGAATGCACAGCAGTTGGGGGGCTGCTGGAAGTTCACTGGTCATGGAATGTAACATATACTTAGAAGATCACTGAATAGACATAAAACCAAGGCTGGCGAATGCACAGCAGTTGAGGGGCTGCTAGAAGTTCACCGGTCTTGGAATGTAACTTTATACCTAGAAGCAGATCACTGAATACACATGAAACCGAGGCTGGCGAATGGACAGCAGTTGGGGGCTGCTGGAAGTTCACTGGTCTTGGAATGTTACCTATACCTAGAAGCAGATCACTGAATAGATATGAAACCGAGGCTGGCGAATGGACAACAGTTGGGGGGCTGCTGGAAGTTCACTGGCCCTAAAATGTAAACTAGACCTAATAACAGACCATTGAATGGACAGATCATGGAATGGATATGAAACCAAAGATTGAGAATGGACAGCGGTTGGGGGAGCTGCTGGAAGTTAACTGGCTCTGGAATGTAACCTATACCTAGAAGCTGATCACTGAATGAACATGAAACTGAGGCTGGTAAATGGATAGTGGTTGGGCGGCTGCTGGAAGTTCATTGGCCCTAGAATGGAAGCCTAACCTAAAAGCAGATCTTTAAATGGATAACAGTTGGGGGGCTGCTGGAAGTTCACTGGTCATAGAATGGAGGCCTAACTTAAAAGCAGATCTTTAAATGGATAGCAGTTGGGGGGCTGCTAGAAGTTCACTGGTCTTGGAATGTAACCTATACCTAGAAGAAGATCACTGAATAGACATGAAACTAAGGCTGGCGAATGGACAGCAGTTGGGGGGCTGCTGGAAGTTCACTGGTCTTGGAATGTAACCTATACCTAGAAGCAGACCATTGAATAGACTTGAAACCGAGGCTGGCGAATGGACAGCAGTTGGGGGGCTGCTGGAAGTTCACTGGTCTTGGAATGTAACCTATACCTACAAGCATATCACTGAATAGACATAACCGAAGCTGGCGTATGGACAGCAGTTGGGGGCTGCCGGAAGTTCACTGGTCTTCGAAGGTAACCTATACCTAGAAGCAGATCATTGAATAGACATTGAAACCAAGGCTGGCTAATGGACGGACAGTTGGGGGGCTACTGGAAGTTCACTTGTCTTGGAATGTAACCTATACCTAGAAGCAGATCACTAAATAGACATGAAACCGAGGCTGACTGATGGACAGCAGTTGGGGGGCTGCTGGAAGTTCACTGGTCTTGGAATGTAACCTATACCTAGAAGCAAATCACTATATAGACATGAAACCGAGGCTGGCGGATGGACAGCAGTTGGGGGGCTGCTGGAAGTTCACTGGTCTTTGAAAGTAACCTATACCTAGAAGCAGATCACTGAATACACAAAATAAAACCGAGGCTGGCAAATGGACAGCAGTTGGGGGTCTGCTGAAAGTTCACAGTCTTGGAATGTAACCTATACCTAGAAGCTGATCACTGAATGAACATGAAACCTAAGGCTGGCAAATGGATAGTGGTTGGGCGGCTCCTGAGAGTACACTGGCCCTAGAATGGAAGCCTAACCTAGAAGCAGATCTTTAAATGGACAGCAGTTGGGGGGCTGCTGGAAGTTCACTGGTCTTGGAATGTAACCTATACCTAGAAGAAGATCACTGAATAGCATGAAACTGAGGCTGGCGAATGGACAGCAGTTGGGGGCTACTGGAAGTTCACTGGTCTTGGAAGGTGTACCTATACCTAGAAGCAGATCATTGAATAGACATGAAACCAAGGCTGCCAAATGGACAGCAGTTGGGGGGTTGCTGGAAGTTCACTGGTCTGAAATGTAACCTATACCTAAAGGCAGATCACTGAACAAACATAAAACCGAAGCTGGCGAATGGACAGCATTTGGGGGGCTGCCGGAAGTTCACTGGTCTTGGAAGGTAACCTATACCCAGAAGTAGATCACTGAATAGACATGAAACCAAGGCTGGCAAATGGACAGCAGTTGAGGGGCTGCTGGAAGTTCACTGGTCTTGAATGTAACCTTTACCTAGAAGCAGATCACTAAATAGACATGAAACCGAGGCTAGCGGATGGACAGCAGTTGGGAGGCTGCTTGAAGTTCACTGGTCTTGGAATGGTGGGGAACCTATACCTAGAAGCAGATCACTGAATAGACATAAAACCGAGGCTGGCGAATAGACAGCAATTGGGGGGTGCTGGCGGGAAGTTCACTGGTCTTGGAATGTAACCTATACCTAGAAGCAGGTCACTGAATAGACATAAAACCGAGGCTGCTAAATGGACAGCAGTGGGGGGCTGCTGGAAGTTCACTGGTCTTGGAATGTAACCTATACCTAGAAGCAGATCATTGAATAGTCATGAAATCGAGGCTGGCAAATGGACGGCAGTTGGGGGCTGCTGGAAGTTCACTGTCTTGGAAGGTAACCTATACCTAGAAGCAGATCACTGAATAGACATGAATTCTGAGGGCTGGCGGATGGACAGCAGTTGGGGGGCTGCTGGAAGTTCACTGCTCTTGGAATGTAACCTATACCTAGAAGCAGATCACTAAATAGACATGAAACCGAGGCTGGCGAATGGACAGCAGATGGGGCTGCTGGAAGTTCACTGGTCTTAGAATGTAACCTTTACCTAGAAGCAGATCACTAAATAGACATGAAACCGAGGCTGGCGAATGGACAGCAGATGGGGGCTGCTGGAAGTTCACTGGTCATGGAATGTAACCTATACCTAGAAGCAGATCACTAATAGACATGAAACAGAGGCTGGCGGATGGACAGCAGTTGGGGGGCTGCTTGAAGTTAACTGGTCTTGGAATGTAACCTATACCTAGAAGCAGATCACTGAATAGATATAAAACTGAGGCTGGCGAATGGACAGCAGTTTTGGGGGCTGCTGGAAGTTCACTGGTCTTGGAATGTCAAACCTATACCTAGAAGTAGATCACTGAATAGACATAAAACCAAGGCTGGCAAATGGACAGCAGTTGGGGGGCTGCTGGAAGTTCACTGGTCTTGGAATGTAACCTATACCTAGAAGCAGATCACTAAACAGACATGAAATCGAGGCTGGCAAATGGACAGCAGTTGGGGGGCTGCTGGAAGTTCACTGGTCCTTGGAAGGTAACTTCTACCTAGAACAGATCACTGAATAGACATGAAACCGAGGCTGGCGGATGGACAGCAGTTGGGGGGCTGCTTGAAGTTCACTGGTCTTGGAATGTAACCTATACCTAGAAGCAGCTCACTAAATAGTACATGAAACCGAGGCTGGCGAATGGACAGCAGTTGGGGGGCTGCTGGAAGTTCACTGGTCTTGGAATGTAACATATACCTAGAATCAGATCACTAAATAGACATGAAACCGAGGCTGGCGAATGGACAGCAGTTGGGGGGCTGCTTGAAGTTCACTGGTCTTGGAATGTAACATATACCTAGAAGCAGATCACTGAATAGACATGAAACAGAGGCTGGCGAATGGACAGCAGTTGGTGGGCTGCTGGAAGTTCACTGGTCTTGGAATGTAACCTATACCTAGAAGCAGATCACTGAATAGACATAAAATAAAAAAAACCGAAGCTGGCGAATGGACAGCAGTTGGGGGGGCTGCCAGAAGTTCACTGGTCTTGGAAGGTAACCTATACCTAGAAGCAGATCATTAAATAGACATGAAACCAAGGCTGGCTAATGGACGGCAGTTGGGGGGCTGCTGGAAGTTCACTGGTCTTGGAATGTAACCTATACCTAGAAGCAGATCACTGAATAGACATGAAACCGAGGCTGGCGAATGGACAGCAGTTGGAGGGCTGCTGGAAGTTCACTGGCCCTAGAATGTAAACTAGACCTAATAACAGATCATTGAATGGACAGATCATTTAATGGACATGAAACCAAAGCTTGAGAATGGACCTATACCTAGAAGCTGATCACTGAATGGACATGAAACTGAGGCTGGCAAATGGATAGTGGTTGGGCGGCTGCTGGAAGTTCACTGCACCTAGAATGGAAGTCTAACCTAGAAGCAGATCTTTAATGACAGCAATTGCAGGGCTGCTGGAAGTTCACTGGTCTTGGAAGGTAACCTATACCTAGAAGCAGATCATTGAATAGACATGAAATCAAGGCTGGCAAATGGACAGCAGTTGGGGGGCTACTGGAAGTTCACTGGTCTTGGAATGTAACCTATACCTAGAAGAAGATCAATGAATAGATATGAAACCGAGGCAGCGATGGACAGCAGTTAGGGGGCTGCTGGAAGTTCACTGGTCTTGGAATGTAACTTATACCTAGAAGCAGATCACTGAATAGACATATAGCTGAGGCTGGCGAATGGACAGCAGTTGGGGGGGGCTGCTGGAAGTTCACTGGTTTTGGAATGTAACCTATACCTAGAACCATATCACTGAATGGACATGAAACCCTGGCTGGTGAATGGACAGCAGTTGGGGGGTGCTGGAATTTTACTGGTATTGGAATGTAACCTATACCTAGAAGCAGATCATTGAATGGACATGAAACTGAGGCTGGCAAATGGACAGAGGTTGGGGGGGTGCTGGAAGTTCACTGGTCTTGGAATGTAACCTATACCTAGAAGCAGATCGTTGAATGGACATGAAACTGAGGCTGGTGAATGGACAGCAGTTGAGGGGCTGCTGGAAGTTCACTGGTTCTTGGAATGTAGCCTATACCTAGAAGCAGATCATGAATGGTCATGAAACCAATGCTGGCGAATGGACTCAGGCTGGAGAATGGACAGCAGTTTTGGTGGCTGCTGGAAGTTCACTGGTCTTGGAATGTAACCTATACCTAGTAGCAGATCACTGAATAGACATGACACCGAGGCTGGTGAATGGACAGCAGTTGGGGGTTGCTGGAAGTTCACTGGTCTTAGAATGTAACCTATACTTAGAAGCAGATCACTGAATAGACGTGAAACCTACGCTGGGGAATGGACAGCAGTTGGGGGCCTGCTGGAAGTTCACTGGTCTTGGAATGTTACCTACACCTAGAAGCAGATTACTGAATAGACATGAAAACTGAGGCTGGCGAATGGACGCCAGTATGGGGCTGCTGGCAGTTCATTGGTCTAATGTAACCTATAACTAGAAGCAGATCACTGAATAGACATGAAACTGAGGCTGGCGAATGGACAGCAGTTTGGGGGCTTTTGGACATTCACTGGCCCTGGAATGGAAGCCAGACCAAGAAGCAGAAAATTGAATAGACATGAAACCGAGGCAAGCAAATGGACAGCAGTTGGGAAGCTGCTGGAATTTCACTGCTCTTGGAATGTAACCTATACCTAGAACCAGCTCTTTAAATGGACATGAAACTGAGGCTGGTGAATGGACAGTGGTTGGGGGGCAGCTGGAAGTTCAATGGCCCTGGAATGGAAGCCAGACCAAGAAGCAGAAGATTGAATAGACATGAAACTCAGGCTACCAAATGGACAGCAGTTGGGTGGCTGCTGGAAATTCTCTGGTCTTTGAATGTAACCTATACCTTTAAGCAAATCATTGAATGGATATGAAGCCGAGGCTTGCGAATGAACAGCAGTTGGGGGGCTGTTGGAAGTTCACTTTCCCTGGAATGTAACTCAGACCTGAAATCAGAACATTGAAATAAAACATGAAACCTAGGCTAGCAAATGGACAGCAGTTGGGGGGCTGTGGGAAGTCATTGGCCCTGCAATGTAACCTAGATCTAGAAGCAGATCATGGAAAGGACATGAAACCGAGGCTAGCAAATGGACAGCAGTTGGGGGGATGCTGGATGTTTACTTACCCTGGAATATAACCTAGAACTAGAAGCAGAGCATTGAATGAACATAAAACTGAGGCTGGGAAATGGACAGTAGTTGGGGGGCTGCTGGAAATTCACTGGCCCTGGAATGGAAGCCTGGCCTATTATTATTATTATAAACTTAAGATATACCAGCCC
>NC_061100.1:85822826-85832826 GCF_015104395.2 Macrobrachium nipponense | reverse complement strand
TTAGGTTTTTATTTGCTGGATGAGTAGCGCCTCCAGCAGGCGCAACCGACGGGCATCAGGGGCCCTTCCGATGCCCGTCGGTTTGCGCCTGCTGGAGGCGCTACTCATCCAGCAAATAAAACCTAATCTGAATACGACGCAGGAAGAATTTCTCCTCCTACGAGTATGAGAAGACCTGCCACCAACAATGACACCACCGATCATGACAACTCTATGGATGACAACGCCCCCGAACGAGGTACTCCTGCAGCCGATGGAAATCAAAGTAGCCGTGACGTCCCACAGCGTAGCGCAACGCCATCAATGTTACAGCGCCGCTTAGGAGTCCAGGCGGCTGCCAGGATATGCTGCAACGCAACCATCGGCCCGAAGAAAGTGGCTTGAGACCTGGCTCAGGCAGCCAATGAAAACAAGACTCACCGCCACCAGCCAATAGGAGACAAGCATGGGGTCAGACCCCTGCTGTCAGCCACAGTATATAAGGAGGACGACACCGCACCAAGATCAGTCCACCCTCAGCTTCCCAGCCCGAGGATGTCTGGCAAGCTCCAGACGAAAGCTCGCTTTAAGAAAGAGAGGAGAGAGAGAGATGAGGAGAGAGAGAGAGAGAGAATCGTTAATGACTTTGATGACTATGGTATCATAGTTTATCTGTAAAATTCAAATATACTACACCTATTTTGACCCTGTATTTTACCATGACCTCTATAGGCGCTCTACTAGCCTGTTTAAGTAGCACGGAAAAAGCCCGCTATTCGCAAAATAGAGAAGAATCTCTACAAGTGAACGCTGCTGAAGTAGCCATTACTTTTAATAAAGTATGCTTGAGAGAGGGTCTGCTTCCTAAGTACAATAATAATAATAATAATAATAATAATAATCAGCATTACCATTGCCTACTAAATTAATAACCAAATGAATGGCAGATATTATGTAGTTACGAACACTCAGTGCTGAGTCGTTGCGAGTCAAAAAGGAAACAAAAGCCATGAGTAGTTTCTTAAACAAGGAAAAATCACTCTTGAACTTTGATGCCAGAAGATGGCGAATACCTCAAGAACCAACAACCATACAACTGATTCGTTCTCACGGAGCTCAAATGTTCTCTTCTGACTCGCAACAACTCATATATTTTTACATTTTGTAACAAGTTCTGTATAAATAGAAGAAGTTAATAATACAAGTAATGAAACCAGCACTACAACACAGAGTTTTCCCTATTACTGCAATTTGCGAGATGGAACTCTACATACTTGCATGAAACAGAATGCGCTCTGGTAGGGAAATGCCATGGCTCGAACAGTTGGGACCATCACGTCTTCCAGTATTTCAAGGTATTGGTCGGCGTTGAATCTTCCTTGCATTTCTGCCAGCTCACCCAGGGTGTATAAGTTAACCCATCCCCACACGTTACATGTGCTCACAGGTATCTTGTATTATTGCGTCGCCAACAGTGCAACTGTCCGTGCGAGGTCGACGCAAATGTTTCTCATCAGAAAAAAACAACTCTTGCCCAGAAACCAAAGTCTTCGTTGACATACTGCCGGGCCAAAATGAAGGCGCCAGCGATGGTGGATGACTAAATACTGATACTGTAACAGAAGGGAGGAAACATTTTTGGTAGCGGGATGAATTTGTTCAGAAAGTCTTAATAAAAACTAACATATTGTTGTTGTTTGAAGTGTATGTGCTTTCATTGAGACTAAGCAATAGTTTGTTTTTGGTCGTATCTTATTATATATCATATTTCATATTAAATGGTTATTTTTCAATCTATTGTGTATCCTTAATTATAGGGTGCTGTAATATTTGTCCCTTAATTACGTATACTTAAAATGTTACTAAAGTTCAGGTTTGGAACTCAATATTATATACTATAGTTTATATATACTATCTATTATATATATATATATATATATATATATATATATATGTATATATATATTATATATATATATATATATATATATATATATATATATATATATATATATATATATAAGGATATAATCTCATTATTACTTGATACATTCTTAACGTGGGAATTCTCACCTGCAGGCGGAACACAAACAACAAAAACGCACATGCTTGCCATCGATAAATGTAGACGTATGCCTCGAGCAGTTAAAATCATGCACAAAAATACGAGAATTTGACCCAATGTCGGATGTATCCAATGATAGTCTGTTGTGACCAAACAAACGTCCAACCATAAGGAAGAATCGACTCCCTAAATAACCCCTATGACAATCAGACCTATGCCCTCATTATACTTAAGAGGGTAATGGTGCCCCTTGTGACACCAGCCACACTCTCAGCTCTATTACACTGTGTCTCCTTTCCCGTCTGCCTCCTTCTTGCTGTTTTCCTCTCTCTTAGTAAATCTGTCTCCTCTTTGTTTCTCCTCCTTCAGTGTCTTCTAGGCCTATGGAGGTCTTTTCTCTCCTCAACTTATGCCTTCTTTATTTTTCTTCATGCTTAATTTGAGTTACGTAAGGTCCTACACGATCTTATGCTAGTTGTCTTTGTAATAATAAGAATTTGGAATGCGGCTGTTGATATTATAATTATAATTAAAGAGTATTAGGTATGCTGTTATTTGATAGACAAGGCTTTTATTGGTAGATAGCTAAATCCCATTATTACAAGAGAGCGCCACGAAAACCGAGTTAATTCTTCTCTGTCGGGTAACAGCAAGTAATAATATTATCACGACAAAAGTTGAACAGACGGGTTTTCTCGCCTCCACCATGATGAGAAAATGAACCTACAGAATAGATTCAGTTACATTATTTTCCTTAAAGGAAAAATTAGAGAGAGGGAGCAGAAGTTATAAACGTGTGCTTGAAAGGGTGGGAGTGAAGGTTGGAGGGCTAAAATGTTTGGGAAGACGTGTGGAGGGCAGTGGCCACGGTGGAGGGGCGGGTTTCATCGTGCGTCTGGAGACTCAGTTCCAGTGTTACCAGATCACATCCAGCCCTTGTGGCTGAAATGGTGTTTACTTATATGTGTGGCCGACTGTACATTTACTTACAAGGTAACTTCAACCAGAAATCTTAATTAATATATGGATAGTCATTGTTCTAAAACTACTAACAGATACAGTATGATGAGTGTTGGGAGGGTGGGGGTTTGAGAAGTGGGGGCCAGTGGTTGTCATTGTTTTCCCAGATAGACAAGTTTAAACCTGTTAGTGAATACCCAGTCCTTGTCTTTAAAAGCTTTATCTTGGTGTTTGATAACTGGATACTGCAAGTGTTCAGCTGACTTGGAATGAATGGCTTCTTAGATGCTTTGCATGTCACATTATACTATCTGAATCTTCTGCTGACCTTTCATAGCCTTGCCAACTGGGTGGCTGGCACCAGAAGCTGGAAAGAATTTGCCTCATAGGCATGTTCGCTCCAAAGACCCCACTGCAGTGCGAAGGCAATGTCATAATGGGCAAAGTCATAGGGGTGTCATAATCTATCTGATGTCTTGACCATATGGAATAGTGAGGGCCATGGGCTGGAGTCCTTCTGGCAAAATCTTGTCTCCAATCTCTGAAGGTCTTTTTAGCAGCAAAATAGTTTCTTAGATTCTTAGGATCCACTGTTATGATATGATGGAAAATATATATAGTACAAGTATCTTATAAAGTTTACAAGTATCTTATAAAGTTTTAGCAGAAGACACAAGGAAATTCTTGCAAGAGGTGTGTACACTGGTGGTCTCTACAGATGAAATGGATGGCTGTTTGTGCCCCACCAAGAGTTGTGCTGCTTGAAAAATAACTATGCCTATATGGTAGTCCATAGCACCTAAGGAAGTCAAGTACAGGAATCTGCTTACCAGTTATAGGAAATTCCCACATGTATACCCTTCCCAGCAGTTGAATGGCTGCAAAATGCAATAGGGCAACCACTGATAGCCAAAAAGTTGCAAATGCCTTGGATGGTCAATTATTTATGATAGTTTTACCACCCTGAAGGTGCCTTTGTCCTTCTTTACAGATCTAACTGTTGTAGTTGTGAAATCAGGAGGACAGTGCATTCAAAGGTATTATAGCAGCTAATGTTACTGCCTTGAGTTGTCACTTCGGTTACGTTTTTGTCTGGATACAGCTAAGGATGCAGCTCCTAACTACTTTTTCAAATTCTGGACAAAAATGCATAGTACACATCGCTGGGGGCATACAGACAGGTGAAGTGCCCTCTTTTGCCAAGAGTTATACAGACCTCTACAGTGCTTGTTTGAACCATCATCGTTACCTTCATGGTGGTTGTCTCTGGTCTTGCAATCGGCAGAGGCTGTGCGCTGTATAGCTTTGGAGGCCACCTTCAACGCATTTGCCTTTTTCAGGAAGTCAGCCATGGGCATACTCTCAGTACTGGAATGAGCATTGCAGATGCTGGTAGGTAGACGGTAAAGCCAAATCTCCCTGGCAAGATTCTAGGGGTTATTATCTGCATCGTTCTTTGGTAGTGTGAGGAAGGACTTGAGTTCATCCTAAGACACCATCAACGAAAATTCTGATTTTTTTTAAATTGCAATTATCTGCTTTGACTTCCTACGCTTCCTGGCACTTCATGGTTCCTGGGAAATTACATACTGAAATCACGGAAAACCATTACTTGTGAAGAGAAGTTCTACGAAAATATACGTTGGATATGTATGCATATACAGTGCATGGTCAAATATATGTAAACAAGAAGTGAAGCTTTTCATACATATCAAGCTTGGTAAAACCTGGTAAAGCCATTAAATTTATAACTTATAAGTTACTATTATGCATCCCTGGAATACTATGAGATAAACACCCTCTCCTCGAACAACTTTTTTTTCTTGCCTACGGACTCTGCTATTTTTACTCCTCCAACGTTTCCTTTGATTCTCAAAAGAGAGCCCATCACTTTCTTTATAGTAAATAGAATATTTTTCTGCCTTTGGCTTTCACTATTTTTTCCACAACCTAATGCAAAAATACAATTCAAAGAAGTGATAGAAATTGTACTTAAATTTTTGTCTAAAATCAGATATTGTTTTACTAATTATAAGCTTTTTAGCAAAATAAATACAAAGAACCAGTTATGACAAGACTGAATGATTGATTTATGTCTATTAAAACTGGTAGAAAGACAACTAGGTTATATATGCCGTAATAAAATTAAACAGGAAACTAAAAATAAATAAACAAGTTTAAAAGGAGTTTCATATAAAAGCTAGCTAAAAAATATATGTATACATATTAAAATGTAAGTATCTAAAAATATATATGCATATATTTTACACTGTATTATCTATACATACACATATTTTGCATAAATGACCTAAACTTTGTTAAGGAGGCCGACGTCCCTCACAAAGATATTTAACTGCTCTATATTACAATTCTCACCGAGAATTGTGGCTAGGATAAAATGTCCCTCTCTGTCACATCCCCAGGGCAGGAACCTATGTCCTAGATTCCCAAGACTTGGAGAATAGACCAGCAAATGTCTCACCTGCACATCGTATCTTGTCTCTTTGACATATAGGGGTATGACCAAGGAGACACTGATGACGTAATACTGCGTGTTTTTTGGGTTATTTAAAATATTTTCCAAAATAGGCTGCCAAAACTTTTTTATTTTCTGATATACTAGAGGATATACGTACATCCCGACATGGTAGTTGAATGGTGACTTAGCACGTTCACCAGAATGCTGGTTCCCAACCACCCCAACCTGAGAAGGTACCCAACAAAAATGTATTTTTTTGCTTCTTATTTCAACTAAAAACAGCCATTCCAACATCTCTAAAATCTGTCCGTTTTAAAAGTTAAAAGGTTCTAACGACTGAAGAACACTTCAAGTCACAATATCTAGTAAAACTATTTCCATTTCCAGTTAAAATTTCCTTCAAGGTCTTTCAAATTGTATGAAGTTCTGCTGTAAAAATAAATGCAAACGCAAGGTAATCTTCCGGTTCTTTCTATATCAGAGAAGGCCACTCCAAAGCTGACACTAGCATCTGACTTTGAGCCATATGTGAAAACTGCAATGTTGCAATAAATGATCTAAAAATACTGACTGCATGGCCTCATTGGACAATTCTACCTTGGTAAAATAGAAAATACCTTACAAAAGTTTATCTTTGGAAGGTTCCATGGGGTAAATGAATACCTAACTATCAAAATCTCAATCTCCAGCATGTTCAAGACCCTAATAATACATTTAACTCTGAAAGCAAATGGTTGAGGTTGCTTGGAGTGATTTTCCTAAACTGCCAATACCTTTCATTTCTATTACTAATGTAGGTTAACAACTTAAGAAATGTCTGAAATCTGTCCCAGCTCTGAATCAGCAGGCGTTAGTAATGTAGATCCAAAGGCATCTCACCAGCATCTACAAGCCTGCTCTCAGTGGGAGATGATTTGAATGCTCTGATAACTAATCTTATTCCTCCATGATGAATTGTATTAATTATTTATAGCTATTAAGCATTGGTGAGTTGTACTCTTCATATTGAACTGATTAAAGGTTTGTATAGTCTATGCATCTGAGTTCGGCCTGTACCCCAAAAAGTTTGGGACAAGAATACCATTACCTCCACCCTAATCATATTATGGGCAAACCGGACAGAATTACTAGAGTCCTATCCCAAGAACCAGACCACTCCTGGAATCCATGGCCCAGCCCTGCAGAATAGTTCCACACTGACATCTCTCAGGTCCAAACATTACCGGACTGTTGATGATCCTATCACACTTCCCACAATTTGGCTTCTGATATAAACCCAGTCCCAGCTGATACTTCGTCCTATTTATAGGCCCAATAAATTTTACAAAAAGTGGAAAATTCTACAAAAATTGGGGCCAATTAATATATAGTGATATTTAGGACTCCTGGACTCAAACCTGGGAACATATTCCGGGGACTCTACCCTTACGGCGTCAAGGTGGTCCGAAGTCGAGGGGAAGAGGATGATGACAAGGAGGTTATGTGACGTACCTGTCATCAATAAAATATACGTACTGAAATGGTAAGAAGTACTAATTACATTTATTTTCATTTCTTGTTTGCAACATGAAACTCTTCCATGCATTTGGATATTCGTTCCTTAAACAAATATGGTAGGGGTGCAGCACATTCCCCAACACAGCCTGAATTGTCACTGCGTGTTTTTAATATAGCTAACAAAACTTCACGGATAGAAATTAAGAATCCAAAGGAATCCTACTAGTTATTCTAGTGTCAAAACATGGAATTTGTAAATTTAAGACTGACCTCCCCAGCATGAGGTAAAGCAAGTACGTCACGGTGGAAAACAAATTTGGAGAGAATAATATTATTTTTCCTAACATCTAACTACAAAAAACGAATCGCAAACACACATAAACACCATGAAATTAAAATGTAAGCAACGCGGCAGTGAATAACCCCATGCAAAATAGAAAACTCATTTAAAATGTTATAATGAAGCATAATTAAAATGTTTTACATTACTGTCACATCCGGCTCTAGCTGCTATTACTTTATATATACAAATGAATAATACATCGCTAGTCTATTCCCGGGATCTTTCCTTTTAACGACGATGCAACAAACGATGTGCGTGAGAGAGAGAGAGAGAGAGAGAGAGAGAGAGAGAGAGAGAGAGAGAGAGAGAGATAATAATTTTTTCCTCGTGTGTGTTACCAACCTATTCCAAAGTATAGATCAAAGGTCGAATTCAAAAGAAGGTACTCGTATATTGTCACTACTAATTTTTCTCTGCACAGTTACCAGGAAAAAATTATATTTGCGTTAAACTGTTTTCTCCTGTATGCTTTTTTCTAAAATGATTGAACTCCGTTGTGTGTGCGTACAGTAATCACGGTCTATTTGCATGTATCCGCATTATGGCAAACCCTCAAGGCGGATTTGCATAAACATTTTTGGGAAGGCAGCCCAGGAGTGAGTTCAACCCCTTAAATTTTGGATGACTGTAATTTAGTTGTGATTTGCCTGGTAGAAGCTGTTTTTTATTTATCATGCCGATGAACCAATCAGCAATGATACATTTTGGCAGTCAATTACTCTTAACCTGTGTTCACACGGGTGGCGAAGCAGAGTGGCGGCAGTTAGAACTTATTGTAACACAGCATCGTGTATTATCTCTGATTTATGGCATTTACTTAATATTCATATTTCATTGATATTTTTCTAAAAGTATAAGTTTCTAAATTGCACATTTGTTAATTTCTATAATTACTTTGAATAATTTTGTCATAAATATAGTATTCACCGACAACTTTCCTATTATGTCTATAATGCGATTGAATAGCTAGGCTTCTTATTGATATACAAGCATTAGTCATTAATTTGCATTGACCTACAATGCTGCCAACTTTCACGGTGAGTTACAGGTCTACTGTTATGTATTATTTTTGGCTTTATCGACTAAAACATCTTTATGGCCCCACTAAATGTAAACGATTTGAATAATTTTACTTCTGTCATCTGTTTCACTTAAATTCTTACTTTACAATTTCGTGCAGTGCAATTTTTTTCATAAGGTAAACTTAAAACAATTAACGCATCTTACCAGGATAAAAAATATGGAGTCAAATACACCTGTTGTTACTCTGTTCTCTCCCATAAGAATAGAAATTTTTACGGCATATAGAAAACCAAATATTTATTTGTCGCCACTCCATAACTATACAAAAGGTATCATAGACGTTTTACAATAAGTTTGAAAAAACCGAAGTGGCTTACATAGGATAGGAAATTCACCTAAATAAACATTGCAATGTTTTCTTTTCCCCATACCCTATAATTTACTTTTTTTAATCCTAATAAAAAATACCTTTAATACAAATAATGTTTCCAAAATAGGGTGTGTGTACTTACAAACTCCGCACATTAACCGTTTTGTGATCACCCCTTTTACTATAAGCAAAGCCAACCCCGGCGCTCACACGGATTATGAAATTATCTACCAAAGGATTCCGTATATTGTGCGTTTTTCATTACACAAAGAAACATACATATACACACGCCACGCTATATATATATATATATATTATATATATATATATATTATATATATATATATATATATACATGCAGGTTTGCAATACAGGCAAATAAAGGGAAAAAGTACCAAGTGCTGTCGTACAATTGACAAACTATTTCAAATAATTTGCAAAATTAATTTTCAAGGTCAGTATTTAATTGCATATTATATATATATATATATATATAATATATATATATATATATATATATATATATATATATATATATATATATATTGTATTAAAAATTATATAAAATATATATGCTTATCAACTAGATGCACGTGACTTCATAAAATAAGCGAATACCACAGGAAAATGATAGTCAGAAATCCAAGCACTTTCGTCTTTACTAAGACATTGTCAAGGGGTGAATGAAATACAATTGGAGAGAAAGGTCTCAGGTACACAACAAGATCAAGAATACCAGATTGTTAATTGTCAAAAGGGTAAAAATGAAAAGATAATCTAGGATTATCGGATATCACACAGTCACAAACCTAAACAGATTTTACCCTAACCGAAATTACAAAGTATCTTTACAGTCCAAAATTACATAAAAAACCGAATATATTAATTTTGTTTGCTTATATTTATCTACAACTTTTTTCATTACGAAAGCATCAAGTTTAAATAAACCAAGACTTAAATTTAGAACATTTCTATTATTTGACTTGATGAAACAAGATTCAATGATATTCCTTTTAACTGTGTCATTACATTGGGATTAATAGGCTCTTTGCTTGACTCCAGTTAATGGGATGATCTAAATCTCTCATATGCACGAATAATGCATTCGATATTTGCCCAGTTCTCACAGAATATTGGTGTTGTTTGAGACGTTGTGAAAGAGATATACCGGTCTGTCCATAATAGACTTTATCACACTTTTTGCAAGGAATTTCATATATGCAGCCTGGAAGATCTTTAGGAGAATTTTTGATTACTAAACTCTAGACATTACTATTACTGAAA
>NC_061100.1:85802826-85817826 GCF_015104395.2 Macrobrachium nipponense | reverse complement strand
TGAATGACGAGTGTGAAAAAGAGAGATATACAAATATTTTATTTAATATCAAAACATTTCTAACTTTTCAGACAAAAAAATATACAATGGCCGAATTTTATTGAGAGAAAAACTTCCTTAACTAATAACGCAAAGCAATATTCTCTTCTTTGTAAGCCCCAGTAATTCTATAGCCCTCTGAGTTGACTTTGATGTGAAATAATAAGACAGGATCGTGTTTAAAGCTTTTGCAAGTTTCCCGACCCCTCCCCCATGTGTGTATTGCCGTAGATTGACTTTTGATGCAGTTTATTTACAGATGTGATATCGCATGCCTAGCTGTGGGAATCCTGAAAAACAGTTTTGGATGTGCCGCCCAGGAACCATTAATTAATTCACTGTGCTCAAATCTCATTTCCGCGCACAGATCCATTTTCCAGTTACGTACCTCAGTTGGCCTTCAATCAATCGTATTTCATTTAAACAAATCATAGAACCTGGACCATTGCAAGTCCCTGACACCCTTAAGGTGCAATTTGAGCAACTGACATAATTTGGTGTAAATATACTTCATTTAAAATAAACCTCTAGAGTTTTATACCTATCTTCCCTCTACCCACCCCAAACCGCCTTCAACCGTAGAGTTTTTCTGTATGGTTCTGTTCTCTAACAGGGCCTGTTTGAGAAGTTTCAGTAAGTAGCTACCTCATTTTCATTCACAAAGCACGATAAATCATAATAATATATATTTTGTTTCTCTATTTCCATCGAAAATTCTTCACTTTACGGTCTCCTCAAAGCGCAAAACCCTGATTCACACATAGCTGGCTTAACATTTAAAGCAAACTACAGCATAGCTTTTTAACTTAATTTCATATTACATTATTTGCATTAATATATTTCTATTTTCCTAATTTTCAATATAGTTCAGGATAATCAATGGAATAGAGGATTACAAAAGTTAGGGTATAGCCCAAGCGCTTGGACTATGCGTTCCGAGTATCATTCAGCCCTACAATGTAGATGATTAAATTATATATATACATATATATATATATATATATATATATATATATATATATATATATATATATATATATATATATACTGTATATACTATATATATATATTATATATATATATATATATATATATATATATAATATATATATATATATATATATATATATATATATATATAATATATATATATATAATATATATATAGATATATATATATATATATATATATATATATATAATATATATATATATATATATATATATATATATATATATATATATATATATAATATATATATATATATATATATATATATTATATATATATATATATATATATATATATATATATATGTACATATATATATATATATATATATATATATTATATCTATATATATATATATATATATATATATATATAACATATGTGTGTGTGTGTGTATAAAAATAAACGGTGTACATGAAATAATCAAAATAATTGATGTGAAAGGAGTAACTTCACATCGTAAATTATATATAAACAGATAAACAGATAAAACCGGAAATACACTCACTGATAACCACTCAATATCCCTTCAACAAACATTAGTCTTTTTCAAGTAAATGAATCAAGCGTATAGGAACACAACTGACACACAGGCACACAAATAAAATAATGAAGAGGGAGTAGTGTGCTATATCAAGCACTATCATACATTAAGGAAGTTAAGGTTAAAACACTTACGTTAAGTTACATTCATTTAGCATGACTAAGCAGGTACATGTATGTAAGACTTGGTGCATATTTCAAGTTAAAGGAAACGTGAATTGCGCCACGGAACTGTATAACACAATTAATTTCATGCCCATTCCCTTATTTACTCTACTTAGAAACATGATTCATCAAAAAGATGAGAGAGAGAGAGAGAGAGAGAGAGAGAGAGAGAGAGAGAGAGAGAGTAAGGCAGGTGTTTGAGTGTGTTAAATAACATAAGGATTCTATATAATACTTCCTCTATCATCACCTGAGTCTTCAATGGGTGGGAGGGCATTCAGCAATGACGTTTTACTAGCCTCTATCTACGAACCTGCTACATTTAGCAAGTTTCCCTTTAAATTTCTTTGATATACTCTGATAAGTGCCTTAATTATCAACATTAGACATCACTGCATATTTTTGCCAATTTGGCTGTGGGTCCAAATAGATATTTCCAAAATACGATCCATATTCGGTGCTTGGGTAAGATTTATCGACGACAATCAATTAGACACAGGCCTGAAATGCAAAGTAGTCTCTAGGTCTGCTAAAAAAATAATATCTGATAGGAACCCTTCCACTGGATTTTAAAGGACCGACATGTGAAAATATTTTTGGGTTTTTGCCAATAACATGGGATAGGTTAAGGTGGTAATATTTTCGTTTTTTAATCGGGGTCCTATTGTGTTCCCAATTCAGAAGCGCAATTTTCAACTTGTCGAATTTATTCAGTCAATTTTCGCAGAGTAGAATAGTAACAAGATCAATAATAACGTAACTCTACGCACGGTTTCCAGTAATAACAATAGTAATAATAATAAGAAGTTTTATTAAAAATTATGGCTACATCAGGGGAGTTAAAAATCTATAAAAAGAATCACTTTCTCATTAGAAGGAAGGTCATGTACTAACTAACTGTCCAGTATTCCATTCATCCAAAGAAGATTATTGACAAAGGGACGTTTTTATTTTATTAAATACATATATATATAGTTATTTATATAAACTTAGTAAATGAAAAATATAGTCGTTAACGGAAGTCGACAGTGTTTAATGTAAGTTTAGTACATCTTTGACTCGTTGAGATCACGGCATGTTGAACTAATGTTGAATTACGTAGACAGAAATGTTAACAGCCATATTTTTCTTGCCCTGCGTTTATGTAAATAATATTTGTGCCAGTCAAATATAAACATTCTTTAGCATGCCCATACTCTAACTTGGATGTAATGAATTTTGGAAAATTATGTGACCTTTTCTCTGCCCTAAAAAAAAAGGGATAGAATTATTAGAAAACCATCATTTTTATTTTTTAGTGAGAGCGTATACACGTATATGTTTCTTCTCTCAAAAATTATGAAAAATCCTTTCCTATTAAATGGCTACGTCTCCAAGTCAAAAATTATCCCAAACTTTATGAAACTGAAAACAAATTTCCAACTCACCACGAGATCGAACCCTGGTCTTTTGAGTGACAGTCCAGGGCATTAGCAATTCGGAAATAAAGATCATAAAAGGAGTAAGAACCTAAGTACTAAGTACCTAATGTATTTTGTAAGGTTCAAGGCCTAAAATACTAGGTGAATTTTATCTAACTCCCCGACTCATCAGTGCTTAAATTGCTAACATTTCAATCAACTTACCCACTCAAGATAGACGATGTGATGGAATAGAACACATGGGAACGTGTTTCATAAAAAAAAAATAAATAAATAAACAAAAACCCGATTTACCACGGACCGAACTCGGTCTTTTCGTGAGTGCAAGTCAAGGGCCATTAGCAATTTAACACCCAAAGGTCATAAAAGGCCGTTGAAACCAAGTACTATGTACCTAGGTTTTACCCAGGAAGGCAACTAATGCTTAAAACATACCAGGGAATTTTATAAACTCACAGACACAATCTGTACTCAAAGCGACAAAAGACCCAAAGTTCATTCCAGAGTGAATCAGAAAAATTTATATATCATACAAATATATATGAATACAAATACACAAACACATCTGGTCATACAGTTCAATATTCTCTTAAGGAGGAGGGTTTATTCATTTTTTTTATTATAATGTGTCAAATAATGCATGAATAACGGTACAGCTGTATTATCGCTTTAAAGTATCAGGCCCATTGCTTTAATTCAGATTATTATGTTAAACTAATCCTATATATATATATATATATATATATATATATATATATATATATATATATATATATATATATATATATATAGCAGTAAGGGTTTAAATGGAGACATCTGTTTCATATGGGCGTTTATTTAATGCAACGTTTCAGGACCAGCCCCATTTCAAGCTGAAAATTACAATAATAAAATAAAATTAAAATAATACTCATCTAAAAAACATACAATTACAATACTTAAAGCATATTAAAAGAACACCAACTAAACGCAAGTACCATTTCCAGTAGAGACTAGAGGGAGGAAGACGAGTGACTAAAAAACAAAAACAAAACACGAAGGCATCTCTGTTGTTTACGCGAGGTACAGAGGGGTGGAGGCAGTTTGGTTGTTCAGTTTTGGAACAATCGTCTTTATAAAGAGCGATTCGAACACTGCTAGCTGCTGCGGATAAGACGCTTTTGAAAGGATCTTAAAGTTTTTATATTCAATATTGACTCGCATTTCTTTGTGTGGTCACGGATGCTGGAAAATTCAGATGATAATTTGACTCCAGTACGGAAAACTCACCCCCTATGGCAATCTATTCGGACCTTAAGAAGTCTTCTTGAGGCTCCGATATATTTTCCTAGATCACATCTAGGACAAGTAATAAATAAATAGACAATATCAGATGCCATGAGAGGTTTAACTTGTTCTTTATATTTAAAAATTCATCCAATTGTCAATGGGTTTGTTGGATCAGCTGACATTTTATGGCCGGACAGTAAGTTTCTAATAATCTGTTGCATTTTGACATAGAATTTCGAATTGATTAAAAAAGGGAACCCACTGGCATAGAACGGCATCTTAGGTACAGTTTGAATAGGATTGCTAGGTAAAAGTTTCATATTCATAAATTTTTGAAGGCATTTATAAAATAAACTACTGGGATAACAGTTATCAGTAAAATTTTTCTTTAAAAAGGTGACTTCATTGTGGAATTCAGACCATCCAGAAGAAAGGGAAAAAAGCCCTGTGGAAAAAAAGTAAAAAGAGAGTTTATTTAAAATGATCTGTATAGTTTCTTCCACAGGAATATTTGTGAATAAAGCTTCAACATCGAGCCTTACATAAACAGGTCTGAGTCCTGACATAGAACCCTTTCTTTAAACTCAAGCGAATTTTTCAAAGTATAGCTATTCGAAAGAGAATTCAGTTAACAATGGTACCAAATAGTTTGCCAGTTTGTAATTCGGGGTATCTTATGATGTCAGGATAGGTCTTTATGGGAATACCCTCTTTATGTATTTTTGGCAGACCATACATAATACCGTAAGAACCTCCAGTACTTAATAATTCTTGATATGTATCATTATTAATGACTTTCTGGTCTAATAAGGATCTTAGAAACCTGGTTAATCTTGTCTTCTGACCTGAAAAATAGTAGAGAAATCTACTATTTTCAGGTCAGAAGACAAGATTAACAGGTTTTCCTAAGATCCTTATTAGACCAGAAAGTCATAATAATGATACATATCAAGAATTATTAAGTACTGGCGGTTCTTACGGTATTATGTATGGTCTGTCAAAAATACATAAAGAGGGTATTCCCATAAGACCTATCCTGACATCATATGATACCCCGAATTACAAACTGGCAAACTATTTGGTACCATTGTTAACTGAATTCTCTTCGAAATAGCTATACTTTTAAAAATAAAATTCGCTTGAGTTAAGAAAGGGTTCTATGTCAGGACTCAGACCTGTTTATGGTAAGGCTCGATGTTGAAGCTTTATTCACAAATATTCCTGTGGAAGAAACCTATACAGATCATTTTAAATAAGATTTTTACTGATAATGTCACATTATTTCACGGTTTTAATTACGACAATTTTAACGAAACTTTTAACCTTGCGGTGCAGGACACTGCCTTTATTTTTAATGGTAAAGCTTATGTGCAGACTGACGGCATGGCAATGGGAAGTCCCCTTGGCCCTGTGCTGGCTAATATTTTTATGTGTGAGTTAGAGGAGCGGTTGCTGGACAACTGCCCTCTGGCTTATCACCCGATATTTTACTGTCGTTGTATCGATGACACCTTTATCTTGTTTAAAGATAAATATAAAGGCCGAACTTATTTTTTTACACAATGCTAATCTGGCCCACCCGAATATAAAATTCACAATTGATTACGAGAAAGATAACAAACTTGCTTTTTTGGATATGGAAGTGTCTCGTAATAATTCAGGATTTTACACGTCGATTTTCAGAAAGAAGACGTTCACAGGTTTGGGTACAAATTTCTATAGTTTCTGTAATTTCAATTTAAAGATAAACTCTCTTTTTACTCTTTTCCACAGGGCTTTTTCCCTTTCTTCTGGATGGTCTGAATTCCACAATGAAGTCACCTTTTTAAAAGAAATATTTTACTGATAACTGTTATCCCAGTAGTTTATTTTATAAATGCCTTCACAAATTTATGAATATGAAACTTTTACCTAGCAATCCTATTCAAACTGTACCTAAGATCCGTTCCGATTCTATGCCAGTGTTCCCTTTTTTTTTTTTAATCAATTCGAAATGCTATGTCAAAATGCAACAGACTATTAGAACTTACTGTCCGGCCATAAAATGTCAGCTGATCCCAACAAACCCCATTGACAATTGGATGAATTTTTAAAATATAAATTAGAACAAGTTAAACCCTCTCATGGCATCTGATATTGTCTATTTATATACTTGTCCTAGATGTGATCTAGGAAAATATATCGGAGCCTCAAGAAGACTTCTTAAGGTCCGAATAGATTGCCATAGGGGGGTGAGTTTCCGTACTGGAGTCAAATTATCATCTCCTGAATTTTCCAGCATCCGTGACCGCACAAAGAAATGCAGAGTCAATATTGAATATAAAAACTTTAAGATCCTTTCAAAAGCATCTTCTCCGCAGCAGCTAGCGGTCTTCGAATCGCTCTTTATAAAGACGATTGTTCCAAAACTGAACAACCAAACTGCCTCCACCCCTCTGTACCTGGCATAAACAACAAAGATGCCTTCGTGTTTTGTTTTTGTTTTTTAGTCACGGTCTTTCTTCCTCTACTGGAAATGGTGCTGTGGTTTAGTTGGTTGTTCTTTTAATATGCTTAAGTATTGTAATTGTATGTTTTTTAGATGAGTAATTATTTTAATTTTATTTTATTATTGTAATTTTCAGCTTGAAAAATGGGTCTGGTCCCTGAAACGGTTGCATTAAATAAACGCCCATATGAAACAGATGTCTCCATTTTAAACCCTTACCGCCATGTATCCCGTCTGAAGCTTCCCCTTCGTTTGATATATATATATATATATATATATATATATATATATATATATATATATATATATATATATATATCTATCTATTATATATATATATATATATATATATATATATATAGATAGATATAGATAGATAGATAGATAGACAGTAGATAGATAGATAGATAGATGTAAATATATATATATATATATATATATATATATATATATATATATATTATATATATATATATATATATATATATATATATATATATATATATATATATAAATGACATTTTTATCACACCGTGATTATATATAATCATTAAGCTTCATAATGTTGTTTAATATAGATGTGTAAATAAATACAACAGATTCAGCATCAACTACTATACTTCTCTTTTATAATATATATTATATAATATATATATATATATAGAATCTATATATATATATATAGATATAGATATATATATATATACATATATATATATATATATATATATATATATATATACAATATATATATATAATATATATATATATATAGATATATATATAATATATCTATATCTATATATATATAAATAATATATATCTATATATTATGTTATATATATATATATAATATAATATATATATATATCTATATATATATATATATATATATATATATATATATATATATATAGTAGATAGATAGATAGATAGATAGATAGATAGATAGATAGATAGGAGTAGATAGATAAGATGATGGATATATATATATAATGACAATTTTTATCACACCGTGATTTTTATATATAATCATTAAGCTTCATAAGTTGTTTAATATAGATGTGTAAATAAATACAACAGATTCAGCATCAACTACTATACTTCTCTTGATGGCTCACAGGTTACTATCGACTGGGTCCTTGGAAAGGTACTGTATCGAGTGTTCCAGACTCTTCAGTACCATGCCATTTATTACTAAATAATTTCTTTTAGGTGATAATTCCCTTCCGAGATACTCTGGAAGTAGTGTGAATTAGACATTAAAACATTTGTAGCTTAATAACGATATATAAATCACAGTGTGATAAAAATCTTAAAAAAGAGCTGCATGTTCTATACGTGCCAATTAGCTATTATGGTGGTGGACCAACGGCTTTACGTGACTTCTGAATAACGCCAAGAGTAAACCTTCAATCACCAGAAAGACACATCTCTTACACCACAGTGGAATGGCCGAGAATCGAACGCGCGGCAACTGAGGTGGCAGGCCAAGACCATTATCGATCCAACCAAATGCTAAGTAGTTCACTTGCTATCAATGGTGAAAAAAGTATGGCATATTCGGCATTAACTTATACCTCTCTTGATGGTTCATTGGTTACTGTAAACTGGAGTCATTGGAAAGTTCCTATGACGAGTGTTTTGAGACTCTTCAGTACCATTTCATTTGTCACTTAAAAAAATTCTCCTTCGTTGATAATTCCTGTCGTGGATATTTGAAGTAGTTGTGAATTTGATATTAAATGACATTTGTAGATATTTATTTGTGTTTATATTTACATACATACCTACAACAGTGCTGTTTCACACCTAACTTCGAGAGCTGAAAGTGTCTGGTAGCGACAGCCCGGAAGATCTCTCTCTCTCTCTCCTCTCTCTCTCTCTCTCTCTCTCTCTCTCTCTCTCGTAACACTGTTCTTACCTCTAAGCATGTGTAAATCAAAATACATAATTTACAGAAAATAGACTTTATTATGGAAGTCTAACAACAAGTAGAATTTATGTATGATAGATAATATATCCCATCAAGCCATATCCCATCAAGCATACCCCCCCCCCCCCCCCCCCCCCCCCCAAAACAAAAAAAATAAAAAAAAGTCACCTTGGAAAAACGAAAACAAGGAATACGGATAAGAGGTAAAAAATGATAACTGACTACACTCGAATGAGAAACTAAACAAAGAAGGGGGCTGTCGACCTTGGAAAAAAGGAAATGAAATACAGACAAAGGTAAAACCATTCCCTGGCTGAACCAGAATTACTCTCACAGTAACCTGACAGTCCTGGGGCTTGAATGTAGTTTTTTCCTTGATGTTTCTGTGCACTATCGACATTTAGGGAATACTTTGGACTTCCCCAGAGAGAACTGGGGGAAGCAGCGTCTGCAGGGCGAGATGGTAGGAGCGTTGACCTCTCTTAGGTCTAAGGTGGGTTCTGAGGATGAGCCCCTGGCTTCTGATCCTTTTAAATCTTTGTCTTTGTGGGGAGGGGTGCGGGTTATTCCGACAGCCAATGGGAGAAGAGATAGCTTTTCGTGAACTATATATATATATATATATATATATATATATATATATATATATATATATATATATATATATATAGTATTGTATATATATATACTACTATATATATAATTTTCTTGGGAGCAGGTTAACACATGTAAGTATATTTATCGATATGCTTTCAATGTCATCCTAATTTATTTTTCACCAAAGAATTTTTTTTCATGCTCTTCCTGATTAGGGAAAAATTATAACGCATGTTACTGTTTATAACAATACTGTGTAATTATGACATTTTTCCCCAAAAATATCCATTCAACTTGAGAACTACACCAAAGAAAACAAATAAGAAAACTATTTTAAATTTTGTTCAATGCAGGTTAGTATATTCAATAAAAATACACACCTTCTATTCTGGGTTTCACTATCGTTTCTTGTATGCACTTCTCTCACCTTATCTTTTACACGTGCAACATTGCTCATAAACCTATCCACTGATCAAGCCTCTTCCCCAAAAAGGAAATCCCAGGTCTATTGACACATTCAGAGGTGTAGTTCTGCCTTGCATCAGCTTAGGCGAAGATTGCAGTATATTTTCCGTGACTCTCTCATCTTCTGACCACATGTGGAGACCGAAAACAATAATTCCTACATACGAGATATATTTAAATGAAAATATGGTATACAAGCTAAGCATATGGATTTCTTCTGATTCTTCAGAAACGATACACGACGGGAGTAGATTCATTTACAGAACAACTAAAAGGTAAGTAACCCAATCTGCAACAGCATACCCATGATATGACAGCGGTGACAACTGCACATATTCGATCCTAGTGCAAATGGACCATACATAGGGAATGTACTACACATGATAAGCAAACCGTAAAACTGAAAATAGATGATAACAGTGACCACTGAAGCAGTAGATTCACTCCTTGCTTATGTCCTATCATGTGTACATCACCTCGGTCCTATTGGAGAGTAAGACTGAATGTAGTCACTGCTGGTAAACCGACGAGGATATGGAATTTAAGTTAGGGGTGCAATGGTACTCAATGTGATACCCCAAGTTTGCTTATGTAGTTTCTCTTTTATGGTCTCTGTGTCTCTGTAGCTTCAGTGATCGAAGGTTCGACTCTTCAAGGAAAGAGGTTATTGTCAGTTATACATATTACTGACTATGTATATATATTCTTATGCTGTTGCTCTAGCAACGCATAACTTCCCCTCAGTAACTGTATAATGTATCGTAAAAGTGTTTGCAGTATTTTCAGATTCAGTACTATTTTTGCTTAGTTAATAGTTATGTCCTAAAAACACAGGAAATATGATTTAAAGTATTGAGAATAGGCGTAGAATGTGAACAGAGAGAGAAATTGGCTTGTTCGCAAGAGCGGACTTGTCATTCATCATTTGGAGGCCCATGGTCAGTTTTTTTTTTTTTTTTTTTTTTTTTTTTTTATTGTTGAATCTTCTGTTTTGACAAGTCTCCGTTTCGAGTCATGAGAAGGTTGCATCATCTTTCATAAGATCGTTCTGAAAGGATTCTGCATAACCATTTCACGTACGTCTGATACCTTTCATTTCATATCAGTAATTTTAGATTCTTTTGTATTGAAACTGCTCAATTTAACTGATAAAATAACTCTTATGTCTCGATTTGTTAAACGAGAATTTGTTGCCTCGTAAGTACCTTTAATATGAAATGGAAAAAATTTATGACGTCACTCACGGAAATTACGACATTAATTTAATTCAAGATTCTATAATCATATCTTTTCATTTTAATAGACTTTTACAGTCTTAAATCATGTAATAATAAATATTTATAGTTGTAATCCCACTTTTTCTCTATTTTTTATTTTAAAAGAGAATTGTTATAAAAATAGATGTATGTCGTCTAAAATGATTCAGCCCAGCAAATTTTGGATCAGATACCCTCTTCTGTGAGTTAAGCTCCCATACAGAGAGAGAAAGAGAGAGAATATGTCATTCAGATATCAGAGACGATTCGCGGTTGTTGTGTTTTTATGAGCATCTCTCTCTCTCTCTCTCTCTCTCTCCGTATGAGAGAATTTTGGTTTTACATTAACGTAAAGATTTTATACTTAGTGGTTGGTCACTCATAAGTTTTAGATTTATGTAACTGATTAGTGCTTATTTGTGGAATCTGCACAGACGTTGTAAAAGTGTGTAACAGGCGCCTCGTGTGTATGTGTTTATTAGTGATCTAAAAAAAGGCATTTTAAAATTGGTATATCTTAATAAGGTGTAAGTTAAAAGTTAATAAGTAGTTCAGTGCCCTATACTTAAACTTGAAAAGTACTTCAACTACTGAAAGAACTTTGGTTATTTGCAGTCAAGATTTTTCATTATTTCACATTTTGGCGTTAGGGATTTTTTTTTTTTTTGCATTTATCCATTTTTATATATTGTGTGTGGTTAGTGTTTTCTTGGTGATTTTGCAATTTTGGTATTTTCCACATTTTTTTTTTTACATTTGTTTGATTAAATTAATCATTACAAATTTAACTGAGTTTAATAATTGTGAATTACTTCGCCTTTAGAATTCTTTTCAAGATTTTTTTTTATTGTTGTTTAACACTTGTGAATTACTATGCATTTACTTACAATTCTTTTAAAATTTTAATTGTTACTTAACACTAAATTTTACATGAAAAATTAATTTCTTGATTTGTGATAAATTAATTTTGATTTCATTTTACTTAATAATCAATTCAAGAATTAGTTAAATTTTGTGTTGTTTTCAAGTAATAGTAAATTTCCCTGAGATTTTGAATGTCTCTTATGAATTGAGTGGGTATATTTAATTTACTTAAGGTAGAAATATAGGGTGGCCATTGATATATATGATTATAGTATGATCATTTTATACGGTATCATTCCCAGATTAGTGATTTTCGGTGTGTTTTTTTAGTATAGGTATTCTTGAGATTTTGATTTGTCTCCTAATAAAATAGTGTATTTATATACAAGTAGTATAGTGCAGTAAATATTATATATATATATATATATATATATATATATCTATGATATATAGCTATATATTTTAATTATACATAATATAGCTGGACAGATTGAAAATATATAAACACAAGAAATATCACTAGAGGAATTTTATTATGGAAAGTCATTACTCAAATACGATAGAACTCTGTAACCGTATTATTATAATAGGCTCCTTTATATCTCACGAAGAAAAAAAAAGCAATATCACTGTTCCGTTTTCCAGAAAGTTATGGATGGAGAAGAAAAAGAAAATTACAAGAGAGAGGATGGGGCTGAAAGTGTTGAAAAGAGGCGTCAACAGAAAACACCATCTCAAGCCATTAAGGTTCGCGGCGGCAGCATTTTGGGGCATGATCAAGGAGCGGCCGATAAGGGCGGGGAAGCACTTGAACTGCTCACTTTAGCAGCATCAGCAAAAAGCGATTATGATAGCGGTGAATTAACAACTGCATCGCTAATGTTCCCCCTCCCCGCTTCCCCATCGGCCTTCCACCTAAAGGAACCTCTCCTCTTATCTCTCACCTCCACCATCCTCTTCGCTTTTTCTCCTCCCTCCTCCACCTCTTTCCCCAACACGGCCCTCACCCCACATCTCTACGCTACGCCTGGCCACCCTTCCCTCTTCTTCCCCTTCCCAACCCCCATCCACCACAGACACCACACACCGAGCATCCCTCCCACTTAAACCCTCTCTGCCACCGTGTTTGAAGTGGTCGTTTTTCGGTTGGGTGAAATTATTCGTTAAAGGGCGTAAAAGATGAGATCGCAAATTACAACGTGAATTAGAAAGCCAATAAACGTGTTTGCCAGAAATACAACGGTATAAGGGAAACGATAAACTGGGGCCCTTGGATATTTATAAATTTAGAAAAAAAAATGTGTCATCTTAAAAGCAACAACATCGCTGACGATAATTGCCGATCCGGAAACGAATGGTTCGTCGAAATCAAGTATCTGTGCAAAGGCATGAAAGTTACGGTTCGACGTTACACAATTGCTTCCGGACTTGTTACACGTATGACTTGCCATTATCCTTTCCTCTGCACAGACATGAACACACTGTGACTTGGCGTGAGTGCGCGTACGTACTACGGCCTCAAGTCATTCTTCTTCGTTGGTCTGATTAAAGATAAGAATCCTGACCGTAAACCTTTGAATCGGAAGTAGAAAATGAAAGGACGACATTGCCTTTCATGATGGGCTTCAAAACCAGATTATGAGAGAACCAGGGCAACCAATTTATGTTCCCTTAAGTTATTTCGTAAACGTGGTGGAAATCAGCATAGTGATTATACACAACAGGTTTTATACACACACACACACACACACACACACACACACATATAAAGGACGAGGAATTCCGGTCAGCATCAGTGAAAAGAAAAGTGGAATGAGATGAAAATTCGCGTCTGGTGAATAAAAATTAGCATAAAGTTGGAAAGAAGGGCTGACTCAGAAGAAACAGTAAGAAACTGGGTGTAGAGATGGTTGGAGATCATAAAGACGTTAAAAAAAATGGGATATAATTTGGATGGCCTCGTGTAAAGGGAGTTAAAAAAAAACATCTGGAACTGAAGGAAAGATAGCGCTGAGTACAAAAGTATCAATATGATGTTGATGAAGCTGTTGTACAGGTTATTGAAGCCCTCTATGAAGCTATGAAGTAGTGTTTGTCCTTCGCTTCACTGTATAAAAACGAGTCCTTGCTATTTTTTAATATCCCGTTGCAAAAACATCTCCAGTTGGAGGTACTCCTTTTTGCATGGATAATAATGATAATAACAATTCATAACGAGAAATTATTCATCTTATTGGTAGATGTAACATGTGCGTGGGCATGGTTAGAATTAGCTGCACTGCAGCCGATGTAAAAACAGATGCTACCAGTCAATACCGGTATTACAAAACGTAATTACAATTAATACTTATCATTCCGGTGTGGTAAATTCTCTCACCTCATCCTTCATTCAAAAACCAAAAACAAAAAACCATTCCGGGTTCAAAAACTTCACAAGATCCTTTATTTCTGCGATCAAATATTCTTCCAATTACTTTACGAAATTCAGATGACTTTAAGATACAACCAATACTCGCGATCAAAAGCAAGTTGCTCTTAACTGCGGCATATTAACCATTCAAGCCGGGTCTTAATTTCTCGTACACTCCACCATTACTTCAATTTCACAATGGAATTTTCAAATTCTCCTCTCTCAGTTTCCTGGGATCTGCATTTCATTTATTTAATTTTACCTTGAAGATATTAGGATAAATACGTACTAATCAAAAGTATAGTTGGTACACTTAAATTTTTTACAAGGAGTACTAAAAAAGGACAGACCAAGAATGATTTTATAAACACGCGTCGGACCGGTCTGAGTTGTACAACTCTCATATCATTAAATGCTGAAGTAAATAAATCAATATATCTAATAATAAGTCAAATAATAATTTCAGGGACCAACCGTAATAGACACCTTTAGATAAAGGAACGGAAAACAAGAGCCAAAGAATAATATTAGATTA
>NC_061100.1:85674406-85802326 GCF_015104395.2 Macrobrachium nipponense | reverse complement strand
ACAGGAGAGAGCCGATACCGTCCTCCGACTCATTCCAGTCCTCATCGAGGTCGAAACCTCTCAGGAGGACCGAAGGAGTATTTAAATACGGTGTCCGAACGCACGTAGAAACGCCGCTGTCGCAGTAGAGGAGGTGGAAGTAGCTTGATCGACCGGCCAGAACTGTGAGAGCCTTCTTGTCCGGAGACGAGAGACTCTGGTTCGAGACAGAATCGGCAAGCTCCGATCGCGGCAGACCCACCGTCGGTTTGGGTTCCCTCTCGGGCCCCAAAAACGACTCGAGCAGAGACGTGGGCTCTGCTGGTGGGAGCGGCAATCCTTCCGCAAGGTCTTTATGCTGACGAATCAGCTTAATGACTTCTACAACTTCCTCTGTATCTCGGGAGTAACCGCGTCTTGCGGAGTAGGACCGTCCAGTCCCTCCAACAAGAACAGATCCCGAGATACTCCTCCTTTAGAAGGAGGAACAGTGGCAGGCCCCTGACGGTCGCCTCCAGCTACTTGCGCGTATGTCCTGGTCGGTTCTAGACCCATGCCTGGTCCATACGGCGTCATAGCGGGATCGCGAGCGGCGCACCTCTCGCGATCAGTCGTAGGTACCTCGCTCCTCCCGGTGTAGCCCGAGGAGGTTGAAGGTACAGGAGAGGCAGACCTGACGCTCCCCCCTAGCTCGCTGGCAGGACCAGCGTGCTTGGAGGGCTGCTGCTGATCGTAACAACGCGGTGGCGATCGAGCAGCAGGCCTAGCCTTGCCGCTCGCCTGGGGCGAGAGGCTCGGCTGAGAACGTTGACGCTGATCTCTAGCGTCAGGCGAGCTGTTGCTGGTTACCGTCTCCGCCCGGTCCCTATGGGGGCGGCGGTCAGGTGACCTGCTAGGCTCTCTGTCGCAGCGAGACCGGCCAGCGTCCTCTCGGCGCGTCGAGCCGCTGGTACCGACGGCTGCGGGGACCCCTTC
Organism: Macrobrachium nipponense; assembly: GCF_015104395.2. Lineage (NCBI taxonomy): Eukaryota > Metazoa > Arthropoda > Malacostraca > Decapoda > Palaemonidae > Macrobrachium > Macrobrachium nipponense. The sequence goes on along the minus strand of NC_061100.1, from coordinate 85,801,372 downwards.
CTCGCCTCAACCCGTGGCTGGTCAGCGACCGTCACGTCAAACCCGAGCAGCCAGTTGGTCGCTGTCGAGAGCGTCCACTGGCCTGGCGAGAGTCGTGTGCACGACTCTCGCCAGTCTTCTGCTCCGCGCCGCGGTCTTGACGGCGAGCGAGCTCGGGCGTCAAAACTTTGGCTGGACGGTCTCCCGTGGAGAGTGTCCACTCGGTACTTCTCGCGAACGAGAAGCGGCCGAGACGGAACCTGATTTAGCGGCAGGACCGCTAACACCAGGTGAGGACGTACCAGCCGAGGCTGGTACACCTCTGGTCCCCGTCGTCTTCTTCTTTGCAGAGGAAGAGACGGGCCCCGTTCCCGAAGGAACAGGAGGACCAGCAGAAGAGCTCCCCGACTCGCCTGAGCGAGACGGGCCCTTAGAAGATCCCCGAAGGAGTCTTCTTAGGGGGAAAACCCGGGTTACCAGCTGGTCGCTGCAAGAGCGGCCGCTGGCCTGGCAAGAGTCACCCGAGCGTCTCTCACCAGCCTTCTGCTTCCGTGCCGCGTCTTGGCGCCGAGCGAACTCTGGCGCCGAAACTTGGCTGCATGGTCTCCCGAGGGAGAACGTACACTCGGGATCTCTCGCGAACGAGAGACCGAGCCGGAACCTGGCGTAGCGGCATCGCCGCTAGCACCAGGCGAGGAAGTACCAGAGCTAACCGATACTCCTCTGGTCCCCGTCTATCTCTTCCTTACGGAAGACGACGGGCCCGCTCCCGAAGGAGCAGGAGGACCAGCAGAAGGGACCCCCCGTCCCACCCGGGGTGGGATGGGCCCTTAGAAGTTCCCGAAGGAGACTTCTTAGGGGGGAAGGCAGCCTTCTTCTTCTTCAGCTTATGGGCCCTTAGAAGTCGAAGGGGAAGAGGCAGCAGCAGACGATGAAGACGAAGATGACAGCTTCCTCTTCTCCTCTTCCTCGTCAGCTCACGCAGGACAGTCGTCAGGTCCTCCATCCAGGCCGGAGCCGGGCAATTGCCGAAGCAACACGGCCCGACTGCACCTGTCCGGAAGGACTGGGACTGGGGAAGACACACCGTGGGCAGGACCAGCATGGACAGGCTCAGAAACCAGGAGCGACAGGCAACAGCAACCAGCTCAGGAGTGGCAGGAACAGCGGGCAGCGGTAGACCCAGAAGGGACAGCCAAGCCAACAGCGGGAATACATCAGCGGCAGGTACGGCAGGCCCAGCGATTCGCCTCGTAGAATCATCGGCAGCCAGCGGAACCCAGCTGGGAGCCTGGTACTGGCGGCCGGTCCAGGGGCGAGCTGCTGGAACAGCGGAAGTCTGGGGCAGGCAACACGAAGAAAACAGGCCCACGGGGCGGCGGCAACACCCCTCGGTACGGCGGCGGCCCTAGTAGCGGCAGACGGCGTCACCGACAGCATGGGGAGTGTAGACCAGGAGGGGGGGGGGGGAGCAGCATAAGCGGCCGTGGTAGTAGTGGAGACCGCCCAGACCTCGCTAGACGCTGCAGCAGCCCGTGGATGCTAGGCACGCCCTGCCGCCGCGGTGGTCCATACCTGTCCAAGGTCGTCTCCCACGGATGTAGCACCTGCGGTAACATAGATAGATTAGTAAGAGGGGTTCCCTCATGCACGGGGGGGGGGGGAAGACATGCCCCACCCCGAACGCAAGGAAGACCCCAAATATAAAATACAACGAAGAAGCTGAGCGGGGGGCAGGAAGGAAGACGAAGAATTGGATACCAAGGGAGTCGCGGGAGAGCTTTCCGACGACTTCCTGGCAGACCTTCGCTTCCCCTACCCCCGCACAGCAGTGAAAAGTAATATGAAAATGAAACAGAATACTGCCCTTGCGATTCACTTCATAGAACTTAAAGGGGAAAAGATCAATTCCGGGTAAGAACGGAAACTTGATCCAAAATAATATGATGCTATCATAAAATATATATGAAAATGAAACAGAATACTGCACTTGCGATTTCACTTCACATAAAAAACGTAAGGATCAATTCCCGGGTAAGAACGAAAATTGATCCAAATTAAATTCATGCAAATAAATAAATGAAAATGAAAGAATATGCAATTGCGAATCCACTTTCATTGCATTCTATTATACAAAATAAAAGGCTCGTGCCGAGCGCAATCACACTCTCGGTAACGAACGCACAGGGCAAAAATATAATGAAAAGAGTACTTACATTTTTCAATTACACACTTTCGCCCAAAATACATGACTCGGCGCGAGCGCGCCCGCCCTCGGCACCGAGACATAATTCAAGGGTTCAATTCATGAAAAGAGAGGAAATCGCCGCTCTACGGCGATAGCTCCATGTTGGTTCATAATTAAGTAATGAAAATGAAAACAGTGTACTTACAGTTTCATTTTCAAGTTAAACAAACCATTAGTAGAAAACACAATATAAACAAAGCATACGACGATGAAGCGGGCAGAGAGCGATGACGAACACGTCTTCACCGTGGCCGAAAGCAAAAAGTGATTGTTTACCTCCCAGTCGCGCGGCGCGCGACTGTCGGACAAGCAGTTAACTACCGTTCTCCCCTTGTTCGAAGCTTACGACCGTTTCCAGCTGCCGCTAGCTACTTCCTATTGTTAAAGGACCGATGGTTTGTATTACGTATCGGAACAATTGTATTTTCCATAGTTAACAAAGATGGCAAAGCAAGGAATACACGTGTATACGAGGTGGAAGCTGGTCACTGACCAGGCTTGGAACCTTGTGATGCATCACTTTTTTTCCAAATCAGTACATGTGAGGGGCGGCTAGAGACAGGCAGTAAACGTTAAGACCTCAGATCTGTTAGCTATGAAATATACAAACTGATTAAAAATTTGTCAATTGTTCATACTCGGAACAAACCATCAGTCTTATCAATAAAATAGACTTATACTTGGAGGGAGGTACATGTACCCTGAACTGGCTGGGGTTCAGCTCACCTGACCAACCTTTCCTAGAAGATCATGTTCTACAGAAGGGGGTCTGAGCCCATGAGAGAAAAGATAAGAGAGTATCTGAAAACTCAGACTGCTGGGTTTAAACACAATGAGACATATCCAGATTCACAGGCTTTGGTTTCTAAACCTAGGAAACACAAATTACTTTAAAAAATGTTCAATATTCTGTTTCTCAATATGACAATTCGTCGAAAATTGCATTTTTCCTAACTATACAAACCTGAGGTCCTTTAACAATAGGAAGTAGCTAGCGGCAGCTGGAACGGTCGTAAGCTTCGAACAAGGGAGAACGGTAGTTAACTGCTTGTCCGACAGTGCGCGCGCTGCGCGCCTGGGAGGTGAAGAATCACTTTTGCTTTAGGCCCATGCAAAAAAACGCAGAGTGAGGGGTGGCATGAGGTGGGACTATATGTAATGGACCTCAGGTTTGTATAGTTAGGAAAAATGCACTTTTCGACAAATTGTCATTTGTTCCGATACGTAATACAAACCCTCGGTCCTTTAACAATAGGAAGACTCGCTTCTTGGTGGGAGGAATCTGAGTCTTTTGTGAACAGACTGGTGTTCGCCCAACCTTGGAATGCCTCCCTTGTCGTAAGAGCGAGGGAGGGATCCACGCCTCTGTCTGATTGATCGGGGTGTGCACTGCAGGATCAATGGTCAGACCTTTGGACCGAGTACTAAGAGAGAGGCAAGCGTATCTCTTCGTACTAGCAAGCAAGAACTTGTTCCTGTTTGCAAGAGGCAACATAAAGTTATGGTTTTGTCTCTTGTTGACTTCCACTTCCCCCCCCTTGTTGGGGGAAGTGGTGGATAATTGCTCCCATCCCTAGTGAAAGGGATAGGATGGGGCTGTGTTGAGTAGCTCACCTGCATCTCGTCCTTATCCAGCAGGGTGACGACCGTATCCCTCTACCTGAGAAAAAGATGGGAAGAGGAGCCAGTCACACTCTCATTCACTCATCCATTCTTACAGTTGCACCAGGACTCGATGCTGTTCAGCCTGCGAGGGTTTGGGTTCGCTACACAACATGTTGAGCAGCCACCACGGGTCCCAAGGAAAAAGATCCAAGGACCTGTGGGCAATATCCCGAAGGTACAAGGAGGTGCATGTGGTCTGGTTGTATCAGACCCCTGCCTTCAGTACCTGCGCCACAGAGAAGTTCTTGCGGAACGCGAGAGAATGTACTTCTTCTAGGTCATCCTGATGCTGACGAAGAGGCTTTAACACTCAGCCTGGGGTGTCGAGTTTCTTCAGATAGCGCCCTCGCAGGACAAAGCAGCATCTCCTTCGCATCGAAGGCGGTGAAGTCCATTGGGGAGGGGATTGTGAAGGACTCTAACCGATCGTCAGGGACCGAAGGGTTCCGGGTCTTCGCTACAAAGTTCGGCACGAAATCGAGCGTCATGGATCCCCATCCCCTGGATGCTTGACTTCGCAGGAAAAGTCATGCAGTTACCTCAGAGGAAAAGAAGGGAATAGTCGCATGACCTATCCCTCTTCTCGACTTCGGTGATGTCCAGTACCCATACTGGTCTATCCGTCTGCAGCGAAGTGTCTCGCATTCTCCTATCCCCATGCAGTGAAGTTCTTCTTCTCGGTAGTGGATAGGACACCGACACTCCATGGTGGGTGTCGAAGGTATGGGTACTGGGACAAGCCATTAGGACGAAGAAAGATTGATCTGGAACAACCGAACTAAGTCCACAGCAAAGTTCGTAACTGACTTGGGCACTCTGACAGCTGCCGACTGACTGCGTTCGGTAGGAGGCAAGTTGTCCAAGCATCCGAGCAAGTCACGTGACCTTCGCTCTAAAAGGGTTATGCCGAGAGACTAAACAAATCGTATTTGTTTGTCACCGATGCCAGCTGACGAGGTGATGATTCTCTTAAGGCATGTGCCCAACAGGCGAAAGTCAATTGCCTTCTAGAGACCGAGGTCCCTGATGGCAAGACATCTCATAGTATAGTTGAATCTCAGGTAAGGAGAAACAACACTATGTGCCGTTGAAGACGAAGGTGGATAGAGAATGCAACCTACGTCTTCAAGCCGAATCGAGAGAAGGATTCTCAAGATTCTGAACCTGTGCTTACAGATGACTAAAAACGCTAACCGCAATTTCATTGCTGTCCGGTGAGGAGTCGTAGTTGCAATGAAAGTGGAGAGCTTTTCAGTAATGAAAACACAGGGAAGAACTGCCTGTAGAACTACTTCTCATGGGCTGAACATTTGGAAGTAGAGCTGTCAGGTCGGGGAGTAGGCGATGTCTTCTGATACATCTGTTAATTCGGGGTGAACAATGAACAATTGCACACCTACAAATACGAGATATTTTGAAGACAAACTCAGATGTCTGCAAAAATCATTTGCATTATAGCAGTGCAATGCAGCGGTAGACAAGTACAGACTTCTGTTACCATGCGGTAAACAGAAAGATGAAAGAGTCCAAGAGATATCTCTGTTGAAAATTCTCGCAATGTTGAAGGCGATGAAATCGAGCGTCACAGCAGTAGATGGTCCTTCATGTATGCGAGAATCCCCGTTTATCAGAGACCTAAGTCCATGATTGTTGGGCAGAGATACGGTTCGGTAGTCATTCAAAGCAGGGGAGAGAGACATAAGCGACCGTGCATCTCGGAGAGCCAGCTGATACTGAGTTGCCTCGGGCAGTTCAATTCGCAGTAGCTCTCGCTGACTCGTCATCCTGAGTTGCCAGGTAATCTATTCCACGAAGGAATGCGTTCAGCTAGAACCATTGAGCATAAATACAAGATATGCTCAAGCAATTATATTTAAACGAAACGGATTTCGGTAAATACAAAAGCTGAGTTGGTGTTGTCGTGACAATACCATAAGTATCTAAAATCGAAACTGGTAACTCCTGGGAGGTTGCAGGCAGCCCCGAGTTGCAGTTCAATTAGGATAATAGTCGTCTCGGTGACAATCCGTAGAGTTAACTACGGTATGCGCCTACAACACGGACAATTCAACTGCTTAACAGAATCATGTCGCGAGGGTAATATACATAGTATATTTGTAGGTCTCCGTACAACGACCTCCATCCTAAATTCTTTTCCTCTCGAGGAATGAGAATAAGGATTGGAGATCGACCACCTTCGTTCTCTAGTCAAGAGAGTGAAGGAGAAGTCTTTCCCAAAGGAAAGCTTCAATGGTGAACAGAATACCGAAGACAAAAGTTCAAGCCAAACTGGATGTTCCCGTCTGTTCTTCTCTATTCCAGGTTGGTCGACTACTGTGAGATACTCTTCTTTCAGCAGCAGTCTTCTTCCAAATGCTAGAAATTCCAGGAATTCGAGCGTTAGGTGAGGTTCCCGATTATCATGGTAACAATTATCGGGGTTCTCGTCTCGCTCACTTTGGACCGTGGTCTCGCCTAAGTGTTTGGAGATCGTAAAAAACTCGAACACTCTGAGTGTGCTAGAAATCCCGCAGAATTCTAAGCACTCTGCGAAACCCCCACCGAATTCGTCAAACGATTATCGGCTGGTGGTCTTCTCGATTCCCGTAGAAATCGAGGGTGGGGCAGAATCCCTCCTCAACGACCAGGGCTTACGTCAGGTAGGACCCGAAGGTCCCCCCGGTAGCGCAGTCCGCAACGTGGGAACCTACAGAGAAATCTCTGTAGGATCCCTCCCCTTTCCCTCGTAAGGAGAGGGAATGGGGGAAGAATTGGATACTCGCTCGCCTTCCCAGCGGAACTAGCAGTTGGAGAAGAGTAGGAGCAGCCATCGCTACCTCTCAGAGTCTGGGAAAACGTATCGTCAGGAGAAAACGTTTTCCCGAGGAGGGTTACGAACACGCACTGTAGGTAAGGGTCTGCCGCCACTGTGAACGTCGTCTGGGTGGGGCTGATCGACACCTGACAGGAGAGAGCCGATACTGTCCTCCGACTCATTCCAGTCCTCGTCGAGGTCGAAACCTCTCAGGAGGACCGAAGGGGTATTCAAATACAGTGTCCAAAAACACGCAGAAACGCCGCTGTCGCAGTAGAGGAGGTGGAAGTAGCTTGTTCGACCGGCCAGATCTGAGAGAGCCTTCTTGTCCGAAGACGAGAGACTCTACCTGGTTCAACACAGTTGGCAAGCTCTGATCGCGGCAGACCCACCGTCGGTTTGGGTTCCCTCTTCGGGGCCCAAAACGACTCGAGCCGAGACGTGGGCTCTGCTGGTGGGAGCGGTGATCCTTCCCCGAGGTCGTTGTGCTGACGAATCAGCGCCATAACCTCGGCAAAGTTCCTCTGGATCTCGGAAGTCACAGCATCTTGCGGAGAAGGACCGTCAAGCCCCTCGAACAAGAGCATATCCCGAGAACCTCCCCCTTCAGGAGGGGGAACAGCGACAGCCCTCTCGGTCTCCTCCTGCCACTTGCGCGTACGTCCTGGTCGGTCCGAAGATCGTACCTGGTACTTACAGCGTTGTGACGGGATCGTGCGGGGCATGTCCCTCACGATCACCCCGCTGTGCCTCGCTCTTCCCGATGCAAACCGAGGAAGTTGCAGGCACGGGAGATGAAGACATGACGCTCCTCTTTCACTCGCTGGCAGAACCAGCGGGCTTGGAGGGCTGCAGGCGATCGCCAACTTGCAGGCCTAGTTGAGCCGTTTCCCTGGGAAAAACGGCTGGACCAAGAACAGCGGCCCCGATCTAGTGTGCAGAGGAGCAGCCGCTGGTCCCCCTATCCGCCCGGTCCCTTGTGGGAGCGGTGGTCAGGAGACCTGCAGAGACCAATGTCGCGGTGAGACCGGTGTGTGTCCTCGCGGCGCGTCATACCTCTGGTACCAGCCAAGGCTGGCGCCAACGATCGGGAGGGGGGACCTCTTACTAGCCTCAGCCTGTGGCTGGTCAGGAACAGTCACGTCTACCCGGGTTACCAGCTGGTCGCTGCGAGAGTGGCTGCTGGCCTGGTGAGAGTCACCTGAGCGGCTCTCACCAGCTTCTGCTCCGTGCCGCGGTCCTGGCGCCGAGCGAACTCTGGTGCCAAAACTTTGGCTGTACGGTCTCCCGCGGGAGATCGTACACTTGGAACCTCTCGCGAACGAGAGACTGAGCCGGAACCTGGCGTAGCGGCAGCGCCACTAACCCCAGGCGAGAAAGTACCGGTGTTATCCGGTACCTCTCTGGTCCCCGCCTTCTTCTTCCTTGTGGAAGGAGAGACGGGCCCTGTTCCCTAAAAGAGCAGGAGGACCAGCAGAAGAAACCCCCCCCACCCGTCTCACAGTAGTGGGACGGGCCCTTAGAAGTTCCCGAAGGAGCCTTCTTAAGGGGGAAACCCGGGTTACCAGCTGGTCGCTGCGAGAGCGGCCGCTGGCCTGGCGAGAGTCACCTGAGCAGCTCTCACCTGCCTTCTGCTCTGTGCCGCGGTCTTGGTGCCGAGCGAACTCTGGCGCCAGAACTTTGGCTTCACGGTCTCCCGCTGGAGACCGTACACTTGGAATCTCTCGCGAACGAGAGACCGAGCCGGAACCTGGCGTAGCAGCAGCACCGCTAACACCAAGCGAGGAAGTACCGGTGGTAGCCGGTACCCCTCTGGTCCCCGTCGTCTTCTTCCTTGCGGAAGGGGAGACGGGCCCTGTTCCCGAAGGAGCCGGAGGTGCAGCAGAAGGACCCCCCGTCCCACCGGAGTGGGACGGGCCCTTAGAAGGTCCCGAAGGAGCCTTCTTAGGGGGGGAGGAGGCGGCAGCAGACGACGAAGAAGACGACGACACCTTCCTCTTCTTCTTCTTCGTCAGCTCACGCAGGACAGACGTCAGATCCTCCATCCAGGACGGAGCCGGGGCAGATGCCAAAGCAACAGGGCCCGGCTGCACCTGTCCGGAAAGACCTGAGTCTGGGGCAGCAACACCGTGGACAGGAAAGACGTGGGCAGGAGCGGGAACAGCAGGAGCGGCTGGGCCAGCAGCAGCAACAGCGGTAGCGGCAGGTACGGCAGGTATGGCTGTCAAGTCAGGTGACCCAGGAGGCTTATTTTCAGCCATCAACATCCTGGGTACCGGAGGCAGGTCCAGGGGGGAGCTTTTCGGGCAGCGGAAATCTGGGGTCGGCAGCACAAAGAACCCAGGTGGAGGCGGCACACCCCTTCTCGGTACGGCAGCGATCGGCCCTTGCACGGCGGCTGTCGGCGTCACCGTCATCACATGCGGGGTATACACAAGGAGAGGAGGGGCGGCGTACCCTGGGGTAGTGTTGTGGTGGTCACCGCTCCATGGGTGACCGCCCCCAACCCCGCCAGACGCTGAATCAACCCCTGGACACTAGGCACGCCCTGCAGACCCAAGGACGCCCACACCTGTCCAAGGTCACTAGTTTCTTGCGGAAGCAACAAAAAAGGTGATGAAAGGGTGGGGGGGGGGAGAGAGATTGAGAGAGAGACAGAGAGAGATAAGGAGAGAGAGGAGAGAGAGGGGGGGGGAAGAGAGAGAGGAGAACGAAGAGAGAGAGAGAGACCCACCCCAAATGAACGGGAGACCCCGAATACAATTGTACGTCGGGGCACCGAGAGCTCTCCTCCATGCTCGACAGGACTCGGATACTCCTCCTCCCCGAAGGGGAAGGTGCCATTCGTGGGAGCTGAGCGGGGCAAATGTGCCCTTGGCACTGAGCGCAAAGTATAAAGATTAATTCCCGGTATGAGCGGGAACTAATCCATAATGATGCAATGAAATATATAAAAAAGTGAAACAGAATACTGCACTTGTGATTCACTTTCACACAATATAAAAGGGGAAGGATCAATTCCCGGTAAGAGCGGAAAACTTGATCCATAATCAAATAATATATGAAAATGAAAAAGAATATTGCTCTTGCGTTCACTTTCATACAAATTAAAGAGCTCGTGCCGCAAGCATTCGTGCCCTCGGCCCCGAGCGCACAAGGCAAAATATAAATGAAAAAGAGTACTGTACTTACAAGTTTCACTTTCACAATTTCACCCAGAAATAAACTACTCGGCACGAGCGCGCTCCCGCCCTCGGCACCGAGAACATTATTCATGAGGATCAACTTCAGGAAAAGAGCGGAAACCGCCGCATCTACGGCGATAGCTCCATTTCTTGACCCATAATTATTTAATGAATGAAAATGAAAACAGAGTACTTACAATTTCATTTTCAAACCAAACAAACCAGTACTGGAAAACAATATAAACAAAGCATACGACAATGAAGCGGGCAGAGAGCGATGACGAACAACCTCATCACACACCATGGCCGAAAGCAAAAGTGATTCTTCACCTCCCAGGCGCGCGGCGCGCACTGTCGGACAAGCAGTTAACTACTGTTCTCCCTTGTTCGAAGCTTACGACCGTTCCAGCTGCCGTTAGCTACTTCCTATTGTTAAAGGATAGAGGGTTTGTATTACGTATCGGAACAAATACTGATTTACATGATGTTTCCTTTCTTGTAGGAAGGATTACTGTAGGAAGTGTTAGGAAAGAACACTGGAACAAACAGCTTGTATTAAAATTGGCATAGTTACATGTTTTGTAAGAAAGCCAAGATAATATGAACAGCCTACTTTACTTCACTTGATTTCTCCTATCCTTCAGTACTCTGCCAAAGGCTAATTTAAGCCTGGAGGTGTGTTGAGCTACTTTGCAATTACCTTTTATTTAATTACGTTGACCTGAACCATATTGTCCTAAAATGAAGTTTTCCTTCTGCACTGCAATCTCACTTGATGCTTAACCCATTAATGCCCACAATTATCTACTGAAGACTTTATCTTTTTTTCTTCAGAAATACTTAACTTTGGTCCAAATAACAAGGTTCTACCATCAGAACTAAAATTCTACATGTCTAACTATAGATTTGTGGGTGGAAGGATCAGCAGTCAAACAGCATGAAACACCAACTAACCTGTCTGGGCTGGTCCACACGCCGGCTCCCAAGACGAACCCACTACAACACTAGGAACATCACTATGCAAACTCCAACAGATGACTCATTGACATGTCCGTGAATGGTCAAGAGCGTGGCAGACGTACGAACGTGAGTTGGAGAGGAATCCCGAACACTCGAGATCGAAGGATAATCCCCCAAGGTCGAACTCTTGGAAGCACCAGGGAGAGGAGCAGGCAATCACTCCTGCTGCACCAACTCCGCGCTCACCACCTTCGACCTCTTGACAGGCGCCTTGAGATCCTTACGGCAACGAATAGGCCCTGGGGAAGTAGGAGCACTTGTATCATGTGCACGGACAGGGGAGGTTGCAACACGCTTGTGATGTGCACGGACGGGGGAGGTTGCAACACGCTCGTGATTCGATGCAGAGGACGAAGCAGCCACTGCAGATTGCACAAGGGAAGATCACTAACACTCTCCCAAACACCAACACTCTCCAGAACGTCTGCATTGTTCCTCCCTCGTAGGTGAAGAAAGAGCAAAGTCCTTAGCCTTCCAACGCTTGATACGCTGACGTGGCGTGGAGGGGGAAGAGGGAGAGGAAGACAGCACTGGTTTCTTAAGCGATCTCTTCGCAGGAGGTGGGGACGATGCAACAGGTTTCCTTCGCGTCCACCCAGCCAACAAGGCAGCCAACTTATCATCCAAAACAGTCCAACCTCTTGAGTACCGCCTGACATATAACCTCAGACTGACCTGCAAGAGAAGGCTCCGATGGCATGGAAGGGAGATGCAGTAAACTGGGCGGCAGAGATGACGTCACGGCTGAGAGAGGCAGTGCAGAGGAGACGACTGGGAGTGACGTCATCGATGGAAGTGACGTAACAAGTGGTGATGACGTCACAGCTTCCCCTCGGTCTGAAGGGGAAGCAGATACCACTGGCGAAGGAATACACAATGACTGATCCCATGATGTCATCAACAGGGCTGACGCCACGGCTTCCCTCCGACTCGAAGAAGCAGCAACAGTCACTGGCGGAGCAATACAAGATGGCTGACCTTGGCTACCCACAAAGACGAGGCCAGGAGGAGGGGGGAGGGCCTGGCCTGCCAGAGGAGGGGGGTAGCGAGCCTCCATAAAGTGCGCTAGTGACCCCTCTAAGGATGGGGGACCCCCTAGCCCAAGCGTCTTCCAAATCACCGCCATCTTGGACGCCTCTGACTCTGGAATAAATGAGAATGATGAAAAAGCCTCCCCCTTCCTGGGAATCAAATGAACTCCCAAAGAAGAAGGGGCAACATTACAAAAATCAGCCTGGGGGCCTCCTGATACTTCCAGCAATTAATCAATGGAAGAAAAGGAAGGAGACACAGGCACAACGCTACTATGAGGGGTGAAAACTGCAGGAGATGAAGCATCGTGAAGAGGCGAAAAACCTTCCCATGAGAGAAGAGTCGAAACCCTCCGATGTTCTCTCTTGCCATAAAATGACTTCCACTGCTCTTTAGGCCATGCCCGGCATTCTGTGCAAGGATTTGTTGTAGTACAAAAATTAGAACAGCACCTGCTACATGTGATGTGGGGATCAGTCGCCGCCGAAGCCAAAAAATGAGAACACGGAAAACCTGGAATTCAGGGGCACACATGTTGATGTGGCCGAGAAGGAGCAGAAGCCATAATATCAGCCACACACACACACACACTAAAAAAATGAAACGGGTAATGAACCGGGTGAAGGCCGAGAGGGGTCAACCACAACTCTCGCACAGGCGGTTAAAGAAAAGACTGACACAGTGGTGCTTCACCTGATCTATGCATGTGTTGCCAGATATCACAAGATTCCTTGCTTTCATCTGCTTTTTAACCGGATCCAGCTGGACGCTAGAAATTATCCTATTGTTAAGACCGAAAGTTTGTTTGCGTATGAACAAACAAAGGCTACTGCACCTACAACAACTGAGGTCTGGACAGGAAACATTTCCTGCATAGTTTCTAAACTATTTGCAAAATATTTTCAAACTTTGTTTCCAAACAATGTTTCCTAGTGTGGACAGGCCCTTGGGATGTTAATGCTGGTAGTTTTCAAGGAACAAGATCTACAGGGGACCTTGTCATTTCTACTCTAAGAACTATATGTTGATACTCATGAATCTCATGCTCTCTAGATTATATTACTGAGTAGCAGTATAATTAACTTTTCTTCCTACACACTGATAAAGTTATGAGCATCATAAAATAATTTAACAAGAGCACAAAATCACAGTTGTAGATTTACTTAAGGTTTGCCCTGTGGACATGTTTGAAATATGTGACAATGGAGCAAAGTGACAGGACAAAATGTAAAATGAGGGAATTTAACACTGCTGGAAGTCAAAGGACTCTTAAGAATCTTTAGTGCCCTCTAGTGTGTTGCACAAGGAACTCTTATCAAGTCCAGTGTTAACAATCACTGTTTCCTGTAGTTAAACCTTATTAACAATGAAAGTCTACGTAACTTAAAATTCAAGAAAAACCTCTCTGGGCATTACTAACCTGTTCAGTAAGTATGGGTCGAATGGGAAAAACGATTCAAGTACTGTGACTGGTTGTAAGTAGTCTTCAATCCTAGCAACTGGGATTTGAAGACGTTTGTTATTTTCAATAACAGCATAACAGTAGACAACCTGAAAATGGTGAGCCACTGCTGCAAAGTTGTTTACAACGGCTGGAGTGCAAACATTCAAGGGATTTAATTTACTATGAATAATTCTATCAAAGTTGAGGCTTCTTGCGAGAGACAGTGCTGGAAAGGAAGAATTTCAATTAGTGACATCACTTCATTAATAATACAGTATATATTTGGATTCACCTAACGGGGCAGGATGGTATTTCTTATCCTCATTTGTCTGATTTATATGTTATTCACACAGATTACTATATATAACAATCCATAAATTAAATACAGCAGTATTAACAGATATCATTATATCATTAGTACCATTTACTTTTCATAGGGATCAAGACCTGTGCTTACCCTTTTTACTTTCGGTATACTGTTTATATCTAAAGGTGAAAACATAAAACATTGTTTGGCATGCAGAATAAAAGCCCCCATGAAGCATCAAGTCCTCATAATTCCGTTCTGGCAATCTTTCCTGGAAAAGAAATAAAAAGTTTACAATCATATACCAGATTGACTTATATGCATGAAATAAAAGGGCAATAGTATTGAAATACTAACAACAGAAACACAGCCGTGGCTTATGAAGATAACAATCAGTTTAAGACAAATTATTGGCTGGTTTATTCACCACAACCAAAACAAAATGAAGAATGAGTGGTACTTTGTGAGATGCAGTAATAGAAGTGCCATAATCTATTACGATTCCAATGTTATACTGTGTGACACACATTTATCACAACACTGCTTTAAGCTAAATTAATACTGAGGTCAAGATAAAAAAAAAAATGCCAGTCATAAGATAAAAATCATGGAAAGAAACTGAAATGATAGTCAAAAGCAGTAAATATAGTATCAAAGAATGGTCTGAAATACAAAGGAAGAGAAGCGCACAACGGGTATCAAGAGTATGATGTGGCTGACATGAGGGAAAGGTCATAGAGAGAGAGAATGGTAGTGGGATACAGATATACAAATTGAAATTGTAACGACAATGAGAGCCTTCAACCTCTGGAAGACAAGATGGTACATAGTGTACAGGGAAAAGAGGGAAGAGGCTAAAAAGGCATGAAGCAATAGCAAAGAAGAATATGGAGGGCTAAAATCATAATCTCCATAAAGCATAAAAGGCATAGGGGGTAAAGTATAGAAATATGAAAATAGAGAAAATACATGATACCAAAACACCAGAAGTAATACTTAAAAGTAGTTTGAATAAAGACAATGAACATGAACTAGAAGACTCTGACGTAACACAGACCCCAACAAAGAACAACAACTGAAGAGGTTAAAAGGTCCCTCAAGAAAATAAAAAAAATGGAAAAGTACCAGTACCATCCTGACCTGTCACCCCTTGATTAAAGCAGCAGGAGACCTGTAATTAATGTTAAATTCTTTTTTCTCCTAATTAATGAATGGTTTCTTTAACCTATAGAGGCAATGAAAAAATACAATCAAGTAAACCGTAAGTAACTGCTACAATTGAATGTGGACAATAATCAGATGGCTTGAAAAGCTATTCCTGTCAAACCACCCACACAAATTTTAAGTGTTCATGCATTGAACACATTATGGTATTATTATAACTATATGATTACTATTTGCAAAAAGCATAGCAAAGAAAAAAAAATCGATAAGACATATGTTCAATGCCATTTTTTTAGAAGACAAAATACAGCAAATGACAGATCTCAGGTACAGCCACAAACAAGAGATTAACCTCAAAGGTGAGATAATGATCCTAAGTGTTTGAAAGACTATATAGTAGATATTACTACACTGACATTACTTAAGTCATATCAACAAATTTAATAAAATTAAAATTAATGTATATGTACAGCTTAAACCAAAGTTCTGCCATTTAGGTGTTATAACATATTAAATAACTACTTTTACTGTACCTTTGAGTTTTCTCTTCAGGATCAAACATATAAAATATAATCCCCCTTCCCTAAAGACAGGAATAAGGTAGCATACAATGTATTCAAAAGAAAGTATCCCAAAAATCTAACCTGATTATTAAATGATCATTACGTATTATACATACCTGAGCATCAAGGTATTCATTGCACCAATCCCTTATAGATTCTAAACACGCATGAACATCCAGAAGAGTAATGTGCTTTCCTCTAGCAAGCAGACTACCAACGTAGGCCATAGCATTCTTCCGTATACATACTGAGGTATTGATGTCTTTAAACTTGTTATTAATGAGAAAATCTGCAAAAAATGGTAAAAGTCCGGGTCGAAGTGAAATAATATAAAATAAGAGAAACTGCACATGTGAGGAAGCATGGGTTCGCAATATAAGATTTGAAAAAACATCTTTAAGGTCGTTGTACAACTTCTTGACAGAATCAACATCTTGTCTGTGTCCATCACATTCACATCTTCCCATTCGCTTTGGATCAAAATCTGGAGAACCTAAAATTCCAGGTCTACAACAGTCTAATTCCTCTCTCTCATGAGCTTCCATTTCAATTTCTCGAAGGTGTTCAGGAGTCTTAGGTTTATGAACACCATGTGAGACATCATGAACATACTGCAACATTATAGACATCAGAACATCCAGTGTGTTGCCCGCTTTATGTGTCATTGGCCTTGGAACTTGACAACTATCAAGTGGACAATTGCCATCAATTGATTTATTTGCAGCACCTCGTTGCTTACCTTCAGAATCTTCCACTTCCTGTAATTCCAAGGTAAACTGGAGTCATAAAGTGAAATAAGCAAACTGCATGATATACACATCATAACTAAATGTAATTGAACTAAATGATGTTCCAGTAATAATAAATATCACAAAAGAATTAATACAAGCATAAAGAATTTGCATATAGTACCATATCAAATACATCTTCATCATCACTTGAATCCAATATGTCTTCATCACCATCTTCTTCTGCCAGTTCCGACCTTGGTGCATGAACATCAATGGTGATCATACTGAAAAAGAAAAACATGTTTTACACATGCCATCAAGAAAAACTTGGAATATATCATGGAGAATTTATCAAGTCCTTACAGTGTGATGCCAAATAGGAACACAATATAGCATTAGATTTTGTTATGAAGAATTATGCTGTATATGATGAATCTAATGACCAGTGCATAAACCATTTTGGCTTAGTAGAGAAGTATGTTAAAATATTTAAACTTTTAATTCCACTAACGTGACAGGGTATTTAACACTTGGGAGCTGGGGAAACTTTGAAGTTGGCAAAAAAAAAACACCTCAGTGGAAAGAGGAAGGTACGCAAATGTGCATGCTGCAATAAAAAAAAAAATTCTAAAAAATTTTCCCTACATTCCACAAGAAGTTGAAAATGAATATTTACAACCTCTTGAGGGGCCTCTTTTACGAGGCGATCGTAAATTGTACCAAGTTATACATGTTTTTTCTGATAAATAAATTTATTTTATTTTGTAAAATTATAATTATAGCTCACACAATATCAATACAGATAAGAAATAAATTCAGTAACAAATTCTGAGCATACAGTGACCACAAAAATAATCTTTACAGCAAAACTAAAGTTGACATATTTCAGAAAATAATAGCAAACTACTGTGGATAATTAAACAAACAGAAATCTGTACTTATTTATTATTCAGATACATGAATTAATACTTTGTCATCTCTCCTTTATTTGTTTGTATGGTGTTAACCAGTGGTTATTCAGCAACGGGACCAATGGCTTTACGTGACTTCCGAACCACGTCGAGAGTGAACTTCTGTCACCAGAAATGCACATCTCTAACCCCTCAGTGGAATGCCCGAGAATCGAACCATCTCTCCTTTAGCCTGCAATTCAGCCTGGATGCGCTTAAGCATGGAATCAGCAATGATCATGAAATATTGAGAGTCCATCTTAGTGCACCATGCCAACTTAATCTCATTCTTAAGTTCAGGCATATTTGAGGGCTGGGCACCTGCAACTTTGTCTTTAATAACTTTCCAGACATTTTCAATTGGGTTTAAGTCAGGTGAATTGCCTGGCCACTCTAAAAAAGATACATTGTTCTCTACAAGCCACTGCTACTGTCTTAGTCTTGTGACATGGAGCCCCATCATGCATAAAAAATGCAGAATCATGTAACCTGTAAAATTCTAACATGTGGTCCTTGAGCACTTTTAAATATGTTGTTCCTTTTGTTGTTTCTCCCTTAGGGAAGAAATACAACCCAGCTCTACCCAATTTACCAGTAAATGCCCCTCACACCATACGACTGGATGCTTCACGGTTTTTACAATAAACTTGTGATGATATCAGGACGCACTCTTGGGCCTCCTCACAACACTGCTGGCACTTCTGACCATTCTGAAGGTTGATTCATCTGAGAACATAATGTCACGCCATTGTTCCTTGGTCCAGTCTTTATATATCCTACAGAAAGCCAGCCTTTTCTTCTGTGAGGAGCGGCTTCTTTGCAGCACGGCGGCACGGTAGTTCCAAGTCACGCTGCAGACGTTGTAATATGCGAACAGTGACGTTTCCAAGCAGATCAGGATGCTGTAATCGAAGCACTATTCAATACTCCCCTCTTCAGAATTTTATCTCTCCTCGGAGAGGTCTTCTTCTTCTGTCCACAACCTGGTTTCCACTGTGGCACCACTCCTGGTGGGAGTCCAGACTCTAAATAGCTTGGCGAGAGACACCAATATTTCTCGCCACACAAATCACAGAGACTTCCTGCTCCAGCTGGGCAAGAGCACGGGCCTTTTCTTCATTTGTAAGCTTATGGCATCCCATTATGTCAATGACAAACTGAGCTGTGGGCCACTAAAGATGACTGAAAAATGTGCAAGTCAGGAGCTGATGAAGCAACTTGTAACATATCCTCTCACATCAACAGCTCATTGAGCACTGACATTTCCCGGCAATTTTCCAGCTCTTATGAGTCCAAGGAAGGTGTCAATCGTACAACAAATTTCTGGTGACAGTGGTATGGCTGCTGTGCAATTTTAAAGTTGAAATAAATTTGATGTTAAGATTATTTTTACGTTTTTGCCATAAATGTTAATTTTGCGACCACTGTATTTGTGTTAAAATATTTATGTAAATTTACTGAGAATGAAGATGCAGCAACTTTTGGGGATTTTTACGTTTTTTCTAATATTTCTATGCACTTTTCTTTTCAAAATTACATCTGTAACTGACATACTATCATAAAATATAAGAACTAAAACCAACAGCAACCCCTTGGTATATTTATGAGCAAATTTATAAAAAGACATCATGTGAGACAGAGTAGCAGTACATCCTCCCTTAAAGTCAAGAGAACAACTAAGCTCTCAAGTCGGCCAGTCTCTCATTTTAACCAGTCTAAAAGTTGCCATTAGTGAATTTATGGGCTATAGAAGTAATGGCACCTATTTCCCACCTAATTCTCCCAATTCAATGAACCGTATTATTGTTACTCACCATGAGTGACTCCGTCCACCACCCAAAACCTGTTACTCCTGCTCATGTGAGCATGTCCTCCATTAAGGGTTAATTACAATATAGTATCATCATACAGTAAAACCTGACCACTCACATAAAATTTCTGGCTCTCATATGGATGGTCTGAAGGGTTTGATCTTTCGTCTTGCCTAATAAATTTCTTTTGTTACCAGCAAACATATTTTTTTTATAATTTCGCCCAATTTGTGACCTATTAGATGGCTAAGATGACTCCATTTCATCAAAAGAAAAAGTAGTTAACAGGAATCAAAACATTACCAACCAATAGCATGCCCAAATCATTTCCTTGGTCTCACAGAAATGATTTCCTGGGTGTCACAGAAATAGTTCCCTTTTGTACTGCCTTTGAACGTGTTCAATCCTCACAAGATTCTTCATATCTTTCATCAATTTCCTCCAGGGTTGTCTTGTATTCATTATCATCATCAGCCTTTCCTCTTTCACTTAGTCTACTATGCTATGCTATCAAAAAACAGGTTTGGGCACAGAAAAAACCTATTTTGATAGTTTCTGTGAGTCCTCAAACCAACCCACTTTCCCTGTCAAAAAGGAATTTGAGGTGGGTGTTTCTTTTACAGACCTGGCAGAAAGTGTTGAAAATGGCCAAACTGAGCACTGTTGAAACAACTGTGGAAGAAAGGTGAATACCATACCAGGCAGGCACTGCTGGCATGAAGTAGAACCTTCCTGTGTCAATAGGTACTATTCTGGCAAGGACCAACTATGAGAGCTATGACAGAATTCTGGATAATGGTTGGTCTGACTTAAGGAGCCCCCAGTAATGGTACCTTCTTGAAGGACTCGCAATATCTACCAAAAATAGTTCGTTCTTGAAGGACTCACAGTACGTATCTAACAAAAATAATTCATTCTTAGAGGACTCACAGCATCTACCAAAAATAGTTTATTCTTGTTGGACTCACAGCATTTACCACAAATACCTAGTTTATTCTTGGAGAACTTAGCGCATCTACCAAAAACAGTTAGTTCTTATGCCAAAAACTTTTTCTTACAAAATTATTTATAAAAAATGAGAGCATGCTCAGTAACATGATGCATACATAATGTGCAGTAACTCTGTAATCTTATGGGAACAAAGAACCAATGCTTTACAGGAAAGCATTAAGTTTCATTGATCTTAGCATTACTCTTGAGGTATTAGTGTATATAGAAAATTATACTTACTTGGCAATAATGACTTCCAGGACAGAAAGACGTAATTTTGGTAAATAACTGGCGAGGAGGAGAAGATTGCGTGTGTAGACTGCATGTTTGTGGACATGAACTTGGAAATAAGGTACACTCTTCCTAGCTAGGATTAACAAGTTCTCCTGAGTCCTGGAAATTTAAGAAAATAATTTGAAAACACACATTATACCATCAGACAAAAGAAAAAGTAGAAAGCTAGCTAGTACAATGAAGTTTGTCATACATCCTCTATTTTCATGAAAATTTTTTTTTGCATTGTTAGTGATGTTCCAGTGCCTGCTTCATGTCTTCAAGGTTTAGTATATAAACTTTACCACAGATTTTAGTGATATATTATTGGTGTTACAGTGTTCACGCTAACTAGCTCCATGGCTTCCTTGCTAACTAACCAAATTGCCTGGAACCCAACCTGCCACAAAACATCTGCCTGGTATGCTACCAGCCTACCCACTAAGACCCTTATAATACATGAGGTTCTCACTGCCATTCCACTGTCTACAGTGCTTGCTTCTACAGATGTGACCAATTATGTTAACTAGCAGTTCATATTACTGGAGAAGCTGGTCCAAAACAACCACTTCACACTAACTGCTATAACTGTCAGCAATGTTTCAAACACACAATCACCCAGGCATAGCCATAGAGCACTTGAAAGAAACACATTCAGTGAGGGCATTACCCAGTTCCCTATTAATAAGAGTTCCACTGGACCCTCTCTCCATATACTATATGTTGATGTTCAAGGACATGTTGAGTCATAATTGGAGAGTAAACCTACTAGATCAACAGTTAAAGGGCTCCTTCTCAGATTCTTTACATTTGCTCTACTACTGAATGGGAAGATCATAAATGTAATGACTGAAATATGGGAAGCACAACATCTGTGACTATGTTGACAGGCAGGAGACATTTTTGCAAAGAAACGTGACTCAGTTGTCACAATAAATTAACTATAATAATAACCTTCATGCAGGGCCATGGTAAACTACACTAGCATGGTTCCAAGGTTTGTTGTAGCAAAGCATTATGGTAGACAGTTGTAATCAGGGATAGTAGATCTTACCTTTGAAATGGTAACTGAATTATATATACAGTATCTGCAAAACTATCTGGCATTTAAGGAGCAAGTTGTTCTAAATCTGCTGATGAGTAAGAGCTGCAAATTTCCAGTTTCTGTTAAGCCTACTGACCCAACAGACAATAATATAGAAACAGGCATGTATTGATAAAACTCAAAATATGTTATTGTTATTACACAATTAAGTTTGTTCATACTTACCTGGCAGATATATATATAGCTGTATTTTCTGACGTCCGACAGAAATTTCAAAACTCGCGGCACACGCAGTGGGCGGCCAGGTGGTAGTACCCATTCCCGCCGCTGGGAGGCGGATATCAGGAACCATTCCCATTTTCTATTCATATTTTTTATTAATGCCTCTGTCTCCTGAGGGGAGGAGGGTGGGCACTTTAATTATATATATCTGCCAGGTAAGTATGAACAAACTTAATTGTATAATAACAATAACATTTTGTTCATGCCACTTACCTGACAGATATATATATAGCTGAATCCCACCTTCGGATGGTGGGAAGAGACAGAATAGGATTTTTTGGGAAACTTAAATTAAGTAGATGATATACATCTTGGTTCCTTACCTGTTTGCAAAGTAGACTATGTGATTACTGTCACGTAAGGCTGCTTTTGCTTAATCACAGAGTTGCCAGCCAGGTGGAGACCTGTAGTGCTGGTGCGCTCTGGATGATCTGTCAACGGGTGCGAGACCTCAGCGTGACAAGATCATCGAGGCCATACAAATGAGGGCAACGAAGCAACTGACCACCACCTGACCAACTATACACAAAACCCCTTAAAACTAACTAAAGGATGGGAGATCTTCACATAAGACTCACCACAACCTAAAAATACAACAACCTAACTTAAACCTAACTAAGGAAGGGAAAGAGCTACTTCCGGACCCCAATACTGTGTCCGCAGAAACGTATGGCCACAGTGCATTACAATCGTCATAGATCGTTCTCACATCCCTTAGGTAATGTGAGGCGAAGACGGAGTTGCTCCTCCAAAAGGTGCAATCAAGGATGTCCTTGATTGACATGTTCTTTTGGAAGGCAAGAGAGGTAGCGACGGCTCGTACTTTGTGCGCTTTTACTCGGAAGAGGCTCAAATCAGTCTTCTGGAAAGATGAATGAGCCTCCCGAATGGTGTCCCTTAGAAAGAAAGCCACAGCATTCTTTGATAAAGGTAACTCTGGCCTCTTCACAGAGCACCAGAGGTTACCTGAGGGACCTCTTACCTCTTTAGTTCTATGCACGTAGAACTTGAGAGCCCTTACCGGGCAAAGGACTCTCTCTGGTTCTTGGCCCACCAGACTTGACATACCCTTGATCTCGAAAGTCTTCTTGGCCAAGGGTTCGAAGGATTTTCATTCTTCGCCAAGAAAGAAAGAGGGTTCAACGAGCAGACAGCATTGTCCCCTTTGAAGCCCATTAACTTGCTAAACGCTTGAATTTCACTAACTCTCTTAGCCGTCGCAAGAGAAGTTAGGAAAAGAGCCTTCCTTGTCAGGTTTCGAAGAGACGCTGTCTGAAGCGGTTCGAAAGTTTCGACATAAGGAATTTCAGGACTACATCCAGATTCCATGATGGAGGTCTCATTTGAGGAACCTTCGAGGTCTCGAAAGACTTCAAAAGGTCATGAATATCCTTGTTGTCAGACAGGTCTAGGCCTCTGTGCCTAAAAACCGCTGACAACATGCTTTTATATCCCTTGATGGTAGGGACCGCTAATTTCTGCACATTTCTGAGAAATAGCAGAAAATCAGCTATCTGGTTCACAGAGGTCGAGGAAGAGGAAACTCCCTCCTTTTTACACCATACCCTGAAGGAAGCCCACTTCGACTGGTAAACAGCTCTTGTGGAAGCACGTCTCGCATGTGCGATTGCTCTCGCAGCTGCTTTCGAAAATCCTCTCGCTCTGGCCAACTTTTCGATAGTCTGAACGCAGTCAGACTCAGAGCGGAGATTTTGGTTTTGGTGAAACCTTTCGAAGTGAGGCTGTTTGAGTAGATCTTTCCTCCAGGGCAATGGATCCTTGGAAAGTCTACAAGGAAAGACATGACCTCTGTGAACCATTCTCTCGCTGGCCACATCGGAGCGATCAGGGTTAACCTTGTCCCTTCCGAGGCCGCAAACTTCCTCATGACTTCCCCCAGAATCTTGAATGGTGGGAAGGCATATAGGTCTAGGCCCGTCCAATTCCAAAGCAAAGCGTCTACCGCGATTGCTTCTGGATCCAGGACCGGGGAGAAGTAAAGAGGAAGTCTCTTGTTCCTTGACGTTGCGAATAAGTCGACCAGTGGACGTCCCCACAGCGTCCACAGGTCTCGACAAACGTCCTCGTGCAAGGTCCATTCCGTCGGAAGGACTTGGTCTCGACGACTGAGAAGGTCTGCCCTGACGTTTTGCACTCCTGCAATGAATCTCGTCAGGATAGTCACCTTTCTTTTTGCCCACAGCAGAATCTCTCTCGCTAGGGAGTACAACGTTCTGGAGTGTGTTCCTCCCTGGTTTTTTAAATAAGCGAGTGCTGTGGTATTGTCCGAGTTTATCTGAACAATCTTGTTTTCCAAACTCTTTCGAAGAACTGCAGGGACAGAAAGACTGCTGCCAGTTCTTTGACATTTATATGCCAGGCTACCTGTTCCCCTCTCCAGGAGCCTGACACTATTCCTTCCCCCTAGTGTTGCCTCCCCATCCTGTGATGGAAGCGTCTGAAAACAAACACTAGGTCGGGGCTCAAAGACTTAGGGACACGACTCTTGAAGCTTCTGAGGGTCCAACCACCATCTTAGGTGGTTCTTGATAGGAATCGATATTCTCAATACTGCATTGAGATCGTTCTTTGGCCTTCCACTCGTCTGCCAAGAAGAATTGGAGAGGCCTGATGTGCAGTCTTCCCAAGGAAACAAACCTTTCCAGCGAGGAAATGGTCCCCAGCAGACTCATCCATTCCCTCGCCGAGCAAGTCTCTTTCCTTAGAAAGGCTGAGATCTTTTCTAAGCCTAGCCGCTGACGTTCCTGGGACGGAAACGCTCGAAAAGCCACTGAATCCATCTGAATCCCCAGATACACGATGGACTGTGTTGGGGTCAGATGCGACTTTTCGAGTGTTACCAGAAGTCCCAGGGACTTCGCTAAGGCTAAAGTGAACTGCAAGTCCTTCAGACACTTCTCTCTCGACGACGCTCTGATCAGCCAGTCGTCGAGGTATAGGGAAACTCTTATTCCCGAAGAGTGTAGCCACCTCGCTACGTTCTTCATCACCACTGTGAACACCATCGAGCCGTGGTCAGTCCGAAGCACATAGCTCTGAACTGCCATACTTTGTTGTTCAAGACAAATCTTAGATACTTTCTTGAAAGAGGTGGATCGGGATGTGGAAGTACGCGTCCTGCAAGTCTAGGATACCATCCATCGCCCGGTCTCAACGCTCCCAGAACAGAATGAGGCGTCTCCATCGTGAATTTGATCTTTTCCACGAAAAGATTGAGCCTGCTCACATCTAGAACTGGACGCCAACCTGACGACTGCTTTGGTACCAGGAAGATTCTGTTGTAAAAACCTGGAGACTGCAGGTCCGCGACTTGTTCCACCGCTCTTTTGTCGATCATCTGTTGAAGAAGATCGAACAAGACTTTCTTCTTTTCTCCTTGATAGGATGGAGAAAGGTCTCTGGGAGTCGTAGAAAGAGGAGGAAGGTCCAAAAAGGGGATCTTGTACCCCTGCTCCACGATCTTGAGGGACCAAGAGTCCGTGTCTCTCTCTCTCCACGCTCCCGCAAAATACTTCAGTCTGGCTCCGACTGGTGTCTGAAGGACATGCTTTTCACTTGGAAGGCTTTGGCTTAAAGGAAGCTCTTCCTCGTGAAAACCCTCTCCTCGAGGAGCTGCTCTCGAGGGGGGAGCCCCACGAAAGGGCTTAACTTTCTTCGGCGGACGAACTGCAGCCGAAGAGGTTGAAGGTACGGCTGACCGTCTAGTAGACTGGGCCAAAAGGTCCTGAGTAGCCTTCTCTTGTAAGCTGTTCGTCAGGTCCTTAACCAAAGTCTGGGGGAAGAGATGGTTCGAAAGAGGCGAAAACAACAAATCCGCTTTCTGGGCTGGCGTCACCGAACGAGCTGTGAAGTTGCACAGCAAAGCTCTCTTTTTTAATAAAGCTGTTCCAAAGTGAGATACGAGCTCCTCCGAACCATCCCTGACGGCTTTGTCCATACATGCTAACACGTTGGACAGCTCCCCCAGACTAAGAGATTCTGGGCTTCTCGCTTGCATATCCAGAACTCCCAAACACCAGTCAAGGAAGTTGAAGACTTCCAGCGTCCTGAGCAGACCCTTCAAATGATGGTCAGTCTCCGACGCGGTCCAAGTTACCTTGGCAGAGGGTAAAAGCGACCTCCTCTGCAAATCCACAAGGCTGGAGAAATCTCCCTGAGCAGAAGAAGGGATACGAATTCCCACTTCATCTTTGGTTCTATACCAAATGCCCCCACCCCTTTTCCACTAAGTCTAGTAGGAGGCAATGCGAAGGTCGTCTTACCTTGCTCTCTCCTTCGTATCATCCAGTCCTGGAGCTTTTTGAAAGCACGTTTTGTTGATAGAGAAGTTTTCATCTCTACAAACTCCGGGGTTTTCCCAGTTTTAGATGAGGAAAACTGCGAAGGAGGAGACTTGGGAGCTGCGGGCTGAAATTTATCTTCAAACAAAGACCGCAAGAGTCGTACGAGGACCTTATAGTCCGAGATAGAAGGGGCTGTAGAAGGTTCCTCTTCAGCCGATTCGGCAGAATTACTTAGCTCTCCTTCTTCTCTAAACGGAAGAGGAGACCGTCTGTCAGGAGAAGGCGTCCTAATGGCGGGTCTTGGCTTTATCAAAGGACCCCTATCCTTGATAGATGCAGCCTTAATACGGCTGGTCTTCTTTATGACGCTTACTGCTCGTTGACGGTAGAGCGTCCTGAGAGGACGAGAGTCTCCTCAGCGCCTTCCGCAGCAGTCTCACCTGCTCGAGAACGCGTCCTTACATTTCTTCGCTGGTATACGTGCCTGTGCACGTAAGAAACTAGCTCGTCTGGGGGAAAGACTTCTTGATCAGAATCCCCAAAAACGTCCTTTGAAAGGAGGTCTGAACGTCCTGGCGAGCTTCCTGCCAAGCGTCCTGTCTAGCGTCCTGGTGAGCGTCCTGCCGAGCGTCCTTGTCTACGAACCCTGGCGAGCGTCCTGACGAACGTCTTGCCTATCGTCCTGCCCAAGCGTCCTGGACGAACGTCCTGCTTAGCGTCTTGCCAAGCGTCCCTGACGAGCGTCTTGACAAGCGTCCTGAACGAGCGTCTTGCCCAACGTCCTGCCGAACGTCCTCGTACAGAGCGTCCTCCTCAAAAGCGTCCTGACGTAACGTCCTTCTAGCGGACGGACGAGATCGGCGAATCGCCGAAGGAGAAGCGATCGGCGAACGAGACGAAGTAGGAGAAGGCGAAGGAGACTGCTTAGTCCTCTTCGACAGGCAGTCTAAGGTCCTTTTCCTTCGCTTAGGCTCGACTGCTGCTGGGCGAGTCCTCTGAGCCATAAGCGAGGATAGCTGGTCCTGAAGGGACAAAAGAATATTCTTCGTCGGGGAAGAATGAGCAGAGGAAGCAGGACTGATCCTGTGAGAAGACGAGGGGCGAGGGGACGCCTCCTTCCTTCTCACAGGTACAGCTACCTGTTTCTCAGGTATACGCGCCTGTGCACTGCAACCTAGCGTCCTCATCGGAGGAAATCCTACCTCTCTTCTGAGGCGGAAAGACATCATAAGCGTCTTCCGACGAAAGCGGCCCGAAAGAGGACGTGAAGCGTCCTCCGCAAGAAACGTCCTCTTTAACGGACGAGAGTCTCTCCGAGCGCTCCACCCTTGCGCGGGAGGACGCTTTTCGGGAGGACGAGAAGCACTCTTTCAGGACGCGTGCTCGTGCACGGTCCTTGGCAGCCTGGGTCTTTGCTACATGGTCTGCCGAAGGGACGCCAGATCGGTGGGAAAGCCCCCGTAAACCCTCTTGCGGCTTTCGACATACCTCCTCCCTGGGTCTTGGGAGTCTGATAGAGGTCTAGGCCTAGAGGCATTATGGGGCCGATCTGACGCCCCCTCCACAACACTGGGGGCACGATCACACACTTGCACCGAGCCAGTTTCTAAGGCTTTCACTTTGGTCTCCAGAGTGCGAAGAGACTCCAAAATCATAGAGAGAGCATTCGCTTCTCCCGACAGCAGAATCAGAGCCCGAAGGCAACACAGGTTTAGGGGTTGTAAACACTACAGGTGTTAGTGCAGGAGAGATGTTAGTCTTACCTTTGAAAGAACCACTCCTTGAGGAAGACCTCCTGATCCTATCGCGCTCCAATTTAAGGCGATAGGACTCATATACTCTCCATTCATCATCAGTCAATTTCTCACATTCATTGCACCGATGATCAATCAAACAATTAAGCCCCCTACAACTTCATCATCACATACTTGTGGGTGGGGGTCTACCGATGCTTTCGGTAGCCTCACCTTACAATCAGCCCTCACACACACTCTGAAACTCACAACACTTGATCCAGACATATCTTATAGAGAAAAGTCAATCCAAAATCAAAAAACGGTCCACTATCGCGCATGCCAATTCAACAATCCAATTCAATACCAAAAAAATCAATCAGATACTTAAACGCGAGTCAATTTCCAAAAAATCCTGAGCAGAGGTCTGTAAACAGATGTTTACCGACCGGCGACAGAAAAAAATATGAATAGAAAATGGGAATGGTTCCTGATATCCGCCTCCCAGCGGCGGGAATGGGTACTACCACCTGGCCGCCCACTGCGTGTGCCGCGAGTTTTGAAATTTCTGTCGGACGTCAGAAAATACAGCTATATATATATCTGTCAGGTAAGTGGCATGAACAAATTTGAGTTTCTAAAAATTTGACGATAATCATGATAGCATCCCTTTGGCCAACTTCTACCAAAATAAGTGTAGCCAATTTTACAGCACATGCAGTGAATGATGCATTGGTCTAGTCATTTCCACTATTCCAGTGATTGCAGGGTTTCTTATTTTCCTCCATGTCTGTCTTTGCTATCAAAGGTGATAGGTCTATCCTTTCAAAAGTGTTTGAGTTTCAAGGCATACATGTAGGTTCTTCAGTGACAAAAATTCATTCAGCATTTCCAAAACCTTTCTCTGGTCATGTCTTATCAAATACCTAAATGAACCACTTCAAGAAGCAATATTACTGCATCTCACATAAAGATGGTTTTCTTCTCTGGCCTTTATATCTTTAAGATCGGTCACTGAGATTTAAACACTATCTGGAAAGGTAAAGCATACTAGAGATTGCACATTGGTATAAATGTTGTTTGCATTTGACTTAAGAGCAAAGATCCAACAAATAGTAGCCAAAGGTGTACCACAGTATCCTTTGTCATTCCTTGTCTGTACACTGTAAGACTGTACAAGTGGGACTTCTACTTTGTCATGTGAAGGCTATTTGACTACCTACATAGAACCAAGAATAATCCACAGACACACCAATTCAAGACTACTCCCATCCACAGTATGATGCAAATATAAACTCTTATATGCAAGCCAGGTCATCAGACGGCAAAGCGTAGAAGATAAGATTCAATGGTGATGAAATTAGCAGGCTTTCAATGCTTATGTTGGTTTTAAACATACTGTGAATGTCTAGTAATACTATTTGAAGTGCAGGTACCTGGTGGTGGCAACTCACATTGCTATCAAGCACCCATGGTTGAATTTATAACCATACAGACTGGTGGCTGTAGTAGGCCACATGTAGACTCATAGGTGAAAAGTTTAGAGATTCTTCATTTTACACATCTGGAAAATTTTCATTAATGGTAGCAATAGATGAAGCTTTCTACAGTTATCAGTAAATACTTCTTCCTTCTGTGGCAAATGTAGATTCTATGCTAAACCTGAAGACACTCAAAAAGTAAAAGCTCCTCTTTAAATTTGAGATAATCCCTGTTAATCTCTAGTACCCAACTCATAACAGTCCCATGTACAGCATAACAAACACTCAAGGAACTTCAGCAATTGCTTAAGTGAAATGTATTTTTAATGGATTATGATGAAAGTTTTCATAACTCTCTTCCCACGAATCTCTCAGCTTTATGAAATATAAGGGAAGTGAGTGATATATACTAGTAGGTCCAGGAGGTGTATGTATTGTTAGATTACCATACCAATTCTCTCAGAGAAGACTGCTTCAGGGTCACTTGGTGACTGTTTGTAGGTAAATTAAGACTAATAGATATTTGAAAAAATCCATTCTCTGTTACTACAACACCATGCAAACAAGAACATGTTGCATATATATTTCTATCTACAGATATGGCAGAAAGGTTAACGCAGGACATAAAGCTCTTCTACTTACATTGGAATGTCAGAATTTATCATTATGATGGCAGAAATAACTCGGTTGTAAACAGCAGCTTCCTCTTTGCTAATACATCCACCAGTAACAAGCATGTCATCTTGATGCTCTTCTTCAATTTCTGTTGAAACATCCAAAAACATTAATAAAATTAATACTTCTGGCCATTGACCTTATGGGTCTTAACAAATAATTGCTACTGTAAAGTCATACCTCAATTAATGGACATCTCCACTAATGGACAATTCTGTTTAAGGACGTTTGCTGAAGGAAAAGTTCACCTCATTAATGAAATTTTGGACAAAGACAATCAGCTATCAGCTAAAACATGTATGGGACTAGGTGCATTAACTGTGTGTAGTTCCCAGCTGAAACAAAAGGAAGGGTTCAGTCTTTGTGCAAGTCTTATTCAGTGATCATCTTTGCTAAACTGACTCCTATGCCTTTGCATGATTTTTGCAATTCTATTGCAAAGTAACTACCATCAGCACATCATCATTACTCCAAAGGAGGCTAGAGATGCCAGCAAAGCTGAGCCTGTTGAGGAGGATATTGTGTTTCTGGCCAACATAGGCTTGGTCAGTGATGATGATATATAAGGATAATGGAGAAGCAAAATTCAGAGCTCACCCATGAACTGCAGGACCTTCTGAGGGAGTAGCAACAAACAAGAGTTGTGGTATTGCTCTTCAAATTATGTTGAGAGAATGGAAGTTGACCCTAGTACTATAATAAAAGAAATGTGTGCAAAATGAGGAGGGAGGGGAAAATCCAAACTTTTCTTGAAAATCACCCTGGCAAAACTAAATAACGGTGTTATAAACCAGCTGAATGGCAACACTGTCTCTCTTTGAACATTTCAAAAAGCATGCAAAATCAAACATCCCTGGAAAGATATTTAGTGAGAAACCGACTCTCAAGAATAAACCAGCAGAAACGAGCTGACAAAACAAAACAACCCCAGATGATAGTTGCTTGTTGCAACTCCCCTTCCAATTAATAACCCCAGCTTCACTTTTTCACCATCTAACAACAGGCAATTAACTCTCCCAATTACAGGTAAAGTGAGAACAAATTTACTTTTTTTTATGTCTTCTTTATGATTTCCACATATCAGGCTTGTTAAATTTGAGTTAAAATGCTTTTATTTGCTGTATTTGTGGGGGTCTGAAATAGATAAATCCATTATTTCTTATAGAATAAATTAGTTTGGTAAGGGCATATGACTGTGTTCACAAATAAAAGTGTAAACAATAAAACTGTACAATAAGCAACATTATCATACCTTTTCTAATTTGCACTAGCCTATCCTGCATTAGCATTAATGGTTTATATATGTAAAATAATATAAAACTGAAAATTTATACTGTAGTTTCATATTCCATAATAATATTTATCTCTATTGTTAACAGGGAAAATATCTGTAAGATGAAAAATAAAACAGAATGTAGCTAAACTGAAGGACAGGAATGTGTACACTGCTCGTGTGCAATAAATACATAATACATCTACTCAGTTCATCACTGAGATTCTTCAGTGGTGGGGATGGATGCTTAACCAAGAAAGACTAGATATTTTTATTATAATGAGAACTTATTCCTTACCTAACACACCATATTGGAAAGGATAAAGCAAAAAATGGTTTTTACATCACTTGAAAACTCATTCTAGCCTTCAACAAAGATTGAAATGATACAAGACTTACGTGGTACTAAGTGTTGGAACAGGATCTTCAGAACATGATGTGCATAATAATTGTGCTGGGCAAGTAGAGTACCAATGAAATTGTAGGTGGCATTAGCCAGTTCTTGACATGAGAACAAGGACATTTTCTGAAAGAAAATATATTAGTATCAAATGATGTATACCAAAGTGTTAACACTGAAAGAGACAACAAACTGGTAAAATAACAATTTGTCGGAAATTGTATTTTTCCTAACTATACAAACCCTCGGTCCTTTAATAATAGGAAGGTACTTGGCGGCAGCTGAACCAGTCGTAAGCTTCGAACAAGGGGGTTCGGTAGTTAACTACTTTTCCGGCAGTTGGCGGTCAGTTCGACTGCAAGGAGAGGAGTCACTTTGCTTTAGGCCCAGGAAACGCAGAGTGAGGGGTGGCATGAGGTGGGACTATATGTAAAGGACCTCAGGTTTGTATAGTTAGGAAAAATACAATTTCCGACAAATTTTTATTTGTTCCGATACGTATACAAACCCTCGGTCCTTTAACAATAGGAAGACTCACTTCTTGGTGGGTGGAATCTGAGTCTTATGAACAGACTGGTGTTCGTCCTACCTTGGATTCCCTCCCTGGTCATAAGAGCAGAGGGAGGGATCCTAGCCTCTGACCAGCTGATCGGGGTGTGCACCGCAGGATCAGTGGCCAGACTTCTGGACCAGATTTATAAGGGAGGATAGCGTACCTCTTATAAATAGCAAAAGGCAAGAACTAGTTCTACTTCAAGAGCCAAAATAAAGTCAGGGTTTGTCTCTTGTTGGCTTCCACTCTCCCCCCCTTGTCAGGGAATGGTGGATAAACACTCCTATCCCTACTGAAAGGGATAGAATGGAGCTCGGTTGTGTAGCTTACCTGCATTGGACTCCTGTTCAGCGTAGTGACGACCGCGGCCCTCTGCCCACTGGTAGAGGAGAAGAACGAAGGAGGAAGAAAAGCCAGTCACACTCTCTTTCACTCGTCCATTCATGCAGTCACACAAGGATGCGATGCTGTTCTGTCCGCTTGGTTGCTGGGTAGACTACACAACTTGTTGAGCAGCCACCACAGGTCCCAAGGAAAAAGTGTCCGAGGACCTATAGGAGGACCTGTGGGCGATATCCCGAAGGTAGAATGAAGTGAAGGTGGTCTGGTTGGCCCAAACCCCTGCCTTCAGAACCAGTACCAGGGAGAAGTTCTTGCGGAACGCAAGGGTTGGACCAATACAATACCTCTGACTTCGTGGGCTCTCGGACGAAGGGTACGGGTGTCTTCGCTACCAGCTGTCTCGTACGCCCTCCTGATCACCTCACGCAGCCAGAAAGAAAGAGTGTTCTTGGAAACTTCTTTCTTGGTAACCACGGTGCTAACGAAGAGGCGTCGACACTCAGGCCTGAGGTGCCGAGTTCTCTTCAGATGGCGCCGTAGCGCCCTCACAGGGCAAAGCAGCATTTCATCCGTATCATTATCGGTGAAATCCTTCAGGGAGGGGATCGTGAAGGACTCAAACCGGTCGTCAGGGACCGAAGGATTCTGAGTCTTCGCTACGAAGTTCGGGAACGTCACGGATCCCCATCCCCTGGAATGCTTGACGTCGAAGGAAAGACCATGAAGTTCCCCTACTCTCTTCGCCGATGCCAGGGCCAGCAGGAAGAGGGTCTTGAGGGTCAGATCCCTGTTTGACGACTCTCGGAGTGGCTTGAAGGGTCTGCGAGTCAAACTCCTAAGGACGAGAGTCACATCCCACCCCGGGGGGCTGAGTTCCCTGGGTGGGCAAGACCTCTCGAAAGAAGAGGAGATATCTACACCTCGCAGTTTAAGAACTAGGGCCAGGGCAGCTCTGTATCCTTTAACTGCAGAGACGGAGAGAAGCTTCTCTCAGTGAAGGAAGATGAGGAAATCCGCTACCTGCTGAACAGTGGCTCTGAGAAGAGAGAGACCCCGTCCACGACACCAACCACAGAAGACGGACCACTTCCCCTGGTACACAGCTGCAGAGGACTGTCTGAGGTATCCAGCCATCTCTGTTGCTGCGCTGCGAGAAAAGCCTCTCGCTCACAAGAGATGGTGGATAACAGCCAGCCGTGAAGACACAGGAACTCGACCGACTGGTGGTAACGCTCTACATGTGGCTGGCACAGGAGGTTGTGCCAGGGGGGGAATCTCTCTCGGTGCTTCGGCAAGCAGAGCCAGCAGGTCCGGGTACCACCAGGATCATCCAAAGGTTCACGGTGATCACTTCGCGAATCAGACAGAACAGGGGAAAGGCGTACACGAAGAAGTTGTCCCGCGGATGTTGAAGAGCGTCCTCTGCAGCTGCCCATGGGTCCGGCACAACCGAGTAGAAAACCTGGAGTTTTCTGTTGTGCCGGGTGGCGAACAGATCCACGACTGGACACCCCCACAGGTTGAAGAGCCTTTCTGCCAAGTCTGGATGAAGGGACCATTCGGTTCCTATCACCTGATACCGATGGCTGAGCTTGTCGGCTACCACATTCCTCTTGCCTGGAATGCAGCGGGCCGACAGCTCTGCTGAGTGTGCCGCGGCCCACTCGTGCACCTGCAACGTCAACTGGTGTAGTGGGAGGGACAATAGGCCCCCCTGCTTGTTGACGTACACCACTACCATGGTGTTGTCGCTCATCAACACCACCGAGTGTCCCACCACTCTTGGAGAGCGAGGAACGCTGCCTTGAGCTCCAGGACATTGATGTGAAGGTGCTTGTCGCGATGGTCCCACACGCCTGCAGTCAGCAACTCCTCCAGGTGTGTGCCCCATCCCTCGGTCAATGCGTCTGAGAACAGCAACATCTCCCGGGGTGGGGTGGGGTGGGGGGGGGGGGGGGGTGGGGGGGGGGGGGGGGGAAAGCAAAGCACTCCTCTTACAAGGTTCCCGTCATCCAGCCACCAGGCTAGGTCCTGTCTCACCTCCTCCGTGAGGGACACGGGGAAGAAGGGAGGGTCCCTTGCCTGTGACCAACACTCCTTTAGTCTCCACTGAAGAGACCGCAGGTGAAGACGCCTGTGAGGGACTAGCTTCTTGAGAGACGACAGGTGACCGATCACAACCTGCCACTGCTGAGCTGGTTGCTCCTGTAGAGGCAAGAACTGCCTTGCTGCCTCCCTGAACCTGCTGATCCGCAAATCTGCGGGGAAGACTCGCCCTGCTACCATGTCGATCAGCATGCCCAGGTACTTCATCCTCTGCTTGGGCTCGAGGTCTGACTTCTCGTAATTCACTACGATCCCCAGATCACGGCAGAATTCGAGGAGTCAATCTTTGTCCTGCGGCAACTGCGAGCGGGAGCTCGCCAGGACTAACCAATTGTCAAGATACCTCAGGAGATGTATCCCTACCGAATGGGCCCAACCCGACACCAGCGTGAACACCTGTGGGGCGGTAGAGAGACCGAAACAAAGTGCCCTGAATTGGTACACTGTCCTGTCGAAGATGAAGCGGAGGTACTTCCTGGAGGATTGAGGGATGGGTATCTGGAAATACGCGTCCTTCAGATCTACCGAAAGCATGAAGTCGTTCTCCCTGATGGAATCGAGCACTGAGCGTGCTGTTTCCATCGTGAGCCGAGTTTGGCGAACAAATTGGTTCAAGGGCGAGAGATCTATCACCGGGCGCCAGCACACCAAGGACTTCTCCACCAGGAAGAGTCGACTGATCCTGTACGATCTCCACAGCACGTTGGCTCAGCATGGCTTCTACTTCCTGCCGAAGCATCACGTCCTTGGTCGAGCCAGGAACGTAGGTTTGCAAATGGACCGGGTTGGAGGTGAGGGGTGGCCAAGACTTGAAGGGTAGTAGATATCCCTCCCGTAGGACGTTTACTATCCAGGTCTCCGCACCATAGCGCTGCCATGTTGCCCAATGGCTTGCTAGGCACCCCTCCACTTCCGGCAGCATTTGAGGGGAACGCCGTCCCTAGCGTTTCCCTTCTCTCTTCGACTTCTTCTTCCCAGATCCTCCTCGAGAGAAGGACTGGGAGGAGGGCTGGTTGCGGTCACTCCTTACAGCAGAAGTCGAAGGCATGAGTCATTCCTCTCGGCTTCGACAAGGCGACCGTCTTGGCCGCAGAGGAAGCGCTAGCTAAACTCTTGGGCTTAGCCGCAGTCGTCCGAGGTTGCCCAGACACCTTGGAGACTGCCTGGTAGACAAGACGGTCACTGTCGTCAGTGCGCCGCTGTTCCACTGCAGTGTCCACCATCTCTCTGGGGAAGAGAGACGAAGAACTCCGCACCGTTCCGTCGCAAAGACCCAGAGCCGCCTCACGCCCAGCCGCTCTGGTCACTCGGGTGAGAACAGCGTCTCTACGCCGGAGAACCAGGTTGGCCCACAGGTTAGCCGTCTGGTGGGCCAGGTAGGC
The DNA here is from genome assembly GCF_015104395.2 of Macrobrachium nipponense. Lineage (NCBI taxonomy): Eukaryota > Metazoa > Arthropoda > Malacostraca > Decapoda > Palaemonidae > Macrobrachium > Macrobrachium nipponense. The sequence continues at coordinate 85,765,619 of NC_061100.1, read as the reverse complement.
AATGGCCCTACCTCCAGACTGGCACAGTCTCACAAAAGCCGGGTCCCCTTCAGGAATGATGTTCCCTAAGGAGGTTTAGGCTTTTGATACTATGAGAGACCACAGGTCGATACAGGAGACTGCTTGGAATGCGGCCATTGCGGTAGATTCCATGGCAAGTACCTCTTGCTGTGAGAACCAAAGGTTCTCCGACAGGAGCTGCGGCAGAGACACCCCTGGAGTTAGCCTAGCTAGCTCCGGGTTAACCTGTTTGGGCGGCAGAGGGTCCTTTGAAGGCACGTAGAAGCGCCTTTGTCGCGGTAGAGGTGGGGGAAGGAGCTTGGCAGACCTACCGGACCGAAGCGAACCCTCCTGTCCGGAGACAAGAGCGTCCACTTGGCTCAGTACGCTGTCAGCCAAGGCTGATCACGGCAGACCCACCGTCGTCCTGGGTTCCTTCTTAGGTCCCCAGAATGACTCCAAGCCCGATGTGGGCTTGGAAGGTGGGAGCGGCGATCCTTCCCCGAGGTCGTTGTGCTGACGAATCAGCGCAATAACCTCCGCGAATGACCTCTGGATCTCAGGAGTGACTGCATCCTGTGGAGACAGACTGTCAAGCCCGTCCAACAAGAATGCCTCCCGAGACCCTCCTCCTTCCACAGGAGGAACCAAGACAGACCCCTCCTGGTCTCCTCCTGCCACTTGTGCGTACGATCTGGTTGGTCCGAGGACCGTGCCAGGTTCGTAGGGCGTCGTGGCGGGATCATTGCCTCGCTCTTCCCGGTGAAGCTCGAGGAAGTTGAAGGGATCGGAGAGGCAGACCTGACGCTCCCCCCGTGCCCACCGGCAAAACCGGTGTGCTGAGGGGGCTGCAGGCGATCGCCAACCCGCGGTGGCGATTGAGCTGCAGGCCTGGTCGAGCGGCTGGACCGAGAACAGTGGCGACGTTCCCAAGCGTCAGAAGAGCTGCTGCTGGTCCCCCTCTCCGCCCGGTCCCAGTAGGAGCAGTGGTCAGGGGACCTGCAGAGTCCGCTGTCGCGGTGGGAGCGAGGCCTGTTGGAACAGCCGAGGCTGGTTTAGGCAACCGAGGGGACCGCTTCCTCGCCTCAGCCCACGAGCGGTCTGGGACTGTCGCGTCAACCCTGGGTACCAGTGTATCGCCGCGAGAGCGATCGCTGGTCTGGTGAGAGTCGCCTGAGCGACCCCCGCCAGTCTTCCACTCCGTGCCTGGATCCTGGCGCCAAGCGGACTCGGTTGCCTGGGTCTTGGCTGTACAGTCACCCGCAGGTGACCGTACACTCGGTGACTTTCGTGAACGAGAGGCCGAGACAGTACCTGGCGTCGAGGCAGAACCTCTGGCGCCAGGCGAGGAGGTACCGGTGTTAGCCGGCACTCCTCCGGTCCCCGTCTTCTTCTTCCTTGAGGAAGGAGAGGCGGACCCCGTTCCCAAAGGAACAGGTGGACCGGCGGAAGTCCCAAACGTCCCACCGGAGTGGGACGGACCCTTAGAAGTCTCAGAGCGAACCTTCTTAGGGGGGGAGGAGGCAACGTTCTTCTTCTTCGGCTGTGGGGCCTTAGAAGTTGAAGGGGAAGCGGCGGCAGATGATGACGACGAAGACGATGACGACACCTTCCTCCTCCTCCTCTTCTTCTTTGTCAGCTTCCTCAGCACCACTGTCAGGTCTTCCATCCAGGACAGAGACGGGGCAGTTGCCGAAGCAACAGGGCCCGATTGCACCTGTCCGGAAGGACCTGGGGTGGGAGCAGCAACACCACAGGCAGGAACGATGGCGGCAGGAACTGGTACCGGGACTGGAGCAGCAGCATACTCAGGAATAGGAGGCGGGGCAGGAACCGGCAGCATCCTCTGCACAGGAGGCAGGTCCAGAAGAGAGCTCTTGGGACACCGGAAGTCCGGGGCTGCAGCAGGAGCGGCAAAACCAGGTGACGGCGTCACAGCGGGCATTGTAAACTCCGGCAGCGGCGCCTGCACAGCAGCTGTCGGGGTCACTGTGGCCATGTGCTGAGTGTACATCAGGTGCGGCGGAGCAGCGTAGCCCGACGTGGACACCGTCATGGTAGTCGTGGTGGTCGGGCCATGTGTTACCGGCATGGCCCCTCTTGCCAGGTGACTCAGCAGCCCCTCAACCGTCAGTGTCCCTTGCAGCCCCAGCGAGTACCAGGCCCGTCCAAGATCGTCCCCCTTGGCAAGCAGGTCTGAGAAAGGAAAGGTCGGGCGAGGTTGTTGTTGTTGATGTTGTTGGGGGGGGGGGGGGGTCAGTTCCCACCCCCCAAGCGAACGGAGGACCCTGAATACAACTGGATGTCGGGGTATCTCGGCCCCCCCTCCACGCTCGACTGATTGAGAGAGGAGAAGGAGTGAGAAACCTCCCCTGAAGGGGAAGAAGCCATACGAGGGAGGTGAGATGGAGGGAGAAAAAGAGGAGGACGTGTCCATAGCCAAGGGCATAGCCGGAGAACCCTCCGACAGCTCCTTGGCCGGCTTACGCGGCTTCTTCCTCCCCCCATAGCGCTCCCACTGCTCCTCCGACCAAAATACACAAATATCACGTCTCGGTGCGAGAGCATTCTCGCCCTCTACACCGAATACAAAATTCATGAGGATCAACCTTAACAGATGATCGGAAGGCCCCACACTTACGGCCCTCCACACCAGGGCACAATCTGCGGCTGATGGGGGGGGCGAGGGGGTCTTTCTGGCTCTTGGGAATCCATATTCACTTGCAATATTCACTGAGAATGAAATACAAAACACAGATACGTACTTAGGCAGGCTTTGTACATTCACACTGAGTAAAAGGGAAAGATAAACAGCCTTCACGAAGTGAAGAAAACAGAGCATACGACCGAAGCGAGCAGAGAGACGAGCAGCACGTCCATCCACTAGCGTGGCCGAAAGCAAAGTGACTCCTCTCCTCGCAGTCGAGCTGACCACCAACTGCTGGACAAGTAGTTAACCACCGAACCCCCTTGTTTGAAGCTTACGACCGGTTCAGCTGCCGCTAGACCGAGGGTTTGTATACATATCGGAACAAACAACAACAATATTCCCTTGATCTTACTATCACAAGCATGAACATGAATGACTAGACATCGAATTTATACTGTATCTAACAAAATATGAAATTTGGTTAATGGCTGCTTTTCTTGAGCTATTTACAGTAATACCTATATCTTACACAGTTTTAGCTGTGCAAATTCACAAGCATGTGAACTTTTCATTAGGAAATAACTAATTGGCATACGTGATTTTTTTCACAGACATGCAACATTTGATAAATTCTTGACAAACCCAACAGAAGAGTGTTTAATTTTTTAAATATTATGTAAGTTTTCATGCTTTTATACATAAAATTTGTATTATTTTAATTTTAAATTGATATAATTTGACCTGTACCATCTACAAACTGTTACTCCACTAGTCTGGCAATTACGTTCTACAACTGTGACATAACTAAGAGTTGTATTAGTCCAAATAAAAAACACTGTTCATTCATGAAAAACCATTTCAGTACAAAGAGAGAGACTAGAAAAAATAAGTTCTTAAAAACAAGGTTGAGAACACTTCTAAAACTTACCATAAATGTTATAACAATTTTATCTGCTTTCCTATCGAGCAATTTTACACATTCTGTCATTCCAATTATCCAGGTCATCTTTGCTGTAAAATCCCCCTCCTTGGAAAGCAATCCAAATATCCGCTCAAAACCTTTGGAGATACCAGTCTTTTTATATTCACTGATAACCTGGTGAACATCTTCCGTACTGGATATATCATCAAGCGTGACATTTTGTGAAGAAGGATCTTCCACAATATTTACTTTTGAATCATTGAGTGATTTATTTAATCTGAAAAAAACAAAATCAAAACATAGATATCATTATGATAAAAATAACAATTGGTTGAAAAATGATATTGTTATTGTACAATAAAGTTTCATACATACTTACCTGGCAGATATATACTTAGCTATAGACTCCGTCGTCCCCGACAGAGATTCAAATTTCGCGGCACACACTACAGGTAGGTCAGGTGATCTACCGGCCTGCCGCTGGGTGGCAGGAATAGGAACCATTACCGTTCTTGAACCAGATTTTCTCTTCCACCTGTCTCCTGAGGGGAGGCTGGGTGGGCCATTTAATCGTATATATCTGCCAAGTAAGTATGTATGAAACTTTATTGTACAATAACAATATCATTTTCATACATTCAACTTCCCTGTCAGATATATACTTAGCTGATTGGCACCTTTGGCGGAGGGTAAGAGACAGCTAGTTACTGATTAGACAGGTAAACAACATACGTTGTAGGTAATAAAAGTTAATTAACAATACCCTGGTTCCTACCTGTTTTGGCGGAAGATTTCATAGCTACTGCTTAGAAGTCTGCTCCGCCTCAAAAGCTTCAGTGAGGGTGTGACCTATGGCTGAGAACTCTTGAGAGGACTGTCAATGGGGTCTTATCCACTTACTTGACAGAACCTGATGGCAATTGTCACTGGGGTCCTATCCACTTACATGACAATATACCTATGCCTAATGGCATACAAAGGAGTACAACACTGATCCCGATCACCCGATCCTAACCGTGGATTAGTATTTACAATTGAAAGGAGTTATCCCCCAAACACCTTTCATACAACCTTAAAAACTCAACGCCAAAACATTTTGAAATCAAACTATACAAAATATAAGGATAAAAAAAAAATTTAAGGATCAGTCTTATCTCCTTTACCCAGCACTGTATCCGCTGATACATACGGACCCAGAGAGAAGCATTTCTCGTATGTTACTCTTACATCTTATAAATAATGTGAGGCAAACACCGAGTTGCACCTCCAATACGTGGCTGCTAAGATGTTTTTCATCGACATGTTCTTATTGAACGATAACGATGTAGCAACTGCACGTACCTCGTGCGCTATAACCCTTAATGTCGTAAATGAATCACTGTTACACCTCATGTGAGCTTCAGTTATTACATTTCTGACAAAAAAGGCTAATGCATTCTTAGACATTGGTCTTTTCGGGTCCTTAACCGCACACCAGAGGCTCTGATTGCAACCTTGCAACTGTTTCTTCTTTTGCAGGTAAAACTTCAATGCTCTAACAGGGCATAATGCTCTTTCAATTTCCTTTCCCACCAATTGAGAAAGCCCTTTTACTTCAAAACTTCTAGGCCAAGGTCTTGAGGGATTTTCGTTTTTCGCTAAAAACAAAGGTCTGAAAGATAATGCTGCCGAGTCTCCCTTAAAGCCCACTCTCGAGTCTAGAGCTTGCAATTCACCTACTCTTTTTGCAGTAGCGAGAGCTATCAGAAAAATGCATTTTCTTGTGATGTCTCTGAAAGACGCTTTACCAGGAGGCTCGAATTTCTCTGATGTGAGATATCTGAGAACCACATCTAGGTTCCAACTAGGGGTGAGTGAAGATCTTGATTTAGCTGTCTCAAATGATAGAATTAAATCATGAAGATCTTTGTTATTCTCTATGTTCAGGCCCCTGTTCCTGAACACAGCAGACAACATGCTCTTATAACCTTTAATAGTTGAAACTGCTAATTGAGATTCCTCCCGCAAATATAGAAGGAAATCAGCAATTTCGGTCACAGAGGTATCGGAGGAGGACAGCTTCTTCGCCTTGCACCATCTACGGAAAACTTCCCACTTCGATTGGTATATCCGCATGGTTGAGGACCTCCTTGCTCTCGCAATTGCTTTTGCAGCTTTGCGAGAAAAGGCTCTCGCTCTGACCAGTCTTTTGATAGTCGAAAGGCAGTCAGAGCGAGAGCGTGGATGTTTTTGTGGTACCTCTCGAAGTGGGGCTGTTTGAGCAGATCTGTCCTTTCGGGAAGAGATCTGGGGAAGTCCACCGTCCATTCCTGTACCTCTGTGAATCATTCTCTTGCAGGCCAATAGGGAGCGATCAACGTCATCCTCATTCCTTCCGAGGAGACGAACTTTCTTATTACCTCCCCCAGTATCTTGAATGGGGGAAAAGCATATGCATCTATGCCCGTCCAATCCATGAGCATGGCATCGACTAACAGGGCTCTGGGATTCTCCCCCAACGAGCAGAAGTTCTCCATCCTTCTGGAGAGGAACGTTGCAAACAGGTCTACTTGAGGCTTCCCCCAAAGAGACCATAGTTGCTGGCAGACTTCTGAATGAAGGGTCCATTCTGTTGGAAGGACCTGGTTCTTTCTGCTCAATCTGTCTGCCCTTATATTTCTCCCTCTCCTTGAACGAATCTCGTCAGGAGCACTATCTTTCGTTCCTCCGTCCAGACCAATAGATCCCTTGCCAGCTCGTAAAGGGAGAATGAGTGTGTCCCCCCCTGTTTTCTTATATATGCCAGAGCCGTGGTGTTGTCCGAGTTGACTTGGACCACCACGCCTCTGACTTCGTTCTCGAAATGTCTCAGGGCCAAATGAATGGCTATGAGCTCTTTCGCATTTATATGCCAGGTCTTCTGTTCTTTCGTCCAGCTGCCTGACACTTCCTTCATCCCTAGTGTTGCTCCCCATCCCGTTTCCGAGGCGTCGGAGAACAACACTAGGTGAGGGTTCTGCAGAGGCAAGGACACTCCCTCGTTCTTTCTTAAGAGGTTCTAACCACCATCGTAAGTGGTTCTTGATGCTTTCATCTATGGGAAAGGTATCTGTCAGCTCTCCTGTCTTTCTGTTCCAACTTCTCCTTAGATGGAACTGCAAGGGTCTCATGTGCAGCCTCCCCAGAGAAACGAACTGCTCTAGTGACGAAAGGGTGCCCAGAAGACTGAGCCATTCCCTCGCTGAACTTCGTTCTTTCTCTAGGAAGGCCGATATCTTTTCCAACCCTCTCGTAATCCATTCTTGGGATGGATATGCTCGAAAACCCCGAGAATCCATCCGAATCCCCAGATAGACAATGTTCTGGCTGGGGATCGTTTGAGACTTCCCGAGGTTCACGAGCAATCCGAGAGATCTGACTAACTCCAGAGTTATCTCCAAGTCCTCCAAACACTGTTGTTTTGACTGTGCTCTTATGAGCCAGTCGTCCAAGTAAAGCAATATTCTCACCCCCTTCAGATGTAGCCATCTTGCTACGTTCCTCATCAACGCCGTAAACACCTGAGGAGCCATCGAGAGGCCGAAGCACAAAGCCCTGAATTGATAAATCCTTCCCTGCACCATGAATCGGAGATATTTCCTCGATGAATGATGCAGGGGGACGTGAAAGTAAGCGTCCTGAAGGTCGAGGGAGACCATCCAATCTCCTGGACGCAGAGCAGCAAGGACCGAGTTGGAAGTCTCCATGGAGAACTTTGTCTTCTCCACGAAGCGGTTCAATGCACTCACGTCCAGGACTGGCCTCCAACCTCCCGAGGCTTTCGGCACTAAAAAGAGGCGATTGTAAAAACCCCGGGAGTGAGGATTCTGTACTTCCTCAATGGCCTCCTTCTCCAACATTTGCTGTACTAAACCGAGTAGGGCATCTCTTTTTACAGGATCTTTGTACCTTGCTGACAGCTCCCTCGGTGTCGTCGTCAATGGAGGTCTGTTCTTGAAGGGGATGAGGTATCCTTTCTTGAGTACTTGTAGGGACCAAGAATCTGCTTTTCTCAAGACCCATGCTTCTGAAAATTTCAGAAGCCTGGCCCCTACTGGTGCTTGGAGGACTGGAACCTCATTTTGGATTCTTCCTCGGGACTCTAATGGAAGATCTTCCTCTTCTTTCCCCTCCACTCTTCCTCGGGGAATCGGCTTGAAGAGCGGCTCGAAAGGGCTGGTTTGGGCAGTTCCTCTCTTCCTCGGGGCTCGGCTTGAAGAGCTGCCTCGAAAGGGCTGTTGGGCAGTTCTTGGCTCCCTCTTCGTGACAGGAACGGCTGGTCTTGGCTTCTTTGCCGATTGCACCAGCAAATCTTGTGTTGCCTTCTCAGTAAGTGTGTGGGAAATATCCCTCACTAACTGAGAAGGAAACAACTGCTTAGACAGAGGGGCGTATAAAAGAGAAGCCCTCTGCACTGGAGAGACTGCCTTAGTTAAGAATGAACTATAGACTAGACAGACCTCTTCTTCAGTATTCCTGCCCCGAAAAGGGATGCCACTTCAGCCGATCCATCATGCACCGCCTTGTCCATACAGGCGAGCACACTATGCAAGACTTCTGGTTCAAAAACTGAGGGTCTTGCGTCTTCTTGGCCAAAGCCCCAAGGGACCAGTCTAGGAAGTTAAAAACTTCCAAGACATGGAATATTCCCTTGAGGAGATGGTCCGTTTCAGACATTGTCCAGTTCGTTTTGGCCGATGGAAGAGCGTGTCTTCTTGCCGAGTCCACCAAGGTTGAGAAGTCCGCTTCAGCAGAGGAGGGAAGAGTAAGTCCCATCAATTCTCCCGTGTTGTACCAAATCCCTCTCCTCCCCGATAGTCTGGAAGGGGGACAGGTAAACACAGTCTTCCCCGCCTCCTCCCTGGTTTTAAGCCAATTTCCAAAAGACTGCAAAGCCCTCTTCATTGAGATGGTCGGTTGCATCTTCAAAAAGGAGGAAGACTTTGCAGTTTTCGTACTCGAAAATAAAGACCGAGGAGAAGGAGGGGCAGCAGGGCTCAGAGACTCTCCGAATTCTTTTAATAAGAGGGCTGTCAAGGTCTTATAGTCTGAAAGACCTGCCCCCTTATTTTCTTCCGAGTCCGAGACATCTTCTAAATCATGAGGAGTTATAATTGGAGATGAGTGCGCAACTGGAGGAGGACTCCTCTCTCGGGAAGGTGAAGGGCTCGTAGCAACACCGACTGCAACCTGACAAGGGCTACGGTCGCCTGTGCGACATCTTGAGTCCCTGCCAGGTGAAGGCCGATGTTGCCCTTTGCCTTTGATTACACTAAGACCCTCCTGACAAGGAAGACGGCCGCCTGTGCGACAACTCCCGTCCCTATCAGGAGAAGGCCTCGAATGTCTTTCCATTTTCGCAGAATCAGGCCCATCCTGACAAGGGCTACTGGGGCCGCCTCTGCGGACAATCTAGAGACCCTGTCAGGTGAAAACTGATCCTGAGAAAAATCCCAAAGAGGAGCCTCTAAGTCCACCTCAAACTCCGATAAAGCTTCTGATTCATAGCGCCTGAAGCCTGGCTCCTGTAGTTTGGTTAAGTCCTTGCGCCTGATTGACACTTGATGGATATTAGGCGCTTCAGGAGTGAGGCGCCTGAAATGAGATTCAGGCGCCCGGCGCTTGGCAGGAGTCTCAGGCTCTTTACGCCTAGCATCAGGCGCTTCAGGCGCTTTGCGCCTGGTTTCAGGCGCTTCGCGCCTCATTACAGGAGCTTCAGGCGCTTTGCGTCTCCTTTCAGGCGCCTCGTTTCAGGCGCTTCAGGAGCTTTGCGCCTCGCTTCAGGCGCTTTGCGCCTCGTTTCAGGCGCCTCAGGTGCTTTGTGTCTCATTTCAGAAGTTTCAGGCGCTTTGCGCCTCGATCCAGGCACCTCAGGCGCTTTTCGTCTAGTAGGAGTTTCAGGCTCTTCTCGCCATTCATGAAAATCCTCTCGCCTTGTAGGCGCTTTGCGCCTGACAGGAGCCTGGCGCCTGGCTGGTGCCAGACTGCTGGCAGGCGCCTCGTCCGAGCTCTCAGAGACTTCCATCGGACGGGATCTTTTTATTGGAAGGAATATCCTTTCTTCTAGGAGGATCCTTCTTCAGAACTCCTACGAATGAAAATATTTGTTTCTGCATTTGCTCCAAAATCTTCGTAGCTGCATCTTCTTTTTCTAATTCCGATAAAGGGGAAGTACCTTCTGCTGAAAATACCTCCTTTCTCTTCTTTTCCGGAGGATATTCTTCCGGAAATTCTTCCGGGCTAGAGTCGAAAACTGGAGACCTCCACGATCTCTTCGAAGGTCTCGATAGTCTGTCCGAACTCCATCCTTTCTTTGAAGACGAATCAGAAGAAGAAAAGCACTGTTTTAGGACGTCTTTCCAACGACTATCCTTGGCAGTCTGGGACGCAACTACAGAATCTGCCGAGGGGACGCCTGACCGGTGGGGATTCTCTGAAACCTCCCTGCGGCTTTCGACATTCCTTCTCCTCTGGGCTTGGGAGCTTGGAAGAGGTCTAGACCTGGGAGCGAGGCAGAGCCGATCAGACGCACCCTCCACTTCACTGGGAACACTTTCACTATGCTTACCTTCCAATTCCTTTAATTTACGCTCCATCTCCAAAAGTGAAGCTTTCAGACTTGCAATTTCCGATGTTGAACTTGCCGAGTCGGATAATTGAGAAGGTAAAGCTGTATGGGAGGAAACATTTAGATTAGAGATAGGCAAGCGACTACTAACTGGCTCGTTAGAGACCGACCTACTCACACTCTTGGAAGAGGCTTTTCTAGCCCTATCCCTTTCCAACTTTCTCAAATAAGAATCAAGTATCTTCCATTCCTCCTCATTTAAATTCTTGCATTCTTCGCATGTATTCAATTGTGAGCATACATTCCCTCTACAATTCTTACAAGTAGTGTGAGGATCTACCAAAGCTTTAGTCTCACATAATTTTCATTCACACACACTCTGAACGAAAACGAAATATCAGACATTCTGAGAAAAATCCAAATCCAAAATCAAAAACAGTCCACAAAAGCGTATGCCAAGCCAGAGATCCAATACGTCACCAAATAGCAGTCCAAAAGATCAACGTCGATGAAATTCGAAATGTAAAGTCAGGAGGAACTAGCAAACGATGTTACCAGCCCCGCCGACAGAGAAAATCTGGTTCAAGAACGGTAATGGTTCCTATTCCTGCCACCCAGCGGCAGGCCGGTAGATCACCTGACCTACCTGTAGTGTGTGCCGCGAAATTTGAATTTCTGTCGGGGACGAGGGAGTCTGTAACTAAGTATATATCTGACAGGGAAGTTGAATGTATGAAATTGTATTTTTCCTAACTATACAAACCTGAGGTCCTTTACAATAAGAATGTAACTTGCGGCAGCTGGAACCGGTCGTAAGCTTCAAACAAGGGAGTTCGGTAGTTAACTGCTTGTCCGACAGTCCGCCCACCGCGCGACTGGGAGGTGAAGATCCACTTTGCTCTAGGCCCAGGAAAAACAGAGTGAGGGGTGGCATGAGGTGAGACTATGTGTAAAGGACCTCAGGTTTGTATAATAAGGAAAAATGATATTGTCATGATACAATAAAGTTTTATACATACTTACCTGACAGATATATACTTAGCTATAGACTCCGTCGTCCCCGACAGAAATTCAAATTTCGCGGCACACGCTACCGGTAGGTCAGGTGATCTACCGCCCTGCCCTGGGCGGCAGGACTAGGAACCATTCCTGTTTTCTAATCAGATTTCTTCTCTTCCACCTGTCTCCTGCGGGGAGGCTGGGTGGGCCATTAATCGTATATATCTGTCAGGTAAGTATGTATAAAACTTTATTGTATCATGACAATATCATTTTTATACATTCAACTTCCCTGCCAGATATATACTAGCTGATTAGCACCCATTTGGTGGTGGGTAAGAGACAGATAACTACTGAAATAGACAGGTAAACAGCATATGTTGTAGGTATTAATAAACCTTGGTTCCTACCTGATTAGGCGGAAGACTTCGTGGCTACTGCCCAGGAGTCTGCTTCGCCTCAAGAGCCTCAGCAAGATATTGATCTAGGCTAAGGAGTCTTGTGGGTCTGCCAATGGGGGTCTTATCCACTTACTCGGCAGAGCCTAAAGGCCTTTGTCATTGGGTGCTATTCCACTAACATGACAATACACCTTGTTCAAGGAGCACAACACTGATCCCGATCACCTGATCCTAACATCCATGTTAGTTCTAAAATTGCAAGGAGTTATCCCCCAAACTCCTTACAAACAACCAAAAACTCGAAACATAAATACACGTTCATTTATAACAAAACACACAAAAAAAAAAAAAAAAAAAAAAAAATTTGTACCCCCCTACTAGCCATACATACCCCTGGTCCCCTACCAGCAATGACACCAGCTGCCCATGCGACATCAGTACGCTTGCTAATAGGAAACCAAGCACATATCTGACAAGAGGGTTTATGTACATTTAAGATAAAATATTTTAAGGATCAGTCTTTGCTCCAAGTCCCAGAAGTATCTGCTGATACAAATGGACCGAGAGAGAAGCATTTCTCATAGGTCACTTTCACATCCTTCAGGTAATGAGACGCAAACACTGAATTGCATCTCCAATATGTAGTCTCAATGATATTCCTGAGAGACATATTCTTTTGAAACGCCAGGGACATTGCTACTGCCCTTACCTCATGAGTCTTAACCTTTAGAAGACCGAAGGATTCATCCGGGCAGTTCTTGTGCGCATCAGTAATCACGCTTCTCACAAAGAAGGCCAACGGCCCGTTTTTTAGGAACAAGTGAGTCTTTTGGGGTTCTTCACAGCACACCAAAGACCTTGTTGACAGCCTCCCATCTGCTTCTTTTTCTCTAAATAAAATTTAAGAGCTCTAACTGGACAGAGAGACCTCTCTATCTCTCTGCCTACGAGGTTAGATAGGCCTTTTACCTCAAAGCTTCTGGGCCAAGGTTTTGATGGGTTTTCGTTTTTCGCCAGAAATAATGTCTGGAACGAACAGATAGCCGCATCTCCTTTAAACCCCACTTTGGAGTCCAGAGCGTGCAATTCGCTCGTCCTCTTGGCCGTCACGAGAGACAACAGGAGTAAACATTTCCTAGTGACGTCGCGGAAGGAAGCCAGATGTAGAGGCTCGAATTTGTCCGAGGCAAGGAATTTCAGGACCACGTCCAGATTCCAGCTAGGTGTTCTCGGAGACGCTGATTTCGAAGTCTCAAAGGACCGAATCAAATCGTGGAGATCCTTGTTCTCTGCCATCTCTAGCCCTCGATTCCTGAATACTGAAGACAGCATACTCCTGTATCCTTTGATTGTAGACACAGAAAGGTGCGATTCCTCTCTAAGAAAAAGGAGGAAATCGGCAATGTTAACTATAGAGGTACTGGAGGAGGACAGCTTCTTATTCTTACACCACCTCCTAAAGACTTCCCAATTCGAGTTGGGTATGACTCTTCTCGTTGAAGATCTGCGGGCTCTAGCGATAGCGCCTGCAGCCTTGCGAGAAAATCCCCTCGCTCTGACAAGTCTTTCGATAGTCGAAAGGCAGTCAGAGCGAGACCGGGGAGGTTGTGATGAAACCTCTCGAAGTGGGGTTGTCTGAGTAGATCTGTTCTGCTTGGCAGAGATCTGGGGAAGTCCACTATCCACTCCAGTACCTCCGTGAACCATTCCTGGGCTGGCCAAAATGGGGCTATGAGGGTCAACTTTGTGCCCTTTGAAGCCACGAATTTCCTGAGTACTTCCCCCAGGATCTTGAATGGGGGAAAGGCGTAGGCGTCTAGGCCCGACCAATCCAGGAGAAACGCGTCGATTGCAAAGGTTCTTGGATCTTCCACTAGAGAGCAAAAGATCTCTACTCTTTTGGAGAGGAACGTAGCAAACAGGTCTATGTGAGGTCTCCCCCACAGGGACCACAGACTCCGGCACACTTCTGTGTGTAGAGTCCACTCTGTGGGAAGGACCTGATTCCTCCTGCTTAGCCTGTCCGCTCTCACATTCCTTATCCCTTGCACAAATCTTGTGAGGAAAATTATACCCCTTTCCTCTGTCCAGGTTAATAGATCTTTTGTTAGTTGATAGAGGGAGAATGAATGAGTCCCTCCTTGCTTGCGTATGTAAGCCAGAGCCGTGGTGTTGTCCGAGTTTATCTGAACCACCCCGCCTCTGACTACCTTCTCGAAGAATCTTAAGGCCAGGTGTATGGCTACTAGCTCTTTGCAATTGATGTGCCAGGACACCTGCTCCTTTGTCCAGGTGCCCGACACCTCCCTTGCTCCTAGCGTCGCTCCCCATCCCGACTCCGAAGCGTCGGAAAATAACACTTGGTTGAGGTTCTACAGGGCAAGTGACACGCCTTCGTTCTTCTTTAGAGGAAGGATCCACCACTTTAAGTGATTTTTCACCTCCTGTGGAATCGGGAAAGTGTCTGAGAGTTGTCCCATCTTCCCACACCTCTTTCAGGAAAACTGAAGAGGGCGAAGGTGAAGCCTCCCCAGAGAGAAGAACTTTTCTAGCGAGGACAGAGTCCCTAAAAGGCTCAAATAATCCCTCGCTGAACTGCGTTCTCTCTCTAAGAAGCTTGAGATTCTTGACAAACCTTGAGTGATTCTCTCTTGCGAAGGAAATACCCGAAAACCCCGAGAATCCATCTAAATCCCCAGATAGACCAAGTTCTGGCTGGGGATCAGTTGCGACTTCTCGAGGTTCACGAGTAATCCCAGAGATTCTACCATATTCCGTGTTATCAACAGGTCCTCCAAGCACTATTTCTCCGACTTGGCCCTGATCAGCCAGTCGTCTAAGTAGAGGGAGATGTTTATTCCCTCTAGGTGAAGCCATTTCGCTACATTCGCCATCAGGTTGGTGAAGACCTGTGGAGTTGTAGACAGGCCGAAACACAGAGCCCTGAACTGAAAAATCTTGCCTCCTATCATGAATCGAAGATATTTCTTTGACGAGTGGTGAATGGGAACGTGGAAATATGCGTCTTGTAAGTCCAGAGAGACCATCCAATCTCCTGGACGTAGTGCTGACATCACCGAGGCGGACGTTTCCATTCGGAACTTCTCCTTCTGAACAAAGCGGTTCAGCGCGCTTACGTCCAGTACTGGTCTCCACCCCCCCGAAGCCTTTGGTACTAGGAAAAGGCGATTGTAAAATCCCGGGGAGAGTGGATCCTGTACAAGTTCGATGGCCTCCTTTTCCCACATTTGATCCACCATTTGAAGGAGAGTATTTTTCATTACAGGGTCTCTGTACCTCGCTGACAGTTCCCGAGGAGTAGAGGTTAGGGGAGGACTGTCTTCGAAGGGTGATGTATCCTTTCTTTAGAACTGAAACCGACCAAGAGTCGGCTCCTCTCTGTGCCCAGGCTCCTGGCAAAGGTCAGGAGTCTGGCGCCTACTGGTGCTTGGAGGATCATCAAGTCACTTTCCTTTCTTGAAGGGCCTGAAGGAAGACCTTCCTCTCTTATCAGAGCTCTTCTTTCTGGAAGGGGGACGAGCCGTTGCACCTCCACGAAAGGGCTGCTGAGGAGGACGAGAGTCCTTCTTACTCGTTGCACTACAGGGCGACTCTTCTTTGAAGTCTGAACAAGGAGGTCTTGTGTCGCCTCTCAGTTAGTGACGAGATATATCTCTCACCAACTGAGAAGGAAACAAATGGTCCGACAGAGGGGCGAACAATAACGCGGTCCTCTGGCTAGGAGAAACAGCTTTCGACAAAAGGGATCCATAAACTGATCTCTTTTTCAGCAAACCAGCTCCAAATAGGGAAGAAACTTCTCCCGAACCGTCTTGTACCGCCTTGTCCATGCAAGCCAGGACGCTATGGAGAATTTCTGGGCTCTTAAGAAACTCCGAGTCCTGAGACTTCTTAGCCAGAACTCCGAGAGACCAATCCAGAAAATTGAACACTTCTAAAATGATGAAAAGTCCTTTAAGAAAGTGGTTCAATTCTGAAATGCTCCACATAGATCTGGCCGAGACTAAAGAGTGTCGTCTGGAGGCATCAACCAGATTAGCGAAGTCAGCGTCTGCCGATGCAGGAAGAGAAGACCCATAGTCTCTCCTGTCCCGTACCAAATACCTCTCTTTCCAAGGAGTTTGGAAGGAGGCATGCAGAATACTGTTTTGCCCAACTCTTTCTTAGCGCCCATCCATGAATCCAAAGATTGGAGGGCCTTCTTCATTGGAATCGCTGGTTTAATTTTCAGGAAAGCCGAGGACTTTACAGTAGCCGTACTCGAAAAGAGCGAACGAGGAGGAGGAGGAGGAGCGGCTGGACTAAGAGTGTCTCCAAAAACTCTGCAGTAATAAGGAGGCTAATGTCTTATAATTCGAGAGTCCCTCATTTGTAGGGAGCTCGTCTTCAGACAACTCTTCCAAAACCCGATCAGAAGAAGGAGAAAGTTCTCGTTTGGAGGAAGAGTCTTTCCAAGACCTCCTACGATCCGAAGGAGAGGTGCTTCTGTCTTGGGAAGAGTCATCAATTCCGGATAAGAGTCTATTCGGATCTTGCCTTATGGAAGAATTCCGACTCCTGCCTCCTGGCTCCTGACTCCTGCCTCCTGACTCCTGACTCCTGCTACCTGCTTCCTGCCTCCTGACTCCCAGCTCCTGCTCTGGCTCCTGCCTCCTGAGGTGGCTCCTCCACTCCCTCCTGCCTCCTGGGCTCACCTGACCCTCCTCCTGGCTCCTGGCTATGAACTCCTCATCCTTGGCTCCGGCTCCTGGCCTCCTGACTCCTGCCTGGGTGACTCCTCACTCCTGCTCTTGGCTTCCTTGCCTCCTGGGTGACTCCTCACTCCTGGCTCTTGGCTCCTGCCTCCTGGGTGACTCTTCACTCCTGGCTGGCGCCAGATGCCTGATCGGCTCTTCGCACCTGGTAGGAGTCTTGCGCTTGGTTGACTCCTTACGTTTGGTTGACTCCTCGCTCTTGCTAGGAGCCTCACTCCTAATAGGAGCCTAGTTTCTGGCGGCAGGTACCTCCACACGTCTGGAGGACCTCTTGATGGGAAGGGAAGTGTCTTTCCTTCGAGGAGGCTCCTTTGAAAGCACTCCTACCAACGACGATATCTGTTCTTGCATAGAAACTAGAAATCTTTTAGTAGCCTCCTCTTTATCCTCTTCGGGAGGAGGAGAAGGAGGAGTGGAGGAGTCCATGGGCTCCACCTCCTGACTCCTTCCAACTACGGGTGACAATAGGGCTCTTTTTGCCCTCTTAACATCCGAAGGAGACTCCTCAAGGAAGCGTTCCGGGCTCAAGTCAAGAGTCGGCGCCTTCCAACTCCTCTTCAGTGGTCGCGAGCGATCAGAATCCCTCCAATCGCGTCTAGGAGACGAAGACTCCGACGATGAGAAACACTCACGCAGGACGCTTTTGCAATAGCGATCCCTGGCAGTCTGGGGTGTCACAGAGCCTGCCGAAGGGACACCTGATCAGTGGGGATTCTCCACAACCTCCTTACGGTTTTTGACATTCCTTCTCCTCTGGGCATGTGAGCTTGGAAGAGGTCTAGACCTGGGAGCGTTGTGGAGCCGACCAGATGCCCCATCCACCACACTGGGGACACTCACATCACTGTCCACTGTAATATCACTAGCCTTACCTTGCAGAGCAGCCATTTTGTTTTCCATGATCTTGAAGGCTGCTTTTAGATCCGCAAGTTCTTTTGCCGAGTCTACAGGATCTGCAATAGGTGAAGAGGCTGAAAAGGAAGGAGAAGTAGCAATTCTTACAAGTGGGGAAGATCCCAAACTAGGAATTAGTTCATTCGATCTAGAACTACTCAAACTTCTAGAAGAAGCTTTCCTCACTCTCTCTCTCTCTAACTTCTTCAAATAAGTAGTTAGATTCTTCCACTCTCTCTCACTCAAATTCTCACATTCCTTGCAAGTATTAGTGAAAGAACATTCATACTCCCTGCAACCCTTACATACAGTGTGAGGGTCTGCCGAAGCTTTCGGCAACCTCACCTTACAGCCTACATTCACACAACGTCTCACAACCATTCCAGTGTCAGACATTTTAAGAAAAATCCAAAGCAAGTCCACAAAAACAGTCCACAAAAGCGTATGCCAATCCAACAATCCAGATACGTCACCAAAAGTCGGTCAAGAAGATCAATTGTCGATGAAAAAAGAAAATCCAGTCAAGAGGAACCAACAACAATGTTGATGGTCCGGGCGACAGAAGAAATCTGATTAGAAAACGGGAATGGTTCCTAGTCCTGCCACCCAGGGCAGGGCGGTAGATCACCTGACCTACCGGTAGCGTGTGCCGCGAAATTTGAATTTCTGTCGGGGACGACGGAGTCTATAGCTAAGTATATATCTGGCAGGGAAGTTGAATGTATAAAAATACAATTTTTGACAAATTGTTATTTGTTCCGAAACGAATACAAACCATCGGTCCTTTACAATAGAAAGACTCACTTCTTGGTGGGTGGAATCTGAGTCTTATGAACAGACTGGTGTTCGTCCAACCTTGGTTCCCTCCCTGGTCGTAAGAGCAGAGGGAGGGATCCTAGCCTCTGCCCAATGATCGGGGTATGTACCGCAGGATCAATGGTCAGACCTCTGGACCCAAGTAATAAGAGGGAGGCAAGCGTACCTCTTAAAACTAGCAAGCAAGAACTTGTTCCTATTGCAAGAAGCAATATGAAGTCATGAGTTCTCTCTTGTTGGCTTCCACTTTCCCCCCTTGTTGGGAGAAGTGGTGGATAATCGCTCCTATCCCTAATGAAAGGGATAGGATGGGGCTCGGTCGCGTAGCTTACCTGCATCTGCCTCCTGTCCAGCGTAGTGACAACCGCGGACCTCTGCCCACAGGTAGAGGAGAGAAAAGAGGAGGAAGAGAAGCCAGTCACACTCTCTTTCACTCATCCATTCATGCAGTCACACAAGGATGCGATGGTGTTCTGTCCACTCAGGAGCTGGGTAAGCTACACAACTTGTTGAGCAGCCACCACGGGTCCCACGGAGAAGGTGTCCAAGGACCTGTGGGTGATATCCCGAAGATAGAAAGATGTATGAAGGTGGTCTGGTTAGCCCAAACCCCCGCCTTCAGCACCTGTGCCACGGAGAAGTTCTTGCAGAACGCAAGGGTTGAACCAATACCTCTGACTTCGTGGGCTCTCGGATGAGGGGTACGGGTGTCGTCACTGCTATCCGCAGCGTACACCCTCCTGATCACCTCACAAAGCCAGAAAGAAAGTGTGTTCTTGGACACCTCCTTCTAGGTAACCCCAGTGCTAATGATGAGGCGTCGACACTCAGGCCTGAGGTGCCGAGTTCTCTTCAGATAGCGCCGTAGCGCCCTCACATGACAAAGCAGTATCTCATCCGCATCATCGTTGGTGAAATACTTCAGGGAGGGGATCATGAATGACTCGAACCGGTCGTCAGGGACCGAAGGGTTCTGAGTCTTTGCTACGAAGGAAAGACCATGAAGTTCCCCTACTCTCTTCGCCGATGCCCGGGCCAGCAGGAAGAGGGTCTTGAGGGTCAAATCCCTGTCTGACAACTCTTGGAGTGGCTCAAAGGGTCTTCGAGTCAAACTCCTAAGGATGAGAGTCACATCCCATCCCAGGGGCCTGAGTTCCCTGGGTGGGCAAGACCTCTCGAAGCTCTTTATTAGAAGGGAGATCTCGAAAGAGAGGATATATCCACTCCCCGTAGTTTAAGGACTAGGGCCAGGGCAGCTCTGCTAGTAGCCTTTAACTGTGGAGACGGAGAGGAGCTTCTCTCGGCGAAGGAAGACAAGGAAATCTGCTACCTGCTGAAGAGTGGCTCTGAGAGAAGAGAGGCCCCGTCCACGACACCAACCACAGAAGATGGACCACTTCCCCTGGTACACAGCTGCAGAGGACTGCCTGAAGTACCCAGCCATCTCTGTTGCTGCTCGACGAGAAAAGCCTCTCGCTCGCAAGAGATGGTGGATAACAGCCAGCCATGAAGAGAAGGGATCGAACCAATCGGTGGTACCGTTCCACGTGTGGCTGGCACAGGAGGTTGTATCAGGGGAGAATCTCTCTCGGTGCTTCGGCAAGCAGAGCCAGCAGGTCCAGATACCAAACGGCCTGGGGCCATTTGGGTGCCACCAGAATCATCCAAAGATTCGCGGTGACCAGCACCCTGCTGATCACCTTGCGAATCAGACAGAACTAGGAAAAGGCGCAGACGAAGAGGTTGTCCCACGGATGTTGAAGAGCGTCCTCTGCAGCTGCCCATGGGTCCGGCACAACTCGGTGGTGTGCCGGGTGGCAAACAGATCCACGACTGGACACCCCCACAGGTTGAAGAGCCTTTCCGCCACGTCTGGGTGAAGGGACCATTCGATTCCTATCACCTGATTCTGACGGCTGAGCTTGTCTGCCACTACGTTCCTCTTGCCTGGAATGTAGCAAGCTGACAGCTCTACCGAGTGAGCCACAGCCCACTTGTGCACCTGCAACGTCAACTGGTGCAACGGGAGGGACACTAGGCCCCTCGTTTGTTGACGTATGCCACTACTGTGGTGTTGTCGCTCATCAACACCACTGAGTGTCCCATCAGACGGTCCTGGAACTCTTGGAGAGTGAGAAACACTGCCTTGAGCTCCAGGACGTTTATGTAAAGGTGCTTGTCATGATGATCCCACACACCCGCAGCCAGCAACTCCTCCAGGTGTGTGCCCCATCCCTCGGTCAACGCGTCTGAAAACAGCAACATCTCGGGGGGGGGGGGGGGGGGGGTTTTTTTTTTTGGTTTTTTTTTTTTTTTTTTTTTTGCAAAGAGGTACTCCTCTTACGAGGTTCCCGTCGTCCAGCCACCAGGCTAGGTCCTGCCTCACCTCCTCCGTGAGAGACACGGGGAAGTACGGCAGGTCTCTTGCCTGTGACCAACTCTCCTTTAGCCTCCACCGAAGAGACCGCAGGTGAAGACGCCCGTGAGGGACTAACTTCTCGAGAGACGACAGGTGGCCAATCACGACCTGCCACTGCTGAGCTGGCTGCTCCTGTGGGGACAGGAACCGTCCGGCTACCTCCCTGAACCTGCTGATCCGCGAGTTTGTGGGGAAGACTCGCCCTGCTACCATACTGATCAGCATGCCCAGGTACTTCATCCTCTGCTTGGGCTCGAGATCTGCCTTCTCGAAATTCACCACGATCCCCAGATCGCGGCAGAATTCGAGGAGTCGATTCCTGTCCTGTAGCAACTGCGAACGGGAGCTCGCCAGGACCAACCAATCGACGAGATACCTCAGAAGACGTATCCCTACCGAATGGGCCCAACCCGACACCAGAGTGAACACTTGCGTGAACACCTGTGGGGCGGTTGAGAGACCGTACCAAAGTGCCCTGAATTGGTACACCATCCCGTCGAGGATGAAGCGGAGGTACTTCCTGGAGGACTGATGGATGGGTATCTGGAAATACGCCTCCTTCAGGTCCACAAAAAGCATGAAGTCGTTCTCCCTGATGGATTTGAGCATTGAACATGTCGTTTCCATCACGAAACGAGTTTGGCGAACGAATCTGTTCAAGGGAGAGAGACCTATCATTGGGCGCCAGCCCCCGAGGACTTCTCCACTAGGAAAAGTCAACTGTAGAAGCCCGGCAACTGATCCCATACGATCTCCACAGCTCGTTTGCTCAGCATGGCTTCCACTTCTTGCCAAAGCTCCACGTCCCTGGCAGAGCCGGGAACGTACGTTTGAAGATGGACAGGGTTGCAGGTGAGGGGTGGCCGCGACTCGAAGGGTAGTAGATATCCCTCCCGAAGGACGTCCACTATCCAAGTCTCGGCTCTGTAGCGCTGCCAAGTTGCCAAATGGCTCACCAGGCACCCCCCTCACTTCCGGCAGCAGGTGAAGAGGAACGCCGTCCCTAGCGTTTTCCTCTCTTCGACTTCTTCTTCCCAGCTCCTCCTAGGGAGAAGGAGGGCTGGCAGGAGGGCTGGTGATGATCAATCCTTACAGAAGATGTCGAAGGCAGTCTTTCCTCTCAGCTTCGACGAGGCCGTCATCTTAGCCGCAGACGAAGCACTAGCCAAGCTCTTGGGCTTAGCCGCAGTGGCTCGAGGCTGCCCGACCGCCTTCGAGACTGCCTGGTGTACTAAGCGGTCACTGACATCAGTGCACTGTTGTTCCACCGCAGCGTCCACCATCTCTCTGGGGAAGAGAGCGGGGGAACTCCGCATTGGTCCATTCCGCAGACCCAAAGACGCCTCGCGCCCTGCCGACCTGGTCACTCGAGTGAGGACTGCGTCCCTACGCCTCAGTACCAGGTTGGCCCACAGGTTGGCAGTCTGGTGGGCCAGGTAGGAAACCACCCTACCTCCAGACTGGCACAGTCTCCCGAAAGCCGGGTCTCCTTCGGGAGTGATGTTTCCTGAGGAGGCAGCGACCTTAGACACTGTGAGGGACCACAGGTCTAACCAGGAGACTGCTTGGAATGCTGCCATGGCAGTCGATTCCAATGCCAATGCCTCTTGCTGCGAGAACCAGAGGTTCTCTAACAGCAGGTGTTGAAGAGACACCGCTGGAGTTAGCCTAGCCAGCTCCAGATTAACCTGTTTTGGCGGCAGAGGGTCCTCCGAAGGCGCGTAGAAGCGCCTCTGTCGTGGTAGGGGGGGGGGGGAGCTTGTACGACCTACCGGACCGAAGCGATCCCTCCTGTCCGGAGACGAGTGTCCACTTGGCCCAGCACACTGTCGGCCAAGGCTGATCAGGGCAGAACCACCGTTGTCGTGAGTTCCTTCTTAGGACCCCGGAACAAATCCAGCTCGGACGTAGGATCGGAGGGCGGGAGCGCCGATCCTTCCCCGAGGTCACTGTGCTGACAAATCAGCGCAATTACCTCTGCGAAAGACCTCTGGATCTCGGGAGTGACCGCGTCCTGAGGAGATGGGCCATCAAGCCCATCCAAGGAGAACACATCCCGAGACCCTCCTCCTTCCACAGGAGGAATCACAACAGACCCCTCATGGTCTCCTCCAGCCACTCGAGCGTACGATCTGGTCGGTCCTAGGACCATGCAAGGTTCGTAGGCCCTCGTGGAGGGACCACAAGAAGCGCATTCCTGATCGCCTCGCTTTTCCTGGTGTACCCCGAGGAAGTTGAAGGGATCGGAGAGGAAGACTTGATGTTTCCCCCCTGCCCACTGGCAGAATCGGCGTGCTGGGGGGGCTGCAGGCAATCGCCAACCCGCGGTGACGATCGAGCTGCAGGCATAGTTGCGTGGCTCCCCTGGGGAGAACCGCTGGGCCGAGAACCACGGCGATGGTCCCGAGCGTCAGGAGAGCTGCTGCCAGTCCCCCTATCCGCCCGGTCCATGTGGGGATCAGTAGAGTCCACTGTCGCGGTGGGAGCGAGGCCTGTCCTCACGGCGCGCCACTGTGCCTGGACCAGCCGAGGCTGGTCCTGGCGACCAAGGGGACCTCTTCCTTGCCTCAGCCCGCATATGGTCCGGTGGGACCGTCGCGTCAACCCTGGGGACCGGCAGATCATGAGAGCGATCGCTAGTCTGGCGGGAGTCGCCTGAGCGACCCCCACCAGTCTTCCGCTCCGTGCCTGGGTCCTGGCGGCAAGCAGGCTCGGCTGCCTGGACCCTGGCTGCACGGTCACCCGTGGGCAACCGTACACTCGGTACCTCCTGTGAACGAGAGGTCGAGACGGTTCCTGGCGCCAAGGCAGAACCTCTGGCAGCAGGCGAGGAGGTACCGGTGTTAGCCGGTACTCCTCTGGTCCCCGTCTTCTTCTTCCTTGAGGAAGGAGACAGGCCCTGTTCCCGAAGGAACATGAGGACCAGCGGAAGTCCCAACTGTCCCACTGGAGTGGGACAGACCCTTAGAGGTCTCTGAGCGAGACTTCTTAGGGGGGGAGGAGGCTACCTTCTTCTTCCTCGGCTGTGGGGCCTTGGAAGTCGAAGGGGAAGAGACGGCTGCAGATGACGACAAAGAAGACGACAACGATGACACCTTCCTCTTCTTCTTCGTCAGCTTCCTCAGGACCACCATCAGGTCTTCCATCCAGGACGGAGCCGGGGCAGTTGCCGAAGCAACAGGGCCCGGCTGCACCTGTCCAGAGGGATCTGCGGTGGGGGCAGCAACACCATGGTCAGGAACAACGAAGGCAGGGACTGGCACAGGAACAGGAGGCGGTACTGGAGCCAGCGACATCCTGGGTACTGGCGGCAGATCAAGAGGCGAGCTCTTGGGACACCGAAAATCAGGGGCTAGGGCAAGAGTGGCAAAACAAGGCGGCAGGGTGACGTCCCTCCTCTACAGACCCAACAGCGGAGCCTTCACTGCAGGTGTCGGGGTCACCACGGTCACATGCTGCGTATAGACCAGATGAGGGGGTGCAGCATACCCTGGCGTCAACACGGTAGTGGTAGTCAGCGTCTCCGGACCATGGGTTACCGGCCTGGAACCCTGCGCAAGATGGTAAACAAGCCCCTGAACGCTCGGTGTCCCCTGGAGCCCCAGCGCGTACCAGACCTGGCCGAGATCGTCCCCCGCGGCAGGCTTACCTAAGGAAGGAACAGTCGGGTTAGTAGGGGGGTTTCCCCTCGCCCGGGGGGAACAGGCCCCACCCCGAGCGAACGGAAGACCCCGAGTACAACTAAACGTCAGGGTGTCTTGCTCCCTCCTCTAAGCTCGACTGATCAAGGGAAGAGAAGGAACTAGGCACACCCCCCGAAGGAGAAGGAGCCATACGTGGGAGCTGCGACGGAGGGAGGAAGGAGGAAGACGTGTCCGTGACCAAAGGAGTAACTGGAGAGCCCTCCGATGACTTCTTGGCGGGTTTGCGGCCATTCTTCCTCCTCTCATAGCGCTCCCACTGCTCCCCCAACCAATGAACACAAATATCACATGACTCGGTGCGAGAGCATTCACACCCTCGACACCGAGTGCACAATCATGAGGGTCAACCTCCAATACAGATCTAAAGGCCCCACACTTATGGCCCTCCACGCCAGGGCACAATCTGCGGATGACCGGGGGGGGGGGGGGATATCTCTCCAGCTCGCAGGAATCCATGATCAACACAATCCACGAGCACATAAAAACACAAAATAAACCAAGTACTCACGTATTTCCAACTTAAGCACTCAAAAAAAGGGAAAGTACAGGAAAAAAATTCACGATAGTATGAAGAATCCTTAGCATACGACTCAGCGGGCAGAGCGGCAAACAACACGTCTGACACCCAACGCGGCCGAAAGCAAAGTGGAGCTTCACCTCCGAGTCGGCCGGGACACCCAACTATCAGACAAGCAGTTAACTATCGAACCTCCTTGTTCAAAGCTTACGACCGGTTCCAGCTGCCACTGATTACATTCCTATTGTTAAAGGACCGATGGTTTGTATTATGTATCGGAACAAATACATGTTCAGATTCATCCCAATACATGCGTTTCTTCCCTTTGTTCACTACCAAGCTTTCATCTTGATTACTTATCATGTTTAGATCTATAGCATTCATCAATGTCATATTTGTGGTCCCAGTTTTTCTGGAAGTGACACCTCAAGATATCAAATCATAAACATGATTCTATGATACATTACCTGCAAATTTCATCATATGCATTGAAATTTCTACTGGTTCTTTGACGACTGGGTAGTTTTTCTTTTTTGCAAGAACTGGATGGTGAAGAGGAATGTCTCTGAATATGGGAAATAAACGCTCTTCTTCCTTTGGTGAGCTCTGGACAGAAAGGACAATGAAGGTGGTTCTGCCCCTCTAAAGAACTTTTGCCTGAACAAGGCAGAGAGCAAATTGTAATCTTATAACCTGAAAGAAGTTTGTAAAAAAATGAATTATTATTTAAAAGTAAGAATATACTGTATATTCAAGACAATCTTAACGAAATTACTGACTTACTTACACTTTATAAAACTACAAATATTTCATTAGGTTCTGTGCATAAGATTAATCACATGAACACCAATATGAAATTGTTAAGATACAATAAAGTTTTACACATACTTACCTGGCAGATACATACTTAGCTTATGTCTCTGACGTCCGACAGAATTCAAAACTCGCGGCACACGCTACAGGTAGGTCAGGTGATCACCCCCTACCGCCGCTGGGTGGCGGTAATAGGAATCATTCCCGTTTTCTGACAGAATTTTTCTTCCCCCTATCTCCTGAGGGGAGGATGGGTGGGCCATTAAACGTATATATCTGCCAGGTAAGTATGTGTAAAACTTTATTGTATCTTAACAATTTCATTTTTACACATGCAACTTACCCGGCAGATATATACTTAGCTGAATGGCACCCTTGGAGGAGGGTAAGAGATAGTTACTCAATATGAATAGCAATTCAAAAAACAGGGAAAACAACTTTTGTTGTAGGTACTATAAATAAACTTAAATACCTTGATTCCTACCTTATTGGGCAGAAGACTTCATGAGTACTGTCTATGAGTCTGCTTGCCTCAAGAGTTCCAGTGAGGATGAGACCTGTCACTGAGAACTCTTCTGGATGCATGTCAATGGGGGCTAGCCCACCCTTACTCGACAGAGCCTTATTTCGGATCGTACCAATGGGGGCCTATCCCACTTACATGGTAGAGCCTTCACCTTTGTCGTATCAACGGGGACTAACCCTCTTACAAGACAGAGCCTAGGTCCAAACCATTACAAGGAGCATGAAAACAACCAATCGACCACCTGACCACACTACTTTGTTATACACTACGATTTGAAAGTGGTACTTTTCCTTGACCACTTTCAATCGACCATAAAAAACAACACCATAAGATTAAAATTCCTAATCTATCTAAACTAAGCTAGATTGGTTTCAGCCCCCTGTCCCAGCACCGAATCCGCAGACACGTATGGTCCGAGAGAGAAGCACTTATCATAAGTGACACGTACATCTCTCAAATAGTTAGACGCAAACACAGAATTGCATCTCCAATATGTGGATCCATTAGTAACCTGTAACGACATATTCTTGTGGAAAGCTAATGAGGTTGCTACGGCTCTGACCTCATGTGCTTTAACTCTCATCTGTCCGAGATGTTCCTCTTTACAGGAAATATGTGCTTCGTGCTAATAATATCTCTGATAAAGAATGCCTGTGCATTCTTTGACATCGTTCTTCTCGGATCTCTTACCGAGCACCAAAGGCTCTCTGAGTTTCCTCCCATTTGCTTTTTCCTCTCTAGATAGAACTTGAGGATCCTTACCGGACACAAGGTTCTCTCTATCTCTCTCCCTACCAGGGAAGTCAATCCTTTAACTTCAAACGTCCTTGGCCAAGGCTTAGAAGGATTCTCATTTTTTGCTAAAAATAGGGGGTTAAATGAACACACTGCAGAATCCTTCCTGAAGCCCACTGTGCCTTCTAAAGCCTGGAGTTCACTTATCCTTTTAGCTGATGCTAATGCAGAGGAAAATAGATTTCCTAGTCAAGTCCCTAAACGATGAGTTATTGGGAGGTTCAAATTTATCTGACATGAGAAACCTTAGCACCAAATCCAGGTTCCAGCTGGGTGGTCTGGCTGTCTTGGACTTCGAAGTTTCGAATGATTTAATCAAATCGTGTAGATCTTTATCATCCGTGGGATGTAGTAGTCCTGTATGTCTAACACCAAGGAAAGCATACTTTTATAACCTTTTTTATAGTCGAGACTGCAAGGTTACATTTTTGTCTCAAATACAACAGGAAATCTGCTATTTCCGTCACAAAGGTACTGGAAGAGGATACCCATTCTGATTCCTGGCCCACCTTCGAACACTTCCCACTTCGACTGGTACACGCGTATAGTTGAAGGTCTCCTGGCTCTTGCAATTGCCTTTGCAGCCGCGCATGAAAACCCCTTCGCTCTGACGAGTCCTTCGACAGTCTGAAGGCAGTCAGACCGAGCGCAGGGAGGTTTTTGTGGTATCTGTCAAAGTGGGGCTGTCTGAGAAGATCGTTCCGTAAAGGAAGGAACCTCGGAAAATCTATCATCCATTCCAGTACCTCTGTGAACAACTCTTGAGCTGGCCAAAATGGGGCGATTAGGGTCAATTTCGCTCCTTTCGTCAAAACAAACTTCCTTATGACGTTTCCTATGATCTTGAAAGGAGGAAAAGCGTAGCCGTCTATTCCTTCCCAATTTAGGAGGAGGCCGTCTATTGCTACTGCCCTCGGATCCGAAATCGGAGAGCAGTAGTTCTCCAGCCTGGCATTCCAATGAGTTGCAAACAGGTCTATGTTTGACCTTCCCCATAGGCTCCAAATCTGATTGCAGACCTCTGAGTGCAGGGTCCACTCCATGGAAATGACTTGATCTTTCCTGCTCAACAAGTCTGCTCTGACGTTCTTCTCGCCTTGGATAAACCTCGTTAAGAGCGTGATGTTCCGCTCCTTTGACCATAGAAGAAGCTCTTTCGCCTTCTTGTACAGTGAGAGGGAGTGAGTCCCCTGTTTTCTTATGTAGGCTAGAGCTGTCGTGTTGTCTGAATTTTACCTGCAACACTGAGTTCGCGACTTGGGATTCCCACTGTCTGAGAGCTAGATGCACTGCCACTAACTCTTTCTCGTTGATGTGCCAGGACACCTGTTCCCCACTCCAGGTGCCTGACACTTCTCTCGGGCCCAACGTCGCCCCCCATCCCGTCTCCGAAGCGTCTGTAAACAACACTAGGGAGGGGTTCGGTAACTGCAGCGATAGTCCCTCGTTCATCTGCCTGGTTCTAACCACCAGCTGAGGCTTTCCTTTATACCTCTGGACAGAGGAAAAGATTCCACAGATCCTGATTCTTCTGGTCCCAATTCTCCTTCAAGAAGAATTGAAGAGGTCTTATGTGAAGCCTCCCTAGAGAAACGAACTGTTCCAACGAGGAAAGGGTCCCCAGAAGACTCATCCATTCCCTCGCGGAACATTGTTCTTTCTCTAGGAAGGTCTTCACTTTTAGAATGCACCGTTCCTGTCTTTCTATGGACGGAAACACTTGAAACCCCGAGAATCCATCAGAATCCCCAGATAGACAATGCT
Source organism: Macrobrachium nipponense (assembly GCF_015104395.2). Lineage (NCBI taxonomy): Eukaryota > Metazoa > Arthropoda > Malacostraca > Decapoda > Palaemonidae > Macrobrachium > Macrobrachium nipponense. The sequence continues at coordinate 85,737,038 of NC_061100.1, read as the reverse complement.
TTGCTGGGGATCCATCTGGGATTTCCCGAGGTTCACTAACAGTCCCAGGGACTGAGTCAGGTCCAACGTCGACCTTTAGTCCTCCAGACACTGATCCCTGGATTGCGAGCGAATCAGCCAATCGTCGAGATACAGAGATATCCTTATTCCTTTTAAATGTAGCCAATGTGCTACGTTTTTCATCAATCCCGTGAAAACTTGGGGAGCTGTGGAAAGACCGAAACAAAGGGCGCGAAACTGAAATACTTGGCCCTGTATCATAAATCTTAGATACCTTCTGGACGAGGGATGGATGGGTACATGAAAGTAGGCATCTTGCAGATCCAATGACACCATCCAATCCCCTTGTCTTAGCGCTGAAAGAACTGAAGACGTCGTCTCCATTGTGAATGTTGTTTTGATCACAAAGTGATTCGAGCGCTTACGTCAGCAACTGGTCTCCGCTCCCCCGAGGCTTTTGGTACCAAAAAGAGGCGATTGTAAAAGCCTGGAGATTGAATGTCTAATACCTTTTCTATAGCCTTCTTTTCTAACATCTGTTGCACCAGATGTAACAGTGCTTGGTTTCTTTGAAAGGATCTCTGTATCTTGCCGCTAACAGTCCCTTGGAGTGGTGGTTAAGGGATTTTGTTTTTTCCCTGAAGGGGATCAGGTATCCTCTCTCGAGGATCGAGAGGGACCAGTTGTCCGCCCCTCTCTGAGCCCAGACTTTCGCGAACCTCAAAAGTCTGGCTCCTACTGGAGTCTGGAGGACTCCTGTCTCACTGCGGCTTTGAGAATGGTCTTCGAGAAGATCGTCCTCTCTTAAACGGCCTTCTACTCTTAGGTGCGGGTCTCGAGGTTGTTCTTCCTCGAAAGGGCTGTTGGAAGGACACTTTATTCGTTGCTCCCTCTCTCTTAGCCATCGGCACAGCAGGTTTAAGCCTCTTGGCGGACTGAGCAAGAAGATCGTGCGTAGCCTTCTCCGACAGTGACCTAGAAATGTCCCTCACTGTCTCCTGAGGAAAAAGGTATTCCGAGAGTGGGGAAAAAAGCAAAGAGGCTCTCTGCAAGGGAGAAACAGACTTGGAGAGAAACGAGCTGTAGACTGATCTCTTTTTGAGCACTCCTGCTCCAAAGAGAGAGGCTACTTCTGTGGATCCATCCATAACTGCCTTGTCCAGGCACGAAAGGACACTTGATAACACCTCCATCGTCACAAACTCCGGATCCTGCGCTCTTTTTGCTAGAGCTCCTAAGGCCCAATCCATGAAGTTGAAGACTTCTAATGAGTAAATGGTCCATTTCGCACATTCCCCAAGACGCTTTAGCTGATAGTAGAGAGCGTCTTCTAGATGAGTCCACCAGAGCAGAAAAACCTGCGTTTGCAGAAGCCGGAAGGCCTAACCCCATGGGTTCCTTCGTGTCGTACCAGACACCCGGCTTACCTGTCAATCTAGACGGAGGACACAAAAACACCGTCTTACCTGCCTCCTTCTTAACCAGGAGCCAGTTCTCCAGATTCTTAATGGCCTTCCTCATAGAAAGAGTTGGCCGCATCTTGACAAAAGAGGGGGATTTTGCCAACTTAGTACTCGATAGCAGAGATCCTGGAGAAGGAGGATCAGCCGAACACAGCGAGTCCCCAAACTCCTGAAGTAGTAATGCGGAAAGTCTCTTATAATCAGAGATTCCTACTTCTTTCGTTTCTTCCTCCTCCGAAACTTCCTCCAAGGTTACATTCGGAGAGGGAGACTTCTTAGGTGAAGAAGTCCTGGCAAGTATGCGACTCTTATCCTTTAAGAGTTCGTCAGATGAAGCCGCCAGTTCAATACCCGAGATATGTTTCCTCGGTAAAGAAAAAACCTCCGCTTTTTGCCGCTCCCTGGGTTCTTGATACCTGATAGGGGAGGATCTAGAGCCTACCTTCTCAGGCTCTTGGCACCTATCCGGAGAAACACTCGTTTCTACTCTCGAGCGCCTACTATGAGTCGGGCGCGAATCCAAAGTCAGGATCCTTTCAGGCTCTTGGCGCCTGTGAGGTGAGGCGCTTGCGCCTACTCTTCTGTGACTCCCAGGAGTAGGGCGCGCATCTGACAAGAGGCTCCTTTCAGGCTCCTGAATCTTACGAGGAGAGGCGTAAGAGCCTACTCCTGATCTTCTTCCAGGAGTAGGGCGCAAATCCCTGGCAAGGCTCGTCTTAGGCTCTTGCTGCCTTTGAGGAGAGGAGCTTGGGCCTACTCTTGATCGTCTTACAGGAGTAGGGCGCGAATCCAAGATTAGGCTCCTTTCAGGCTCTTGACGCCTGCTAGGAGATCGGTAAGCGTCCACTCTAGATACTCTTCCAGGAGTAGGGCGCGAACCCATGTTTAGGTTCTTCCTAGAATCTTGGAACCTGCTAGGAGAGGCGCTTGACTCCCTTGAGGAAAGCCTACCATGAGCTCTCGAGTAACTTAAAGGGCTTCTATTATCCAGGAGTCCTATCGAACGTTGGCGCCTTCTAGAAAAATCATCCTTCGAAGGAGAGCCTTTCTCGCTTCTACCCCTCTGAGCAGAGCGTTCCCTCTCTCGTTCCTTCCTTCCACTTGAAGAGGAGATCCTGCTCCTAGGAGATCGTTCGACAGATACGAACCGATCACTACCTTCTCGCAAGAGGACTTTCTCCTTACTCCTCAACAAGAGGATCTAGAGCCTACTTCTTGCGCTTTGTGCTATGACTCTTAGCATCAGAGCTTCTGCGCGGGGAATACCATCTTCCCTGTCTAGACGAAGTATCAAAGGAGTCGTCTACTCTCGGGGGAGAATAGGTTCTTACTGGAGAAGATCGCCTATTATACTCCTCCTTCCTACTAGGAGAAGGTCTCCTAACAGAACTCTTAACTGGAAGAGAGGCGTCCTTCCTGCGAGAAGGCTCCTTGCGCCTACTAGTTGAAAGAGAGCCTACTAAAGAAGAGAGATTCGCTTGAAGGTCCAACAGGAATTTCTTAGTAGAGGACTGAATCCCTTCTGGTGAAGATTCCGGAGACTTCATAGCCTTCTTAGGCGCAGGAGAATACTCCAGAAAAGGCTCCGGGCTGGAGTCAAGAGCGCCTTCTCCTGAAGGTTTCCAGGCTCTCTTGAGAGGGTGCGATTTGGAAGATGAGCTCCATCCTCGTTTAGGAGAGGACGAATCAGTCGGAAAAACACTTCCTTAAGAGGCTTTTCTTATAGCTCTCTACAGCAGCCTGGGATGAGCCTACAGGATCTGCTGAAGGGACGCCTGACCGTTGGGGATACTCTACATCCCCCTTGCGGCTTTCAACATTCCTCCTCCCTTGGGCATGGGAGTCTGAAAGAGGTCTAGGCCTAGGAGCGATGCGGAGTCGGTCAGACGCCCCCTCCACTGCACTGGGGACACTGCACTTTTCACTAGACACTTCACCCTTACCTTGGTCTATATCTCGCAATTTGCTGTTGCACAAATCGCGGATTGACGCTTCCACAGCGGCTTCTCTCTCGGCAGACACAATCTGCGGGTTCGCTGCGGGGGGAAGGAGCTGAAACCAAAAAGGAAGATGGCGAAGCTACTGCAGGGTTAGAAATATGATATTGTAATGATACAATTAAGTTTGTTCATACTTACCTGGCAGATATATATATAGCTGTATTTTTCCGAATCCGACAGAAATTTAAACACTTACGACACACGCAGTGGGAGTCAGGTGGTTAGTACCCATTCCCGCCGCTGGGAGGCGGGTATCAGGAATCATTCCCATTTTCTATTCATAATTTTTATTTCCACTGTCTCCTGAGGGGAGGTGGGTGGGTACTTGATTATATATATCTGCCAGGTAAGTATGAACAAACTTAATTGTATCATTACAATATCATTTTGTTTCATGAAACTTACCTGTCGATATATATATAGCTGAATCCCACCTTTGGTGGTGGGAGTAGACAGAATAGAAGATTTTAGGAAACATATATATGCAGATAATTGATATCTTGATTTGTTAGCATAGCTGACTTCGTGGTTACTGCCGCGTAAGTCTGCTTGTGCTACTAGAGTTGCCAGCGAGGTAGAGACCTATATAGCTGGTGCACTCCAGATGATCTGTCAACAGGGCGAGACCACGACGTGACTAGACCATATTGACCATACCATGAGGGCTAAGAAGTAAAATAAATATATATATAAAAATATATATCACCACCTGACCCACCTAGCCAAAGTTAAGGTGGTTGTTAACTAAGGCTTAAGAGTTAAGAAGTCACCCCGTTTGTCGGCGACTCAACTACTAAATTAAGAGCTCTTCCTAACCATTTTCTACAGGATAGGATGAGTGGTACTTCTTCTTGCCCCCAAGATTGTGTCTGCAGACACGTATGGCCCTAGCGAGCAGCAGATCTCATATGCCATCTTCACATCTCGCAGGGTTGGGAGTGTGAATTGAACACAGAGTTGCTTCGCTAAAACATGGTACTCAGGATGTTGCTGAGTGCCATGCTCTGTTGAAATGCTTCCGAGGCCGCGCCCTCACCTCGTGAGCATTCAAATCAAAAGATTTCAAATCTTTGTGCAAACACAAAGAAGGAGCTTTTTTGAAAGACCTAACCTTAAACAATAAAGCCAGGGTGTTCTTTCGATATGGGCAAGTCTGGTCTTTTCGGAACACTGCAGATTGTCCGTACGACTTCGACTTTCTTGAGTTTTATGTAGATAAAACTTGAGAGACCTGACAGGGCACAGGACTCTCTCTGGCTCCTGCCCACTAACTTGTGCCATCCTTGCTTCCAAGCTCCTGGCCCAAGGACAAAACGGGTTTCCATTCTTAGGCCATAACGAAAAGCTTAGAGAGCACACCGCCTTGTGTTCTCTAAAGCCAAAACTTGTGACGATGGCTTAAAATCTCACTAACCCTCTTTGTCGTATCTAGGGTGGTTAGAAAAATGCCTTCCTGATCACATGCAAGAAGTTAACAGGTAGGAGATGTTCGAATGCTTTGACATCAAGAACTTCAGACTATGTCTAAGTTCCATATTGAAAGCTTCGATCTGGACATGCACAGTCAGTCCGTCTGTACTAACGTCAGGTGACCGACCAGTTGACCAGTCAGACGAATCAAGGACAGCAAGGCTGTACCCTGAAGACCATAAGGCACTATTCTTCGCTGAAGGATGAGTGTTTTGGACTGCCTGGGCGATTCAAGCTAAGCAAACTTGGGGGGTGTAACAACGCAACCCAACGTCGTTAGCGAATCAACTCCTGAGCCACTCCTGACTCGAGCTTCTGGTGCCAGGAGAAAGGAGCGAGGAGCAAAAAGGCGATTCAGGTCTCCCGACGAATGCCTGACAGTCCAACCTGGTCTCATGTTAACGTCATCGGGGGTGTATAAACGCAACCGACTTCGTCAACAAGAAACTCAGGGCTACTATATGTCTCCTGATCTCGCACGAGTGTCTGACTCCGAGAAAACAGGTGAGACAAAAAGTAGATGGTGAGCGAGTTTCAAGATTTCCACAGAACTCAAAGATCGTGAAGGGCTTTGTTGTTTGACAGAAGCAAATCTCTGAGCCCAAAGGCCGTCAACAACATATTTGCGTATTCTTTAATAGTTGTGACTGCCAGCTTATCCCATTCTTCAAACGGAAAGGGAAGACTGCAATCTTATGCTGTCAACATCTCGATAGTCGGTTTCGTGTTAAAGGAGACCGACTCTCTCGGAAAAGGTCCTTGGAAGGACGTGACCTCTGTGAATCTAGGGTCTTGAAGGCCAACATGGGGCGATTAGCGTCATTGTCGCTCCCTGTGATGATATAAATCATCTTATTACATTTCCTAAGTGATTGAAAAAGGGGAAAAGAGACTAAAACATCCATCCCCGTTCAATATCATAGGATGGCGTTTATGTTACCACGCTCCCGGATCGAGAAAAAGGGAGCAGAGAAGAAGAAGCCTCTTCGTCCTCAACCTAGCGAAGAGATGAATGAAAGGACCGTCCCTAAAGTCTCCACCCAACTCTTCAACATACTTCTAAAGAAAGATTCCACTCGGAAGTCAGTAGTTGCTGCCTTCGATCGAGACGATTTGAACGGACTTTTGCAATCCTGTAAACGAAACCCTCTAGACGATCGTTCCATTTTACGCCTGTTGTTATAATAGGCTCTTTCTCGTAAACCGAACCGGGACCGAGAGAAAGATACTTCCTAAGATATGAGAGAGCTGTGGAAGATCAGAGTTGATATGGACCATGGTTCCAAAAACTCGTTTCGAGGACTGGAGGGACGACTGAATTGCTTCCACTTCTTTCAGATTATGATCCAGGACATCTGAAAACCCTCTCCAGATGTCCGGTCAACTTCTTTCTATCACCTCAAGAGATACTTAACGCACCGAGAGATGTTCAGAATCATTCCTAGATCTTTAATAAAATTTCAGTTTCCCGGTAGGAAAAAACTGTAGAGGTCTGAATTGCAGTCTATTCAGGGAAACAAACTTCTTTAGGAAGGAAATGGTCCCCAGCAAAGCTCATCCATTCCCTCACACAGTATGTTTACTTCCCCGCCCTAATAAGGCTGCGCTTTGCCTAAGCAAGAGAGCATATAATAGTGCAATGTTGTGGTAGACTCGTAGTCCTATACCGTGCGGTAACGAGCACCGAAAGGAGTAAGATATCTCTGTAGAACATATTAAGGCCAAACGAATGCAATGTTTATTCATTCATGTAAGAAATCCCCTCAATCTTAGGCTAAAGTCCGTGATTGTAGGGCAGAGATACAGTTCGTCAGTCAATCCCGCAGGAGAGAGAGAGACGTAACTGCCAGCACAGAGATACGGTTAGTCAGTCAATCCCGCAGGAGAGAGAGAACTTAACCTACAGCGCATGACAGCGAACGAGTTGGTACTGGCTCGTTTGGACTGGAGGAGAGGAGTCGAGGACAGTGACAGCAGCAGCTTACGATCGTCCGTCATCGTCGTCTCTTAACTTTATGCTGGGTTGCAGCTACCCTATTCTATGAAGAAAAAGGTTCGTTATTTTTTAGCATAAAGAGACTCTCAAGCTGGTATATTTAAGCGAAACAGAAAACGCTAAATATATAGATGCGTTTGTGTCGTCAGAACACTACCATACAACGGTAAAAGATAAATCGGAAACTCCTGGAAGGCTGCAGGGAGTAACGATTAAATGTCCTTAAAATGGACCATAGACCTCTCGGTTGCCATCCGAAGAGGTAACTACAGCAAGCGTATATGACTTGAACCAACCAGAAATAAAATAACGCAAGGCAAAATATGAAATTATATCACAATAAAGTTTGTTCATACTTACCTGGCAGACATATATATAGCTGAATTCGGAAATACAGCTACATACATATCTGACAGGCAAGTTTCATGAACAAAACTTAAGAGAATCGAAGCAGTCGGCTCAAGCTTCTTATGTTATTGGACATAAGCGTTCATTGACGTAGTCTACAAGTCTATTCTTGTACGAGTCTGCGAATGACGATGAGAGCTCTTCCGAATCTTGTCAATAAGAGCTTATTCGCTTACGCAATATCAAGTTTAATGAGATGTTTGTCAATGAGAACTAACCCATTTACGGGACAAAGAGATATTTTGTCAATGAGGGGATACCCACTTACTTGACAAAACGATAGTATATTGTCAATGGGGGAAAGTCCACTGAATTGACAAAACGTAATCCAGGAAGTCGAGCATTTTTATTTTTCCGATTCCCGTCTCAAACGAGGAAGGGGCAAGAATCCTGTTAAGAGACTGGGCTTACGTCAGGTATTACGACGATGTTCAATTCGGCAGCGTAGTCCCGACTAGGAACTAACAAAATCTATCATCTGAAAAGCCCTTTCAGATGGGCTCAAAAAGCTGGCAAAATTATCCTGGGAAGAGGAAGAAACTCTCCAACCAGCTTCCTCTCCCGTATCACAACTAATGCCTGCTAAAGCTTAAAATTTATTGGCAGTATGGCAAAGGCAGTCCTGTCTTGCGCTTTCCTGAAGAGCGTACTTTGATGAGTGCCTTTGCAAGAATCCTACTGAACTTGCCCGGAGAGTCCCTGACGTGCAGGACATCGAGCCTTTATAACCCGTAACTGCCTTATCGCAAAGTCTTGACTGCGGTAGTGGCAACTTAAATTTATTGGCAGAATGGCAAAGCTTGCGGTAGAGCAAACGAGAACTTCCCTTGAGCTTTCCTTAACTCCATCCACCTATGCGAAAAGCAATATTAATTGACAGAGACCTCTTGAATTCACGAAACCCGATGTCTTGCTGGGTTTCGAAGAAGTTGTCTGTTCACTTTAAGCTTACTCCGAAGCACTGCCTACTTCACATTCTTTGCAGGTGAGGTAGAAGGTATCATCGAGGTAGAGGTAAAAATTCTTTAAGCCCAAATCTGAAACAAGAGCTTGAAGAGTTCAACAGAAACGTTCAGCCAGGCGACACACCTGGCGTGCGCTGGTGCACGCTCGGCGTCCACTGGAGCGCGCTCAGGCGTCCATTGGAGCGCGCTCGGCGTCCACTGGCGCGCACAGCTCGGCGTCCACTGGCGCGCGCTCATTGGCGTGCACCCGCGCGCTGCTTGGGCACCACACCGCGCGCCCCTGCTTGGGCGTCCGCTCTCAAAAGCTTACTGCTACTATGTCTTCTTTTACGTATTTCTCGGTGGAAAGACGGACACGAGTTCAGGCGACGTTCGCATTCTTACTTCTCACTGAAACGCATAACGAGAGAGAGAGAGAGAGGACGTGAAGCGTCCTCTTCTATAAAGCTTCTATTTAGAGGGGCGCCGAGTCCATCCGAAAGCTCCAACCCCTGCGCGGGGAGGACGCTTCGGAGGACGAGAAGCAATCCTTCAGGGATTCGTGCACGTGCACGCACTTAGGCAGTCTGGGGATTTTCATCAGAAACTGCCGAAGGCACGCCAGATCGGTGGGGGTTCCTCGTAACCCTCCTCCTTCGGCTTTCGACATTGCTCTCTCACCTGGTTCTGGGAGTCAAGCAGAGGTCCCGGCCTAGAGGCGAAACGAGGCCGATCTGACGCACCCCTCCACTACACAAGGGGTATCACTGCACTTCTGCACTTCACTTTTACTCTCTAAAGCAAGCACTTTCGATTCTAAGAATTACGAATCGAAGGAGTATCAGAGAAAGGGGCAATTTCTCTACAGACACTGCTTAGGGCCCGAAGGCAACACTGCAGGGTTAGGAGTAACAATTACAGAAGTAGCACTTCACAGCAATGAAGGAGAGCGAGCACCTCTCGTAGACATATACATAGCCCGTAGGCCATACTACAGGGTTATGCAAAATAAAGTCTACAGGAAGGTTAGCAGGTTCACTAACCCTGACTTTTGTTACTGATTAATTGCGTACATACGAATCATACGTCTTCCTTACGGAATTAGACATGTTTACTGATTATTGCGTACATACGAATCATACGTCTTCCTTACGGAAATACACAAAGTCTCACACTCCTTACATGACAAATCTCAACAAAGAAGCAAGACCCATACCCCTCGTACATACCAAGTGCGAATCTACCGAAGCTTACGGTAGCCACACCCTATCTTTGCAGACAACCCCGTCTGAAACTAGCCTAACTAGATTCAGATATTTTATGCAAAAATGAATCAAATTCAAATCAATTTAAGATAGCGTATGCCTAGCCACAAATCCAAGTGAATAAATCAAAAGACAATTAGGATACTTAGCGGCAATGAAGTTTCCAAAATCCTAAGACGGAGGTACTGAAAACAGGTGTTTTCAGCACCGGCGACAGAAAAATTATGAATAGAAAATGGGAATGATTCCTGATACCCGCCTCCCAGCGGCGGGAATGGGTACTAACCACCTGACTCCCACTGCGTGTGTCGTAAGTGTTTAAATTTCTGTCGGATTCGGAAAAATACAGCTATATATATATCTGACAGGTAAGTTTCATGAACAAAACTATCCTGTTCCGCAGAACAGGATCTACTTGAACTTCTAGCTGAAGCTTTTCTAATCCTATCCTTTTCTAACTTTTTCACATATGTAGTTAGTTCTTTCCATTGCACTTCAGTTAAGCTCTCACATACATCACATGTATCCTTAACCGAACAATCCCTTCCCCTACATTTTACACAAACAGTGTGAGGGTCCAAAGTAGCCTTAGGCAACCTCACCTTGTATCCTTCATTTACACATACTCTAAACAGAGTTCCAGGTGTTAAATCGGACATATTAACCAACTAATCCAAAAAACAGCGTATGCCAACAACCAAAGATCAAATACTTCCCAAATAATCCTCGGCGTAGCAAGCAAGAAATTCTAAGCAGGAGCTACCAACAAAGTTGTTGTCAGCACCGGCGACAGAAAAATTCTGTCAGAAAACGGGAATGATTCCTATTACCGCCACCCAGCAGCAGTAGGGGGTGATCACCTGACCTACCTGTAGCGTGTGCCGCGAGTTTTGAATTCTGTCGGACGTCAGAGACATAAGCTAAGTATATATCTGCCGGGTAAGTTGCATGTGTAAAAATCAAATGTTTTGCAAAATTAAATTCCAAGCTTATAAAGAAATAAAACAGGAACTGTTTTGACATGTACTAATCAAACAGAGTTGGAGAAATTTTTATCTGGGTGCTTGCTTTCCAACTGAGGGGCTCTACTTGCATGAAAATGTACATGAAAGCCACATACTCAAGATATTCCTACCAGTGCTTATTAAAGAATACATAAAATCCTTACATTGAAGATAAATGGATGTATGGTATTTAGTACTCAGCCTACCACTAGGTTTATAAAGACTTTTAAGCACCACATCACAATAGGTATATACTACCATACTACATTAGGTAAATACCAGTATCTTGTCATAGACAATATATCTATATCCAAACCATCATTTCCACTTGAACTGAAACATCTGCTTCTTGGAAATTCAACATATTTATTTTACACACCACTAAATCTCCCTTCTCATTAATCACACTTCACATTTTGTCTTGGATGGATAGTAGGTTGATTCCAGAATCTCTTTTCTATATGGAAAATCACTTTAACATCTAAATGTACTTGTCTATACATACAAAAGTTTCTAGAATTAGCTAATGCTGATGAAACAAGCTGATTCTGAAGTTAAGCTGGAGTATACGGACATAGAGAGCCCTGGAATATTTAAGAATGTGAGCAAAAATGTGCTTCCCATTTTCCATCAACAAAATGAGAAAGCTAGGATGAGACTGATTTTTAGACAATGTAGCAGTGCATCCACTTCACACTGACATGAATCTCAGTGCAATGATCATTTACATGCTGCCAAACACAACTGAACTTATTCAACCCCTGAACCAAGGAGTGATGGGTGTATTCATAGCTTACTATTTATGCCATACATTTCCATAGGGCATTGAAGAAATTGAATTTTGCTAAATGCCTAGTTTAAGAAGGAATTTAATACTGTCAATAGTATCCGGAACATCACTGCAGTGCAGTGAAAACATTCAGACTTTACCCGCGATTATGCTGTTGACGAAATCATAACTAACAAGTTACGTGCTAGTGCTCGGGAAACAGCTTCAATTGTACATCAATGAAGATGACATCCATGAGATTGTTGGCATTAAGCCTAAAGTTTTCAAATGAGAAGCTTATCAAACTGGAAGAAAAGAGAAAGAAATAAGTATAGACAGAGAAAGAAGTTATGCCTGAGGCACCAAATAAGTTCACAGCAAAGAAATTGGCAGTGGAGTTTGCTAACTCCAGTGGATGCAATGTTAAAAGGGATGGGGGGTCAATTAAAAGATTCACATGAGGTTGACATGCAAACTCCGTATGCTGCTGCCCATTATAAAAAATTTATAATAAAAGAGAGGAAAATACTCCTTAATCTAAATTTGACATCTTCCTTAAGAAACCTGTTCATATCGAAGTGCCGTCCACCAGTTATTCCTGAGTCGCTTTAGAAGAGAGTAACTGATTATCTTTCTCACCACCCAGCAACTACATTTATCATAAAATTTTTCAAGCTTTTTTTTCTTTTGGCCCAGTGTACTTTTATCTGTATACATTAAACACTATAAGTATTAATAGGCTCAGTGCTAAGGAGTTAGCCCAAATGTTGGCTAACGAAAGTTTTCTATGCATGTCCACCGTAGGTTAGGCTAAGCCATGATATTCATTATGATAGCTTTATAAAATGTATTTCCAACACACAACAGAAGAGGCTTATCGGAACATAACACCATCATAACTAAATGAGCACCTTTACAACCAACAACCATGTTTCAACAATACCTATGGTAGATGCAGTATAGCAAGAGGCAAACAACTGCCCCTGTTAAGCCCCTAGAAGGGGAGAGGCTCTCACTCAAAGCCCTGTGGAACTTGTGAGAGGCCTTCCTGGACTTCTTCCCATGAGAGGAAGAGAAGGCACAAGAGGAGTAGGAAGAGAAAAAGGAAGGGCTTAATAACAAACAGGAAGAGAAAGAGTTTAATGACAGAAGAAAAGTATAATTGTTCTTCATCTCATTCCTTATCCAAGTCTTACTCTCTTAAAAGTGCAGGAGAATTTGTTGGATAAAGACAATGAAGCAGCAGCCATGGTTGAGGTCACTGGGTAATAGCTCATAAGAGTGATGACCACTATTGGAGGCTAAACAGCATTGAGCTCCTTAATGAGGCAGCATCAGAACATACAGATCCTCTAAATAAACAAAAGTTAAGTGGTCGAGGAATGCTGAAAAACATGAGCTTCCCAGAATACCAAGGGAATGCCACGTCCTCTGAAAGTTCTAAATATGATATTGTTAAGATACAATAAAGTTTGTTCATACTTACCTGGCAGATATATATATAGCTGTATTCTCTGAAGTCCGACAGAATTTCTAAAACTTACGACACACGTAGTGGGAGTTGGGTGGTTAGTACCCATTCCCGCCGCTGGGAGGTGGGTATCAGGAACCATTCCTATTTTCTATCAGATTTCTATCTCCACTGTCTCCTGAGGGGAGGTGGGTGGGTACTAAAAATATATATATCTGCCAGGTAAGTATGAACAAACTTTATTGTATCTTAACAATATCATTTTGTTCATGAAACTTACCTGTCAGATATATATATAGCTGAATCCCACCTTTGGCGGTGGGAGAGACAGAAAAAGGATTTTAGGAAACATATAAATGTAGATGATTGACATCTTGGTTCCTTACCTGTTAGCATAGCTGACTTCGTGATTACTGTCACCCAAGCCTGCTTCTGCTTCACTAGAGTTACCAACAAGGTAGTGACCTGTGTAGTTGGTGCGCTCTAGATGATCTGTCAACGGGGACGGGACCACAATGTGACTAGACCATGACCATACTTCTGAGGGCAACGAGGCAAAAACCACCACCTAAGTTAGCCTAACAAAAAACTCCCATATACCAAAGGCTAAAGGAAGGGACGACCGTATTCGGCGGCCGACCCTACAACCATAGACATTGCAAATATTAAAAACTCACCTACCCTTTTCTATGGGAAAGGATGAGTGCTACCTCCTGCCCCCAAAATAGTGTCTGCGGCGACGTATGGTCCAAGAGAGTAACAGTTTTCATATGTCGTTCTCACCTCCCGTAGGTAGTGCGAGGCGAACACTGATTACTCCTCCAAAAAGTAGCACTTAAAATGTCTTTAAGGGCCATGTTTTTCTGAAAGGCTATTGAGGTCGAAATAGCCCTCACTTCGTGCGCATTAACTTTTAACAGCTTAAAGTCACTGTCTTTTGCAAGAAGAGTGCGCCTCCTTATGGTGTTTCTTAAAAAGATGCCAGTGCATTCTTGGACATGGGCATATTTGGTCTCTTTTGACCGAACACCATAAGTTCTCCACAGAACCTCTACAATCCTTCGTTTCTACGAAGATACTCTCTAAGAGCCCTAACAGACACAGGACTCTTTCTGGCTCTTGACCAATTGATCTCTGCCATACCCTTGATCTCGAACGTTTTTAGGCCAAGGATTGGAAGGGTTTTCGTTTTTAGCCGAAAGACATACCCAAAGAGCAGACCGCATTATGCCCTTTGAAGCCGACGTGTTTACTAATAGCCTGTATTTCGCTAACTCTCTTCGCCGTCGCCAGAGCAGTTAGGAATACAGTTTTCTTCGTCAAATCTCGCAGAGAAGTAGAGTAAAGAGGTTCAAAGCGATTTGACATTAAATATTTGAGGACCACATCCAGGTTCCACGAAGGTAACTTTGGTAGCAGCACCTTGGTAGTCTCGAAAGATCTCAATAGATCATGGAGATCCTTGTTATTAGCGAGGTCAAGACCTCTATGGCGAAAAACTACAGATAAGACGCTTCTGTAGCCTTTAATGGTTGACACTGCAAGCTTCAGATCTTGTTTAAGATAAAGCAAGAAGTCGGCGATCTGGCTCACAGAGGTAGTGGTAGAGGAAACTCCTTCCTCTTACACCAACTTCTAAAGGCTGCCCACTTCGATTGATAAACCGGCGATTGATGAAGGTCTGCCACCCCCCCCCCCCCCCCCCCCCCGCCCCGCCCCCCCCCCCCCGCCCCGCGGTGGCAGATAGCTTTTAGCCACCCGTGGTTTCGAAAAACCTTCTCCGATTCTGGCCAACTTCTTGGATAGGTTTTTGAACGCAGTCAGACTCAGAAGCGGAGGAGGTTTTTGTTGAATTACCTCTCGAAGTGGGGCTGTTTGAGTAGATTTCTCTGCCTTAACGGAAGAGATCTTCCGGAAAATCCCACCAGGTAGAACATCAACCTCTGTGAAACCAGATGCGCTGCGGGCCAAAGGGGGCGAATTAACCGTCAATACCTCGTCCCCTTCCACCCCCGCCTCCGATGCTGCGAACTTTCTCAATCAACTTCCCCCAGGATCGTTGAAGGGGGGAAGGGGGAAAATGGCCCGTAGAGAATCTAGGCCCGTCCAATCCCATAAAAGGGAGTCTAACTGCTACTTGGCCCCCGGATCGAGAAACCCGTGGGGAAGCAATAAAGGGGGAGTCTCGCCGTCCTTGATGTTGCAAAAATGTCCCAAAGCTAAGGGACATCCCCAAAGACCCCACAGCTCCTGGCATACGTCCTGGAGTTGAAGGGTCCACTCTTGTTCCGGCATAAACTGTCACCCCTTTGTCGACTGAGGAGAATCTGCCCGGACGTTCTCCCCGACCTCCGGCAATGAACGCCTTGTCAATATCGTGACTTCTCTCTTCCTTTTGCCCAACAAAGTAGAAATCTCTCTTTCGGCTAGAGTCGAACAGGGAGGCGAGAGTGTGTTTCCTCCTTGTTTTTCTTTCAAAGTAAAATGCCTAGGGCTGTGGTGGTTTTTGTCGCCGAGTTGACTTGAACTACAGCGACGGGAAGACTTTGTTCTGAACAAAGAACTGGAGCGGCTAATTGGCAAAGCCGTCTTGCCAGCCATTCTTTGAAGTTGATATGCCAAGGACTACCTGTTTCCCCTCTCCAGGTACCTGACACTTCCCCTCCACACCCCCCTGAGATTTTTGCTCCCGCCCCACCCCGTGGAATGAACGCGTCGGAGAACGAACACTAGGTCCTGGGGTTCTGAAAGCTTGAGAGATATGCCCTTCTGACAGCTTCCCAGCGGAATCGAGGGGGCCTACCAAAATCTTAGAATGGTTCTTCACCTCATTCCGAGATGCTTAACTTTCTTAACTTCATGTTCGAAAGTTGTACCCCTTGTCTGTCGCCAGTTGTACCGACAGAAAGGAAACTGAAGAGGTCGGAGGGTGTAGCCCTCCCCACGGAAAAGCAAACTTCTCCAGCGAGGAAATGGTCCTCCCCAGCAGACCTCATCCATTCCCCTCACCGAGCAATGAATTCTTTCCCTAGAAAGGCTGACAGATTTTTCTAATTGCCTTGTTGGCTGAACGTTCCTGGAACGGAAAAGCCCGAAACAGCCACTGGTTAATCCATGCTGAATCCCCAGAATACCATGATGGACCTGCGTTGGGGTCAGATGTGACTTTTTCGAATTTTTGAATGTTTTGTTCACCAGAAGTCCCAGGGACGCAGCTAAACGACAGAGTTATTTTGTATGTCCTTCAGATGCCACCCGGGTCTGCGAGGGAGGCTCGTATGAAGGCCAGTCGTCCCAGATAAGAGCGAGATTCTGAATGTTGTTGGAAAAGATGGAGGCCACCTCGCCACGTTTCTTCATTAAGATGGTGAAAGATAAATGGGGTCCGTACTCAGTCCGAAACAAAAGAAGCCCTGAATTGAAACGACTTTCCCCTTATTCAGGAGCGAAACCCGAAGGTACTTCATGCGAAGTTGGGGATGTATTCGGGACCGTGAAAGTAGGGGCGTCCTGCCAAGGTCGAGTGATACCATCCAATTCGCCAGGTCTTTAAGGCCGGCCCCCAGAAACTGACTGAGGTAGTCTCCATCTTGAACCTCTGCTGTTTTTCATAAAGGAGGTTTTAGACGACTTAACGTTCGCCAAAGACCAGGCCGCCACCCTCACCGATTGGTTTCGGTACAAGAAACAATCTGTTTTTTGTAAATCCTGGCATTGCCAGGTCTAAAACAATCCATGTTCCCACTGCTCGTTTTCTTCGAGCATCTGCTCGAGCAAGGGTCGAAAAGGTATCCTCCATTTTTTTTTGAGAAATACGACGGTGGGGGACAAGTCCCTGGGAGTGGAAGTTCAGCGGGGGCCGGCTTTATGAAAGGGATCTTTGTACCGCCCCTTCCTCTATGAACACCGAGAAGACCCAGGTTGGTCGCCGCCTCTCCTTTCTCTTCAAAGCCTCTGCAAACAAACTGCAGCCTGGCCTCCTAACCGGTGGCTGAAGGAAACGATCTCTGCAACTTCTTGCCCCTAGAACTTAGATGGGGCTCTACCTCTAGGAAGGTCTTCTTCTCGGGGTGACGATCTAGCGGAAGTCCCTCCACGAAAGGGCTTCTGCTTTCTAAACGGTTGGGCTCCTGAAGACGTGGAAGGGCCAGCCGGACGTCTCGACGACTGAGCCAACAGGTCTTGAGTGGCTTTTTCTTGAAGACTAACTGCCAGATCCTTCACCATAGCCTGGGGGAAGAGATGACTCGAGAAGGGCGCATACAAAAGTTCTGTCCTCTGTGAGGAGAGACGACTTAGCCGCAAAGTTGCAATAGAGCGACCTTTTCTTCAACACGCCTGCTAAAAAAATGAGAGGCTAACTCCTCTGAGCCATCCCTGACGACCTTGTCCATGCATGACAATACACTGGACAGCTCCCCCAAGCTGATCGAGTCTGGCTTACGAGACTGGTTGTCTAAAGCTCCGAGACACCAGTCTAAGAAGTTAAAGACTTCCATGGACCTAAACAGTCCCTTCAAAAGATGGTCCAGTTCGGAAGTCGTCCATGACACTTTAGCTGAGACTAAAAGGGACCTCCTTGAGGCATCAACCACGCTGGCGAAATCTCCTTGAGCAGACGTAGGAACCTTCAATCCTAAATCTTCGCCTGTTTCATACCACATCCCTGCCTTACCGCTAAGTCTAGACGGAGGCAGGGCGAAAGTAGTCCTTCCCTTTGCTTTTCTAGACTCCATCCAGGCGTTAACCTTCCGGAAAGCTCTCTTAGTAGACAAAGACGTCTTCATTTTCACGAAACCTGGAGTCTTGCTTGTTTTCGACGACGAAAACTGTGGAGGAGGAGAAGGAGGGGCAGAAGGCTGGAAAGTATCACCAAACGAATCACGAAGTAGCCGTGCCAATACTTGGTAGTCTGACGAAGCCGACGTCGAAGGTTGTTCTTCGTCAACATCCTCAGAAGAACCGCTTAGTTCTTCTTCCTTACCCGAGTGAAAATCCGACGGAAGAGGCAAAAGTCCTTTCGCTCCAAGTCTCATGTCCGAACGATGACGAGAAGAAGAGGGTAACGGATCCTTAACAGTCACAGGGTCAGGAATCACCCTTTGAGGAGAACGTGAAGAAGTAGGCAGACGTGAAGCGTCAGCCAAAGCCTCGGGAACATCATCCGAGTGATAGCGAACTTCCACATTCGCGTCCACAAAGCTCTTACGACAACGTCTACTAACGTCCACCTGAGCGTCCAACCTAGCGTCCTTCCGAGCGTCCAAATCAGCGTCCGACCGAGCGTCCAGCGAAGCGTCAAAAGAAGCATCCAACGTAGCGAATCTTCTAACGTCCAGCGAAGCGTCCTTACGAACGTCCCGCGAAGAAACCTGGTCTGCTACCCGACGAGCGTCCCGTTGAGCGTCGACACGCTCATGTCGAAGAGGGGCAGAACGCATTGAAGTCCGTCCGACAGCAACAAACTCGTCGCCAGCAGAAACGTTGAAGTCGGAATGCCGAGCGTCTTCTCGACGAGAAGAGAGAGGAGCATGATGGGATCTCTTTCTAACCTGACGTCTACCGTCACCTCTAGACGAACCCTGGGGAGCAGAACGAAGCCTAGAGGGCGAAATATCAGGAGACGGGGACAAAAGAGGCGCAGGTGGAGAAGACTGTCTTGTTCTCTTGATCGGAAGTCTATCGTCCTTCTTGCGACAAGGAACCGTCTCCTTCTGCTTAAGTAAAGCGTCCAGTTGCTGTTGCATAGCAATGATGATCTCCGTCTGAGAAGTCTCCTTATGCGGAGACGAGCTGCGCTTGTGAGAAGGTGAGGGGCGAGGGGATGCCTTCTTCCTTCTCCCAGGAACAGCCTTGGCTCTAGAGCGACTGGGCCGCTCGAGGGCGTCATCATCCGATGACGTCCTAGACTTCTTCTGGGGCAGAAATGCTACGCTTTCCGGAGAAGAATGCCACTCAGACACAGCATGACGTGAAGCGTCTAGATCTTGAAGAGTCCTCTTCAAAGGTCGCGAATCCGGACGAGATTCCCACCCCTTGCGCGGGGAGGACGCGTCGGAAGACGAGAAACAATCTCTCAGGATACGTGCTCGAGCACGCTCCTTAGCAGCCTGGGAAGCGTCCACATGAACTGCTGAAGGGACGTCAGATCGGTGGGGGATCCCCGTAACCCTCCTTCGGTCCTCGACATGCCTCTCCCTGAGTCCTGGGAGTCCGGCAGAGGTCCCAGCCTAGAGGCGCTATAGGGCCGATCTGACGCCCCCTCCACTTCACTAGGGGCACTATCACTGCACTTAGTTTGCCTGTTTTCAAGGGCAAGCACTTTAGATTCAAGCGTCTTCAATGAATCCAGAATAAGCGAAAGGGCATTACCCTCCGCAGACACCACTTGAGGGCCCGAAGGCAACACTACGGGGTTAGGAGACACAAAATCTAAAGGAGGGTTAGAAGGGGATACATTAAGACCCTGTCTGCTACCCGACTTACTCCTGGAGGAAGACCTACTGATCCTATCACGCTCTAATTTATTTACGTAGGATTCATACGTCTTCCATTGTAAATCATCCAAGCTTTCACACTCATTACAGCGCAAATCATACTTACACTCTTGCCCCCTACACCCTTTACACAATGTGTGAGGATCAACCAAGGCTTTTGGTAGCCTAACCTTGCATTCCACTTTCAAGCACACCCTGGCGCTAGCCGAACTAGATCCAGATATATTTAAGGAAAAAAACCAAGCCAAATTCAAAACAGTCCAAAGTCATGTATGCCAAGCTATCGATCCAAAACCAAAAAACCAAAAAGTCAAGAGGATACTCAAGCCAATGAAAAGTTTTCCAAAATCCTGAGGCGGAGGTGTGTAAACAGTTGTTTACGACACCGGCGACAGAAGAAATCTGATAGAAAATGGGAATGGTTCCTGATACCCACCTCCCAGCGGCGGGAATGGGTACTAACCACCCAACTCCCACTACGTGTGTCGTAAGTTTTAGAAATTCTGTCGGACTTCAGAGAATACAGCTATATATATATCTGACAGGTAAGTTTCATGAACAAACACATAAATTCCCTCACAAGCTGATGACATAGAGTTGGTGGTGGTGAAGCATGTGCCAAGGGCTGACTTAGAGAGAGCCCAGCACAAACATCTGACTTACCACCAGACAGGAATGCAAGAAAATTGCTCATCTTCTTGCTTGAACATACTCAAACACGATCTCCACTCCCCTCAGGGAAAGAGTATTATAAACGTGACAGGAGCAGAAAGGGGTTCGTGGTAACCAAACCTTTCCCACTGTGAAGGCAACCAACCAGCACACTCCTTATAGGTAAGGTTAGGACTGCAAGTCTTACCCCTACAAAAAGAGCAATAACATTGTGCATTCACAAGAATTGAAGACATAAAGTATGTACGCACACATAAACACGAGCTCATGTCCTCCACATCTCCATTGTCGAAAACGACACCTCGGCCATCCTAGTGTTAAAAGAAATAACCAACCACTCAAAAAAATCAGTTCACACTTGGCAGTTGGCAAGAGCACAGCACAATTCTCATTGAATAGTGGCTGAAGAAAAGTGCTTGGTGATGGCATGTGGGTGGGAGTCTACCCCACTCACCCTCCTACCATTAGCCAATTACCTTGGCTCAATCAGTTTCAACAACTGATTCCAACTGATTCCAACTCTGGTGAATACTCCAACATAAAAGGCAATGCTTTGTATTTCTGTACGAACAAATCAATATTTAAGGAAATAAAAAGGCAACCGTGTCAAACACAAATAAAACGTATTTCCCAAAAGTAAAAGCCAACCTCTACAGCTCTGCCATCCCAGAAGCTCTGAGATCAGCCACTCCTCCTACACACCATATTTTGATAACAATAATAAAGATTGTGATAATCCACATCCACTAATGAATAACAGTGGTCCCCCCGTATTCGGGGGATGCATACCAGACACCCCCCGTAAATAGTTAGAACCCGCGAATAGCTGGAACCCCTATAAAAAGGCTGAAAACAGCCTATTTTGTTAGTTAAAACTCAAGAAAAACCCATTAAAAATGTTTAGACTTGGTTTTTTTAATAGGTTTATCAAAAAAGGGATTTTGACGAAGGAAAAATCTATTTCTGGGGAGAGACCTGTGTCGCCCGGTGAAAAGGATCCTGCTATCCACTTTTCTAGTATACATAGTTTCTAAATATACCAGAGAAAAAAGCTAGCATTGGTATGCAGAGGTTACTACCTTCGCGCGAGCACCCAAAGGGCGTCGGGTATAAAGTTCAGGGTGTGTGAAAGCCACTATTCACAGGTCTCCTGCCATTTAGAGTTTTCCCTCTCAAAAACCCCCATATGGGGTGAGCCGAGTCAACGGTCACACCTACATCGCCCCCGTACTACTACTGTTAATACCCGACTCGAGCGACATCTGCAATCCTTGATGTTTTAGATACCTTTTTATGGTTTGGATAGGTGTAGGGAAGGAAAGACTACCAAAGGGGTTGGGTTCACCGGGCGACACAGGTCTCCCCCCAGAAATAGATTTTTCCTTCGTCAAAATCCCTTTTCTGGGTCAACCTGTGTTCGCCGGTGAAAATTTACCAGAGAATACTATCCAAGCCTACTGAATAATAAGTAAACTTAAGAGTAATGAAAACTGAGATTCATTTAAATATAAGTTTACTCACTGCAAAATATTTTAGTAGCAATAGTTAAACTTAAAATTATTATTACTTATTATCCTAAGACTTAACCTATGACTTAGAATTAATTATACTTAAAGGTAATACAAAATAATAAGGTGTCATATAAGGAATTTGATACAAATTCAGGGTATGTACAAATTGGCCTATAAAAAACCTATCCGGAACAAATAATTTATGTACAAGAATAGGTGGCAGGATGACGCCCAAGTCCTCCCAACACCGAGGAGAGAGGTATCGTGGAGAGTATGAGTGAGGCCGGTAGAAAGGAGGGGGGGGGGAGAGAAGAAGGTTTGAAAATGTTATTCGGGGGAGACTATGCTCCCTGCAGCAATTGCTGAATATCTAAGAGCCTCCAAATTCTTCAAATAGTGCCGCTTGAAAACTACTGGAGATTTCCACCCCGTGTATTTCTTCAGATCCTCAAAATATGACAATTTGTCCAAAATTGCATTTTTCCTAACTGTACAAACCTGAGGTCCTTTTACAATAGGAAGGTTACTAGCGGCAGCTGGATAGGTCGTAAGCTTTCGAACAAGGGGTTTGGTAGTTAACTGCTTGTCCGACAGGCGCGCGCGCAACTGGGAGGTAAACAATCACTTTTGCTTTTGGCCCAAGCAAAAACTGCAGAATGAGGGGTGGCATGAGGTGTACTATGTGTAAAAGGACCTCAGGTTTGTATAGTTAGGAAAAATGCAATTTTGGACAAATTGTCATTTGTTCCGACACGGCATACAAACCTTCAGTCCTTTTACAATAGGAAGACTCACTTCTTGGTGGGAGGAATCTGAGTCTTTTGTGAACAGACTGGTGTTCGCCCAACCTTGGAATGCCTCCCTGGTCGTAAGAGCGACGGAGGGATCCAAGCCTCTGTCCGATTGATCGGGGTGTGCACCGCAGGATCAATGGTCAGACCTCTGGACCAAGTACTAAGAGAGAGGCAAGCGTATCTCTTCGTACCAGCAAGCAAGAACAAGTTCCTATTTGCAAGAGGCAATATAAAGTTATGGTTTGTCTCTTGTTGGCATCCACTTCCCTCCCCTTGTAGGAGGAAGTGGTGGAAATTCGCTCCCATCCCTAGTGAAAGGGACAGGATGGGGCTCTGTTGAGTAGCTCACCTGCATCTCATCCTTATCCAGCAAGGTGATGACCGTATCCCTCTACCCACAGGTAGAGGGGGAGAAAAAGATAGGAAGAGAAGCCAGTCACTCTCTCATTCACTTATCTATTCTTACAGTCACACCAGGACTCGATGCTGTTCAGCCTGCTAGGGTCTGGGTTAGCTACACAACGTGTTGAGCAGCCACCACGGGTCCCAAGGAAAACGATCCAAGGACCTGTGGGCAATATCCAAAAGGTAGAAGGAGGTGCCAGTGGTCTGGTTGTACCAGACCCCTGCCTTCAGTACCTGCGCCACGGAGAAGTTCTTGTGTAACTCGAGGGAGTGTACTTCTAGGTCATCTTGGTGCTGATGAAGAGGCTTCAACACTCAGCCTGGGATGTCGAGTTTCTTCAGAAAGCGCGGTCGCGCTTTCACAGGACAAAGCAGCATCTCCTTCGCATCGAAGGCGGTGAAGTCCATTAGGGAGGGGATTGTGAAGGACTCTAACCGATCGTCAGGGACCGAAGGGTTCTGAGTCTTCGCTACGAAGTTCGGTGCGAAATCGAGCGTCATGGATCCCCATCCCCTGGATGCTTGACTTCGCAGGAAAAGTCATGCAATTACCTCAGAGGAAAAGAAGGGAATGGTCGCATGACCTATCCCTCTTCTCGACTTCGGTGATGTCCTGTACCCATACTGGTCTATCCGTCTGCAGCGAAGTGTCTCACATTCTCCTATCTCCATGCAGTGAAGTTCTTCTTCTCGGTAGTGGATAGGACACCGACACTCAATGGTGGGTGTCGATGGTATGGGTACTGGGACAAAGCCGTAGGACGAAGAAAAGACTGTTATGGAACAACCGAACTAAGTCCACAGCGAAGTTCGTAACTGACTTGGGCGCTCTGACAGCTGCCGACTGACTGCGTTCGGTAGGAGGCAAGTTGTCCAAGCACCCGAGCAAGTCACGTGACCTTTGCCTTAAAAGGGTTATGCCAAGAGACTAAACAAATAATTTGTTCGTCACCGATGCCAGACGGTGAGGTGATGATTCTCTTAAGGCATGTGCCCAACAGGCGAAAGTCAATTGCCTTCTAGAGACCGAGGTCCCTGATGGCAAGATATCTCATAGTATAGTTGAAGACGAAGGTGTACAGAAAATGCAACCTTCGTCTTCACAGCTGAATCGAGAGAAGGATTCTCAAGATTCTGAACCTGTGCTACAAAGACTGAGAACGCTAACCGCTATTCATTGCTGTCCGGTGAGGATCGTAGTTTGCAATGAAAGCGGGACGCGCTTTTCAGTAATGAAGACAACAGGGAAATACTGCCGTGAAGAACTGCTTCTCATGGGCTGAACATTTGAAGTAGAGCTGTCAGGTCGGAGAGTAGGCGATGTCTTCTGACACATCTGTTTAATTCGGGGCGAACAATGCACAATTGCACACCTGCGAATACGAGATATTTTGAAGACAAACTCAGATGTCTGCAAAAATCATTCACATTATCGCGGTGCGATGCAGCGGGAGACTAGTACAGACTTCTGTTACCGTGCGGTAAACAGAAAGAAGAGAGTCCAAGAGATATCTCTGTTGAAAATTCTTGCAATGTCGAAGGCGATGAAATCGAGCGTCACAGCAGTAGATGGTCCTTCATTATTGCGAGAATCCCCGTTAATCAGACCTAAGTCCATGATTGTTGGGTAGAGATACGGTTCGGTAGTCAATCAAACCAGGGGAGAGAGAGACGTAACCGACCGTGCATCTCGGAGACCTAGCTGATACTGAGCTGCTATTCAGGCAGTTCAATACGCAGTAGCTCTCGGTGACTCGTCATCCTGAGTTGCCAGGTAATCCCTTCCACGAAGGAATGCGTTCGGCTAGAACCATCGAGCATAAAGAATACGCTCAAGCAATTATATTTAAACGAAACGGATTTCGGTTAAATACAAAAAGCTGATTTGGTGTTGTCGTGAACAATACCAAGTATTCTAAAATCGAAACTGATAACTGCTGGGAGGTTGCAGGCAACCCCGAGTTGCAGTTCAATTAAGATACAATTCGTCTCGGTCACAAACCGTAGAGTTAACTACGGTATGCGCCTACCCCCCGGACAATTCAACTGTTAAAAGAATCATGTCGCGAGGGTAATATACGTAGTATATTTGTAGGTTCTGTACAACGACCTCCATCCTAAATTTTTTTTCCCCTCGAGGAATGAGAATAAGGATTGGAGATCGACCGCCTTCGTTCTCTAGGCAAGAGAGTGAAGAAGTCTTTCCCAAAGGAAAGCTTCAATGGTGAACAGAATACCAAAGACAATAGTTCAAGCCAAACTGGATGATCCCGTCCGTTCTTCTCTATTCCAGGTTAGTCGCCTACTGTGAGATACTCTTCTTTCAGCAGCAGTCTTCTTCCAAATACCAGAAATTACAGGAATTCGAGCATAGGCGAGGTTCCCGCTTATCGTGTAACAATTATCGGAGATTCTCGCTCACTTTGGACCGTGGTCTCGCCTAAGTGTTTGGAGATCGTAAAAAACTCGAACACTCTGAGTGCGCTAGAAATTCCGTAGAATTCTAAGCACTCTGCGAAACCCCCACCGAATTCGTCAAACGATATCGGCTGGTGGTCCTCTCGATTCCCGTAGAAATCGAGAAAGGGGCAGGATCCCTCCTCAACGACTGGGGCTTACGTCAGGTAGGACCCGAAGGTCCCCCCGGTAGCGCAGTCCCTTACGTGGGATCTTACAGAGAAATCTCTGTAGGATCCCTCCCCTTTCCCTCGTAGCCGTAAGGAGAGAGGGAATGGGGGAGGAATTGGATACTCGCTCGCCTTCCCAGCGGAACTAGCAGTTGGAGAAGAAAAGGAGCAGCCATCGCCTTACGGCGATGGCCTCTCAGAGCCTGGAAAAACGTATCGTCAGGAGAAAAAGTTTTCCCGAGGAGGGTTACGAACTCATACTGTAGGTAAGGGTCTGCTGCCACTGTGAACGTCGTCTGGGTGGGGCTGATCGACACCTGACAGGAGAGAGCCGATACCGTCCTCCGACTCATTCCAGTCCTCGTCGAGGTCGAAACCTCTCAGGAGGACCGAAGGGGTATTCAAATACGGTGTCCGAAGACACGTAGAAATGCCTCTGTCGCAGTAGAGGAGGTGGAAGTAGCTTGTTCGACCGGCCAGAACTGAGAGAGCCTTCTTGCTTCTTTTCCGGAGACGAGAGACTACCTGGTTCAACACAGAATCGGCAAGCTCCGATCGC
Source organism: Macrobrachium nipponense (assembly GCF_015104395.2). Taxonomy (NCBI): domain Eukaryota; kingdom Metazoa; phylum Arthropoda; class Malacostraca; order Decapoda; family Palaemonidae; genus Macrobrachium; species Macrobrachium nipponense. Next base: position 85,711,183 of record NC_061100.1, on the reverse strand, counting down.
GGCAGACCCACCATCGATTTGGGTTCCCTCTCGGGCCCCAAAACGACTCGAGCCGAGACGTGGCTCTGCTGGTGGGAGCGGCGATCCTTCCCCGAGGTCGTTGTTCTGACGAATCAGCGCCATAACCTCGGCAAAGTTCCTCTGGATCTCGGAAGTCCCAGCATCTTGCAGAGTAGGACCATTAAGCCCTTCGAACAAGAGCATATTCCGAGAACCTCCCCCCTAAGGAGGGGGAACAGCGACAGCCCTCTCGGTCTCCTCCTGCCACTTGCGTGTACGTCCTGGTCGGTCCGAAGATCGTGCCTGGTATATACGGCGTTGTGACGGGATCGTGCGGGGCACGCCCCTCACGATCACTGCGCTGTGCCTCGCTCTTCCCGGTGTAAACCGCGAAAGTTGAAGGCACGGGAGGAAGACCTGACGCTCCCCTTCGCTCGCTGGCCAAACCAGCGGGCTTGGAGGGCTGCAGGGGATCGAGCTGCAGGCCTAGTCGAGTCGTTTCCCTGGGGAGAACGGCTGGACCGAGAACAGAGACACCGATCTCGTGTGTCAGGGGAACTGCTGCTGGTTGCCGTACCCGCACGTTCCCTGTGGGAGCGACGGTCGGGCTACCTGCAAAGACCACTGTCACGGTGAGACCGGTGCCAGTCCTCACGGCGCGTCACACCGCTCTGGCACCGGCGATCGGGAGGACCTCTTCCCAGCCTCAGCACGTGGCCAGTCAGAGACCGTCACGTTAGCCCGGGTAGGCAGCTGATCGCCGTGAGAGCGAGAGCTGGCCTGGTGGGAGGCGCCGAGCGGCTCTCACCAGCCTTCCACTCCGTGCCGTGAACCTGGCGCCGAGCGAACTCTGGCGCCTGATTCTTGGCTGCACGGTACACTTGGTATCTCTCGCGGACGAGAGGCCGAGACGGAACCTGGTGTAGTGGCAGAGCCCCTGACACCAGGCGAGGAAGTACCGGTGTTAGCCGGTTCCCCTCTGGTCCCCGTAGTCTTCTTCCTTGCGGAAGAAGAGACGGGCCCCGCTCCCGAAGGAGCAGGAGGACCAGCGGAAGGAACCCTCCCGTCCCACCGAGGTGAGACGGGTCCCGAAAAGCTCCCGAGGGAGACTTCTTAGGAGGGAGGAGGCAACCTTCTTCTTCCTCGGCTGTGAAGCCTTAGAAGTCGAAGGGGAAGAGGCGGCAGCCGACGACGATGAAGAAGATGAAGACGACGACGACGACACCTTCCTCCTCTTCTTCGTCAGCTTCCTCAGGACAGACGTAAGATCTGCCATCCAGGGCGGAGCCGGGGCTGCTGTAGCCGAAGCCACAGGGCCGGACGCACCTGTACAGACAGACCAAAGTCTGGGGTAGTACCACCACGAACAGGCACGACGTCAGCAGGTACGGGCATCTCAGGAACAGCAGGCACAGCCAGCACAGCATCGGCAGGGACAGCCAGCGCAGCAACAGCAGGGACAGCCAGCACAGCAACGGCAGGGACAGCTAACACAGCAACTGCATGGACAGTCAGCACAGAATCGGCAGGTACGGCAGGCAGCACCGGAAACACAGGAGGTGGAGCAGCAGCCAGCAACATCCTGGTACCGGCCGCAGGACCCGGGGGCGAGCTCTAGGGCAGCGGAAGTGTGGTCGCGGCAGCGCGGCAACCACGAGTGGCGGCGGCACGCCCCCCTCTCGGTACAGCGAACGGCACTTCACAGCGGCTGTAGGCAAGACTGTTACCACGTGAGGCGAGTACACCAGGTGAGGAGGGACGTCGTCACCTGGAGTCGATATCATTGTCGTGGTCAACCACTCCATGGCGGGTAAACCGCAGCAGGCCCAGACATAGAACCGCAGCCCCTGGACACTAGGCCACGCCCTGCAAAATCGAAGGAAGCCCATACCTCACCAAGGTCCACCCTCGTGGCAGTAGCACCTGCGGAAATAACAGTAGTAGTGATTAGTGGGGGGGGAAGTCCCCTCGCGCAGGGGGGCGAGCCCCACACCGAACGAGCGGAAGACCCCGAATACAATTGTGCACAGAGCGCCCTCCCCCGCGCTCGACGGATCGGGCGAGGAGAAGAACCCAGATAACCTCCCCCCCCGAAGGGGAAGGGCCATCTGTGGGAGCTGAGCAGGGGGGGGGGGGATTCTCGTTCCCCACCCCCGCACAGCACCCATGTACCCAACAATAATAATAAGAGCCCGAGAGCAATCGTGCCCTCGGCACCGAATGCAAGGGCATAAGGATCAATTCCCTGACTGAGCAGAACTTGAACCAAATAAATATTGATGCAATCAATAATAAAAGGAATAAATGAAAAGAATCTTGCATTACGATTCCACTTCACAATGAATAAGGGCTCGGATCGAAGCGCAATTTGCGCCCTCGGTACCGAGCGCAAGGGTAAAAGGATCCATTCCCGATTATGAACGGTAACCTTGATCCATAATGAATTGATGCAATCAAAATATATATGAAAATGAAAAAGAATACTGCGCTTGCGATTTCACTTCATACAAAATAAAAGGGGAAGGATCAATTCCCGGGTAAGAGCGGAAACATTGATCCAAGTAAATAATGCAATCTCAATAAAATATGAAAATGAAAAAGAATACTGCACTTGCGATTTCACTTCATTCAAATAAAAAGGGGAAAGGATCAATTTCCGGGTAAGAGCGGAAACTGATCCAAAATGAGTATTGCTACAATCAAAATAAATATATGAAAATGAAAAAGAATACTGTACTTGCGATTCCACTTCCATACAGAATAAGTTTTCGTGCCGAGCGAACGAGCATACAGGTAAAAAAAATATAAATAAAAAGGGTACTTACTTACGATTTTCATCTACACATTTCCAACCAAAATATAAGCTCGGAGCGAGCGCTCTCCCGCCCTCGGCACCGAGCATACACAATACGAGGATCATTTCTGGGAAATATGAATTCCCGCACTTACGCCCTTCAGTCCCGGCACTCGGGTAATCGGAGGGCGTGGAGAAACCAAGATCCTTTAATTCACAATTGAATTCAATGGAAATAAAGATGAAATGATTGTACTTACAATTCAGTTTCACTAGATAAATAGAAAAAGAAAAACACAACCATGCGAAAGCAACGACGATGAAGCGGGCAGAGAGTGATGATACACACGTCTACACGCCAGCAGGCCGAAAGCAAAAGTGGTTGTTTACCTCCCAGTCGCGCACGCGCGCCTGTCGGACAAGCAGTTAACTACCGAACCCCTTGTTCGAAAGCTCACGACCTATCCAGCTGCCGCTAGTAACCTTCCTATTGTAAAAGGACCGAAGGTTTGTATGCCGTGTCGGAACAATCATATTTTGGAAATAATTAATTGATGTAGCCACCGCCCGGATGTCATGAACATGTGGGAATGAATCCACGTTGGCTTGTTTTATAAAGTAAAGTATTTGCTGTCTAATACCTTTGATAGAGATTGTGCCCCCATGTTCTCTGATAAAGCGAGGACCTGACAACCTTGTGGAAGTCCTGGTTAAAAAGGACTTAGAGTAGTGACAGGGCATAGAGATGTGTCTTGTGTCAGGGGAATGATTTTCCAAGGAGATCACCTATTTTGAGGGTCCTCATTTTTTGCCAGGAAGCTCTGGTCTGGGGATAGTAGCACTTTTCATGATGGGAGGAAATCTATGTGATCTGGGTTACGTGAGAGAGCCGAAAGGTCAGATATTCTGGCACCCGAGGCCATAGCCGTTAGGAATAAAGTTTTCCTTAGAAGTTATATATGAGCATGACTCATGATGGTATCTGACACCAATTTAAGTATATAATTTAAGAACCAAGTGACCTTTTGTGGGCGGGGAGTTGGTCTCAGGCGTGCACATGCTCTTGGAATGGAAGAAAAATATGTGTCTGATAAATTTATATTGAAACCAACTTGAAAGATCTTCTTCAAGGCTGATTTTACTGTTGTAATAGTACTGGCGGCTAGGCCCTTCTCGAATAGTTCTGAAGAACGTGATTGCCAGATTTGGGGTAATTTTATGAGTATCTGAATGCTTTAGAAATTCAGCTAACTTTTTAACAGCTGAATCATATTGTCTAAGTGTTGAATCTCTTTTGTCTGATTCTATGAACATGATATTACATGGATCAATACTCGCATCTTCTTGGGCCGCAAATTTCATGAAGTCCATAAAGTTAGGGTTTGTAGAATTCTAGAGGAAGCTGACACAGTTCGAGTTTGTACAACTTGCGTCAGTTCCGGGCAAGGGATCCGTCTGGGTTGGAGCTTCAGCTCTAGGAGGAGCAGAAACCAGTTGCTTTTGGGCCAGTTGGGAGCCACTAGAGCTACTTTTCCTGTGAACGAACGTAGTTTGTGCAACACCTTCATCAGAAGATTCACCGGAGGGAACAGGTAAATCTTCTGCCAGTTGTTCCAATTTATGGCCATCGCATCCGTGGCATAGGCTAGACGCTAGAGGGTCCAGGTTGGGAGCCACGTAGCATGGTAGCTTGTGGTTGGATTCTGTTGCGAATAAATCTACTTGCAAGCCTGGAATTTGATTGCAAATCCATAGGAATGAATTCTTGTCCGAGGACCATTCTGATTCTAGTGGAGCGGTCCTGGAAAGAGCGTCGGCGATCACATTCCTGACTCCTGCCAGATGAGTTGCCGACAGGTGCCAATGTTTCTTCGCTGCTAAAGCAAATATTATGATCAGCATGTGATTCAGCTTGCTTGCCCTGGAGCCTCCTCTGTTTATGCAATGGACCACCACTAGGCTGTCTGAGACTATCCTCACGTGGCTGTTCCTGGCTGGAGTTAGTTTCTTTAGGGTTAGAAAAACTGCCATGGCTTCCAACACATTGATATGGAACTGGCGGAATGTGTTTGACCATATCCCTTGAACCTTCTTGTGCTGAGAGTATCCCCCCCAACCACTCAGAGACGTGTCTGTGTGAATCGTCAGAGATGGGGGAGGGAAGTGCAATGGCACTGACTTGGCTAGATTCTTGTGTTTCGACCATGGGCGAAGTCTCTTTGCTAGTATGGGTGGAATCACTGAGAGTTTGTCTCTGAGATTGTTGTTGGCTCTCTTCCTTCAGACACGATTGATATCTTTCAATTTGGCTTTTAGTAGGATGTCTGTTACCGACGCAAATTGTAGCAATCCTAGGATCTAAACAGGATTGCAGATGTCGCTCGAGTCGGGTATTAACAGTAGAAGTACGGGGGCGATATAGGTGTGACTGTTGACTCGGCTCACCCCATATGGGGGTTTTTGAGAGGGAAAACTCTAAATGGCAGGAGACCTGTGAATAGTGGCTTTCACACGCCCTGAACTTTATACCCGACGCCCTTTGGGTGCTCGTGCGAGGGTAGTAACCTCTGCATACCAATGCTAGCTTTTTCTCTGGTATATTTAGAAACTATTTATACTAGAAAAGTGGATAGCAGGATCCTTTCCACCAGCGAACACAGGTCAACCCAGAAAAGTACATTTTATGATGAGGGAATAAAAAAAAAAAAAAAGAATTTGTGGACATTTCTCATAGAAAAACACCACGAATATGCGAATTTTCCGCGAATAATGTGGGGAAACATTCCCAAGAGAAATCCGCGAATCCAGAGAATGCGAATACGGGGGGTCCACTGTAAATGTATATCATACTAAACAATTAATAAACAGGTCATCTGTGTTTGTATGATACATGTGCAAGCACCGCAGCAGCATGTTTGTGTCATCACCAATTTTATCATCATCGTTCAATATAGTGGAGCCATTGTCTGGTGAAATTTAGAATCAAAATGAGATTTTCATTATTAAAATGAAGTTTTATTGTATACTTACCGAACAATTATACAGCCGTGATTTCCACGAGCGGCAGGATACTAAATTCAAATTTAGCGCGTAGGCGTCGCCAACACTGGTGGTGATGACGTCATCTCCCTCCACTCGCGGGAGAACCAGGTACAACTGCCCAGGTGAATCCAATTCTTTCTGCCCGTCCGTCCACCTAAGGGGAGGAGGGTGGGTATAATCATAATTGTTCGGTAAGTATACAATAAAACTTCATTTTAATAATGAAAATCTCATTTTTATTGTAGTGTCTTACCGAACAATTATACAGCTGATTACACATTTATGGGAAGGTGGGATTCAGTGGACCACTAGTATTTCTAAATGGTTACATTTATTACAATACCAGTAAACACCTTGTAAGAGAGCTACAGCAGACTGTTACTGCCTCTGGTCGGTGCTCTTCTTACTATTGTAGAGGAATTGGAATTTGACCAAAGTTAGCCTCTACAGGAGTGGAATCCTTCCGTAGTTCAAGCGAGTCAAGGCTGACTGACGGAGGATAGTAACAACAAAGATTGCCCTTGCCCTGGGCTAAGACCAAAAATTCAATCATACAAAACATTTGTCACCAACACCAGATTTAAAAACATATATACCCAACCATTGTAAAATCTGACCTAACAGACTGGTGAGTATCCCAGGTACTCAGTACCCAGCTTCCCTTGAACTCGACAACCTATTCAAGGTGAAAAAGTTAGCATAGGAGGATGCGACCCCTGTGCGTTCTCCCAACACCATGCCAGAAACCGCCACCGGACCTAACGTTTTACAATTTTCGAAAACCGTTTCTATCTCCTTTGAGATAATGACTCGCAAAAACCGAATTCGATCTCCAGAACGTGCTCTGAAGAATCGAAGCTAAAGATAAATTCTTTCTGAATGCTAAAGAAGTTGCCACTGCTCTAACCTCGTGAGCTTTAACTCTCAGAACAGAAAGATTGTCGTTCTCGGACTGCGAGTGAGCTTCCCTGATAAGCTCTCTAATAAAGAACAATATAGCATTCTTAGAAAGAGGACGAGAGGGATTTTGAACCGAGGTCCAGAGCTTAGAAGATTGTCCTCTAATAGCCTTAGTGGCAAACAGATACTGCTTAATAGCCCTGACTGGACATAAGAGCCTTTCTTCCTCCTCATGTCCAACCAAATCAGATAAGTTCCTTACCACAAAAACTCCTCGGCCAAGGATTAGAAGGATTCTCATTTTTGGCTAGAAGGTCAAAAATACCGAAAATACAGCATATTGCCTTGAGAGAAACCGACTCTTTTGTCTATAGCGTGCAATTCGCTGACACGCTTAGCAGAAGCTAGTGCAATAAGAAAAAGTGCCTTCTTAGTCAAGTTCCTGAGTGAAGCCGACTTCAAAGGCTCAAACGGTGGCCCCATGAGGAACTTAAGCACCACATCTAAGTTCCAAGCCACTGTATCTTGCGGGAGCTTAGTGGTTTCGAAAGACCTAATGAGGTCCGACAGATCTGAATTGGAGGAAATATCCAAACCTCGATGTCGAAAAACCGAAGAGAGCATGCTCTATATCCTCTGATCGTCGAAGGAGCCAGTCTCTTAGAGTTCCTAAGAAATAGAAGAAAATCTGCTATTTCTGTTAAAGAGGTCGCAGAAGTAGAGACTTTAGCACTTCTACACCACTCTCTGAAGATTCTCCACTCCCCTTGATAGAGTTTGTTAGAAGACTCTCTCCTACAACGAGCGATAGCTTCTGCAGCTCTTCTTGAAAACCCTTTCGCTCTGACAAGATTCCGGACAGTCTGAACCCTGTCAGAGCTAGAGCGGACAAGTTTTGGTGGCAACCTCTTGAAGTGAGGTTGTTTGAGAAGCCACTTCTCTGGAGGAAGAAGTCTGGGGAAGTCTACTAACAACTGGAGAAGGTCCGGGAACCACTCTTTCCTGGGCCAAAAGGGAGCGATTAACGTTAGTGTTACATTGCTGTGCGACATGAACTTGTTCAGCACTACCTCTTATTAGACCGAACGGAGGGAATGCATAAGCTTCCAGACCGACCAATCCAACAGCATTGCGTCACCGACCAAAGCTAGAGGATCTTGGGACTGGAGAACAAAAGAGAGGAAGACGGTTGTTCCTTGATGTCGCGAACAGGTCTATTGACGGTCGTCCCCAAAGGCGCCAAAGTTTCTGACAAATCTTGTTGTCCAAAGTCTCCCAGAGGTAACACTTGCTGTTGACGACTTAACTCGTCCGCCAGGACGTTTCATCTTTCCCGGAACAAATCTCGGGACTAGCTGAACCTTCGCTTTCGTTTGACCACGGAGAGATCCTTGGCTACTTCGTATAGAGAGAAAGACTGAGTCCCCCCCTGTTTCTTTCCGCACGTACGAGAGAGCCGTGGAGTTATCGGAATGCACTGCCCACTACTCGACCTTCTACTAAGCTCCGAAACTGTCTGAGCCCCAGGAAAAATTGCTAAAAGTTCCTTTATATTATGTGGAACTTCTTCTCCTTCTCCGACCAAGCTCCTGAAGTCCGTGGCTCCCCAACCTGTGTCCGATGCATCGGAAAAGAACTGTAGGTTCGGGAGGATGGGTCGTAAATCTAACCCTTCTTCCAACCTTGCTCGAGAGAGCCACCACCTTAGGTCCTCTTTTATTTGATCTGTGACAGGAAAGGTAATCGAGTCTTGGTGTCTTCCTGCACCAAGAGGCTCACAGGAAAAACTGCAGAGGTCTCATGTGCAGTCTTCCCAACGTCACAAATTTCTCCACTGACGTCAATTTGCCCAGGAGCCTCATCCACTGATTGGCAGAACTTACCTTTTTGTCCAAGAACTCCTGAACTGTCTCCAGACAGCCTTGAACCCTCTTCAGGACAGAAAAGCCAAAAACTTGAGCATTCAGAATCAATCCGAAATAAAGGATGCTCTGAGATGGAACCAACTGGGACTTCTGTTTGTTGACCAGAATTCCTAACTTTCTGGCAAGATCCAGAGTTGTTCCAAGGTCCTTCATGCACCGACTCTCTGATTCCGACCGGAGAAGCCAATCGTCCAGATAGAGGAGATTCTTACTCCTAATATGTGCAGCCAGCTTCCTATCGGGGATAGAACCCTTGGTGAAAACTTGAGGAGCGGTCGCTAGTCCGAAGCAAAGCCCCGCCCGAAACTGAAACACCTTGCTTCGAACATGAACCTCAGGTACTTCCGAGATTCGCGATGTATCGGAATGTGAAATGAAAATAAGCGTCTTGCATGTCCAGAGAGACCATCCAATCCCCCTGTCTGATGGACTCCAGAACCGACCGAGTGGTCTCCATATGAAATTTTGTTTTTGTTTTCCGGACATGCAAGTTTCGGAGGGCGCTCACATCCAAACCGTCCAAAACCTCCAGCCCCCTGATGACTTGGGAACTACAAAAGGGCGATTGTAAAAGCCTGGAGGAAAATCCCCTTCTATCTGTTCTATCGCTTCTTTGAGAACAAGCGCTTCACTTCTGCGGCTAGCGCCAGAAAATTTGTCTGAGCCCGAGAGTATGCCTGGAATGGAATTGGCATTGGGCAGGTGAGAGCGAGGGGAGGTGAAACTAAACGAGAGGAATACCAATAGCCGCAACTTGAGTACTTGCACTACCCAGGCTTCTGCTCCTCTGTTTTCCCATTCCTCCAAAAACAGAGCCAGCCTGGCTCCCACTGGTGCATGAAGAACCGAGCTTTCATTTGGAAGGTTTTGTTAACCTTGGCCGAGGCCTTAGACTGAGGTCGGCAAATTCGACTTCGGCCGAAAAGAAGCGCTTGGGTTTTCTCCCTAAAATCGAAAAGGCGCGTTGGGCCAGAGAGAAACCGAAGGAACAGTCTCCACAGGAGCTTTAGGTCTCTTAGTAGACTGTGCCAGTAAATCCGAGTAGATTTCTTATCTAGCGCAGACGAAATTGGACAACACTACATCGTCTGGAAAGAGGTTATCTTTCACAAAAGGAGGCACAAGAGAGCAGACTTCTGTTGGGAAGTAACCCTTTTAGAAGCAAAGGAGCACCAAAGTTGCCTTTTCTTAAGGGTACCAAAGGCGATGAGCGAAGCTAACTCCATCACATCCATCCCCTAATGGATTTGTCCGCACAGGACAGAACACCAATCCAATCCTCCGCTAACTCCTGAGAAAGAGAAGGACAGTCTTCGATCTTGGCCAATAGTCCAATCAAGGAAGCTAAAGACTTCCAAAAGTTTAAATTGATTCTTTACAACGTGGTCCAACTCAGGCGCTGTAAAGAAAACTTTCGCTGCGGCGAAAGCAGATTTCTAGAGGAGTCGATTAAACTGGAGAAGTCCTCCCTGGGAGGAGGCAGAAACTCCAGAGAAGAGCTTCCCCAGTTACATAAAACCTATACCTCTTACGAAGCAACTTAGAGGGAGGGTAAGCAAAAGAGCCTTCCCTAAGTCTTTTTTCATAGACATCCATTTCTCCGTCTCTTTCAACGAATGTCTAACCGCTTTAGATAGAACAAGTTTTGGAGGAGAGGGTCTGAAGTTTTCCTCCTCATCAAAAAAGTCGAAGTTGGGGAGCGCGGAGCCGCTTTCTCAAAATAATCTGGATAAGATACCAGAAGAAATCTAAGGAGACGTGAATAACACGAGAGGTGATGTGAATCCGCCGTCCTCTACTTCTTCTTCATTCTCCGATACCGCCGAAGAAGTAGACGGAACTACAACCGGATCTGAAGGTTTCGAACCACCCTTGGAACTCATTCATCCAGTTGGTTAACATCTCTAACTGCTTGCGCAAAGGCGCCAGAGACGAATCAAAAACAGTTAACGTAGGGCTTGGAAGAGCCTAAATGTTAAGCAGGAGGCGGAAAAAAACCACTTGCGCCTCGCTTGGGAGCCGCCGAAAATTCGAGGCGAAACAGGCGCATCAGGCGTAACAGACGAAAAAGCGCTAAAGAACACCTTAGAACTGCTAGCTACAGCGCTAAAACCACAATTCTCTACTAGTAGATGGAGCCGACAAAGGCACAGATTGAGGCGACGAACGAGCCGCTAACGGCCGAGGCGCAACCCTACTTCTCAGGCTCCTTATACCGCTTGACTGGAGGAGGCGAAGAATCGGCGCTGAAACGCCTCTTTAAGGGACGCGAAACGGGCGAATATCGCACAAGAGCGCCGTGCGAACCGGAGACGAATCGCTTGAATCATTCGAAAGGCGTCTGACCGCAACACCTTTCCAACGCTTAACCGAGCCCTGTTGAGGCGCAACAGGCTCAACAAGAGAGGCGCCTGTCTGTGGGCAAATCCCGATCGACTCCCTTGGACTTCGGTATGTCTTCTCCCGGTGCGGGGGAGCTGGACAGTGACCTTTGTCTAGGAGACGTGTCAGGACAGACAGACGCACCCTCAACTACACTCTTACCTGAAGCCGCTTTCTCCAAAAACGTCTTAACTGAATTACCAAAGTTGCAAAACCGTATTCGCTAGTACCGAAAATTTCTGATCTAACCTCGATTCCAGACTGGCAATGGTCTCGAAGAAACTAACAACGGGAAGCCGGAGAAGTGGGATTAGTAGGAGGAATTAGGAGGTGTAGTTAAAGGGAAAGACATAACAATTTGAGGAGCAACAGAAGGAACAGATGCATCGCAAGACGAAGCAGAGCTAAGTCTACTTTCCCTAAGAGCTGCTTTTCTAATTCTGTCTTTAGCTAATTTCTCCGAGTATGAACTAAAAAACTTCCATTGAGAATCAGTCCAATCACTACACTCGTTACATGTTCGATCTGCTGAACAAACCTGTCCCCTACACTTAACATTTGTGTGAGAATCATACTCTAACTTGGATAATCTAGTTTTACATCCTGAGATACAAAACCTAACTCCCGACGGACTAGAATCCGACATGGCAACGCCTAAATAATAAGCAAAATAACAACAACGCCAAAAAAGAGTACTTCACCAATTCCGAAGATCAAATCCACAAGAAAAAGCGAAGCAAAGTCATCCAACCGCACCGACCACCGATGTTCACCGGACGGACCGAGGCAGGAAAAGAATTGGATTCACTGGGCAGTTGTACCTGGTTCTCCCGCGAGTGGAGGGAGATGACATCATCACCACCATTGTTGGCGACGCCTACGCGCTAAATTTGAATTTAGTATCCTGCCGCTCGTGGAAATCACGGCTGTATAATTGTTCGGTAAGACACTACAATAAAAACATATACTGCAGAAAGAGATAAATGATTTGATCACTGACCAGGCTTGGAACCTCATGACACACCAGCCTTTCTTCCAATCCAGGATATGAGAGGGCCGGCTAGAGGTGGGCAGTTGATGTTAAGACCTTATGTTTGTTAACTATGAAAAATACAAACTGAAAAATTTGTCATTTGTTCATACGCGGAACAAACTTTCAGTCTTAACAATAGGATAGATTTATACTTGGAGGGCGGTAAAGTACCTTGAACTGGCTGGGGCTTCAGCCCACCTTCCCAGAAGATTGAGTTCTAAAGAAGGGGGTCTGAGCCCCTGAGAGAATAGATAAACAAGTATTAACCTTCTGGGATTCAAAATCAGACATGTCCAGATTCATTGCATTCGTGGAAGGTAAAAAGAACTGTTTGGTCAAGCAACAGGCCGCAAAGATGAAGAACCAGCCTGAGAACTCTGAAGCGAGTGAAGATCAACATGGACTGGAACACGTTCACGTACTTGAAGGGGAGAGTCACGTCCGTGCTGGGAAGATGGAGAAACACCTCTCTAACTCTAAGAAGACACCACAAGTCCAGAACTCTACAACAGGAGGGGTAGGAGGAGGAAAAGGCAAAGGAGGTCTTCCCCTATGACATCTGCTTGAAACCCTGGGACACCTCCTATCAAACAGAGTCCATCCAATCGGCCAACTCTTGGAAGAACTCCTCTGATGAGTTGACCACTGACAGCGATAGCATCACAGAGTACGGACAAGGATGGAAGTGACATCACGGCAACAGGCAGAGGAGAGACATCAAAGGCAGCGAAGTACTGAGAATGACGTCACAGCATTCAGACTGGTAGCCCAAGTTAAAGGTCTCACTGACAGCAAAGATGGCAAAAGGGTTTTCTGTCGCCTCTTATAGCAACCAGAGGGCCTCCTCATGACATGCACACATGAAGAATAGCAAAGAATTGACCAAGAAAATCCATCGTCGAAGAAATAGGAAGAGAGATCGCCCTCAGTCAACGTATCAGCATCAAACTATGCAGTCAAATGAAGCCATGACGTCACAAGCCCATTTGTGACATCACACAGCAAAGTACTCTTACAGAGAGAGAGAGAGAGAGAGAGAGAGAGAGAGAGAGAGAGAGAGAGAGAGAGAGAGAGAGAGAGAAAACATTGTGTAGTCTGGAAACACGTTATGACAAAACAGTACTACAATTACTATATCATGTGGCAAAAGAGTACCAAGTCGAACATCATGGGGAGAAGATATTCAAAGTAGTTTGTAAGGTCGGTATCCCTGCATGACAATATCGTATTGTCGGCTAGCAAGGAGCTCCGATGACAGCAAAGAGCACATCACCAACAGTACTGACTGCTTCCCACGCCCCTCTCCACCAAAATGAATGAGACAACAATCATGGCTGGTCCTGCAAGGAGACGGGAAGATCGCAATCATACGCCATTAAAACTTGTGTTGAAGAAGAGTGGCAATGCACTCCTATGCTAAACAGCTGAATCCTAGCATAAAAACCTTGTCTGCAACACAAACCTCTCACATCTCGAACATCCGAAAACACACAACTCTGAAAGACTAAAACATTACCATGTTTCTAGAAAATGTGTAAGTAGATAATACCAAAGATATATAAAACAATGTCATAATACAAATGTTTTCAAATTATCTTCAATATATAAAACAAAAGTAAAATGCTAAAGAACAAAAAGTATCTGGCTCCTCTATCCCTGAAGGGACAATATCCTCTTGGGAGACAGACCAGCATAGTACTTATAACACAACTGATGATGAAGCAGAGAAAAAAGCAGAACTACTGCAATTCGCATCTGCCCCAAAGGAAAGGCAACAAGGGAATCAAGGAAGGACGTCTAAAAACGTTGATTTCCACGGAACTTCTGGGCTGAATAAATATGAATCAAAACACATGCGTAGATAAAAAAATGATATTGTTATAATACAATAAAGTTTCATACATACTTACCTGGCAGATATATACTTAGCTAAGACTCCGTCGTCCCCGACAGAAATTCAAATTTCGCGCCACTCGCTACCGGTAGGTCAGGTGATCTACCTGCCTGCCCTGGGCGGCAGGACTAGGAACCATTCCCGTTTTCTATCATATTTTCTCTCTTCCACCTGTCTCCTGCGGGGAGGCTGGGTGGGCCATTAATCGTATATATCTGCCAGGTAAGTATGTATGAAACTTTATTGTATTATCACAATATCATTTTCATACAATGAACTTACCTGTCAGATATATACTTAGCTGATTGGCACCCTTTGGTGGAGGGTAAGAGACAGCTAAAATGGAATAGACAGGTAAACAACATATGTTGTAGGTATAAAAGAAAAACCTTGGTTCCTACCTGATAGGTGGTAGACTTCGTGGCTGTAGCCGCCCGGTAGTCTGCATCACCTCAAGACTTTAGCGAGATATGTGATCTATGGCTAAGAGTTCTTGTGGGTCTGTCGATGGGTATATGAACCGCTTACTCGGCAGAGCCTGAAAGGACTTTGTCAATGGGTACTGGACCACTTCTATGACAACACACCTTATGAAGGAGCACACAACCCAATCCGACCCCTGATCCTAACCACCATGTTAGTATAAAGAATTGTTCTGAGTTATCCCTGAACTCATTACAAACAACCCATAACTCGAAACCAATACGCATTCATACAAAAATTCTCAAAAAAAAAAAAAATTTAATACTCCTCTAAAAGATATCACAAGAGTTCCTTACTGAACAACAGTGACTGGCCGCCAGTGCAGCACCGAGCCCTCTTTGTCAGCAGAAATCTAGAACATATCTAGTAGAAGGAATGTACAAAGTTAAGGATTGGTGTTTGCTCCCGTACCCAGTATCGTATCGACGATACGAAAGGCCCCAGAGAAAAACATTTCTCGTAGGTCAGCGCGAACGTCTTAAGATAGTGAGATGCAAATACCGAATTGCACCTCCAATATGTCGTATCAATGATTTTCTTTAGCGACATATTCTTCTGAAAAGAGAGAGACGTCGCCACTGCTCTAACTTCATGAGCTTTTACTCTTAAAAGCGAAAAAGAGTCGTCAGGACAGACTTGTGAGCATCTGTAATGACGCTCCTTATGAAGAAAGCTAATGCATTCTTAGACATGATTCTTGTTGGTGGGGTCCTTAATCGACAAACCCAAAGACCTTGCCTAGAGCCTCCCATTTGTTTTTTCTTCCTTTGTAAGGGTAGAACTTCAAGGCTCTTACAGGGCAAAGAGGCCTTTCTGTTTCTCTACCCACTAGACTCGATAAGCCTTTAATCTCGAATCTCTTGGGCCAGGGATTCGAGGGGTTTTCATTTTTCGCTAGAAAAACTGTTCTAAACGAGCAGAAGGCCGAGTCTCTGTTAAAGCCGACTTCATCTTCAAGGGCGTGAAGTTCACCAACTCTTTTGGCTGTCGCCAAAGCCAAAGATAAGAGAAACAAGCATTTCCTCGTTAAATCCCTAAACGAAGCTAAATGAGGAGGCTCGAATCTGTCAGACGAAAGGAACTTGAGAACTACATCCAGGTTCCAGCTGGGAGGAGTTAGTTCCTTAGATTTTGTTGTTTCAAACGATCTAATCAAGTCGTGCAGATCTTTATTATCAGCAATCTCTAGGTCTCTGTTTCTGAAGACTGCCGAAAGCATGCTCCTGTATCCTTTGATAGTCGATACAGATAAGTGAGAGTCCTCTCTCAGGAACAAAAGGAAATCAGCGATTTCGGTTATAGAGGTACTGGAGGAGGACAACTTCTAGACTTACACCACCTGCTAAAACTCCCACTTAGACTGATAGACTCGTCTAGTGGTAAGCTCTGCGGGCTCTAGCGATAGCGCTTGGCAGCTTAGCGAGAAAACCCCCTCGCTCTGACAAGTCTTTCGATAGTCGAAAGGCAGTCGAGCGAGAGCGGGGAGGTTTTGATGAAACCTCTCGAAGTGTGGCTGTCTGAGAAGATCCATCCTTCTTGGAAGGGATCTGGGGAAGTCTACTGTCCACTCCAGCACCTCTGCAAACCAATCTTGTGCTGGCCAAAACGGGGGCTATCAGGGTCATTCTTGTTCCGTTGGACGCTACAAACTTTCTCAACACTTGCCCCAGGATTTTGAAAGGGGAAAAGCGTACACGTCTACATGAGACCAGTCTAGCAGGAAGGCGTCGACCACGAGAGCTCTTGGGTCTTCCACCACTGAGCAAAAGACTTCCAGCCTTTTGGAAAGGAATGTGGCGAACAGAGATCTACATGAGGAGTGCCCCAAAGATCCCAAAGACTCTGACACACCTCTGAATGAAGGGTCCATTCTGTGTGAAGGACCTGGCTTCTCCTGCTCAGTCTGTCCGCCCTGACGTTTCTCGTACCCTGAACAAATCTTGTCAGGAGGGAGATGTTCCTCTGGGAGGTCCAAAGTAGCAGATCTCTTGCTATTTCGTATAGGAACAAGGAGTATGTTCCTCCTTGCTTCCGAATGTAGGACAGGGCGGTAGTGTTGTCCACATTCACTTGGACCACACTGTTTGCCACAAAAAGGTTCGAAGAACTTTAGAGCCAAGTGAACTGCCAGAAGTTCTTTGCAATTTATGTGCCAGGACACCTGTGCTGCCTTCCAGGTGCCTGACACTTCTCTCTGTCCTAGTGTTGCTCCCCAACCCTTCTCCGATGCGTCTGAATATAACACTCGGCTTGGGTTCGGAACTTCCAGAGAAATTCCCTTGTTCTCTTTTAGAGGGGACAACCACCATTGCAGGTGTGGTTTCATTTCCATTGGAAGGAGAAAACTGTCAGAGAGAAGTCCCGTCTTCCAATTCCATGATCTCCTTAGGAAAAACTGAAGAGGACGAAGATGAAGTCTTCCTAGAGGAAAGAACTGTTCGAGCGAGGAAAGGGTCCCTAGAAGGCTTAACCATTCCCTCGCCGAAGTTCGTTTCTTTCCCTAAGAAGAGAGAGACTTTCTCCAAGCCTCTCACGATTCTCTCTTGCGAAGGAAATACTCGGAAACCCCGAGAATCCATCTGAATCCCCAGATAGACTAAGTTCTGTCTGGGGATCGTTGTGACTTCTCGAGGTTCACGAGTAGTCCCAACGCCGTTTATCAGGTCTAGGGTCAAAGAAAGGTCCTCCAAACACTGTCTCTCTGTTCTGGCCCTGATGAGCCAATCGTCCAGATATAGAGAGATGTTGACGCCTTTGAGTGAAGAAAAAAAAAACCTCGCCACATTCTTCATCAGGTTTGTGAAGACCTGAGAAGCTGTGGACAGGCCGAAACACAAGGCCCTGAACTGAAAAGATCCTTCCCCCCGTCATGAAAACGGATGGGTACTTCTTCGAAGAAGGGTGAATCGGGACATGAAAATAAGCGTCCTGGAGATCCAGCGACACCATCCAATCTCCTTGACATAAAGCCGCAAGGACTGAGGCCGAAGTCTCCATAGAGAACTTCTTTAGAACGAACTTGTTCAGAGCGCTGACATCTAGTACTGGTCTCCAGCCCCCCGAGGCTTTCGCAACCAGAAAAAGACAATTGTAAAACCCCGGAGAGTTTTGCTCCAGAACTAATTCTATAGCTCGTTTGTCCCACATTTGATCCACCTTCAGACGAAGAGTATCCCTCAGTACAGGGTCCCTGTATCTGGCTGACAGTTCCCGTGGAATAGTCGTTAGGGAGGACTGTCCTGGAAGGGATAAGATATCCCTTCCTGATTATGGACATTGAAGAGGCGTCCGAGTTTATGAATGTCCAGGCGTCTGCAAATTCGAGAAGCCTGGCACCCACTGGTGTTTGGAGGTTGTCTGTCTCACTTCCCCTTCTTAAAGGGACGGGAAGAAGCTTTACCTCTCCTATCAGGACCTCTCCTCTTAGAGGGAGCTCTGGAGGGAGGGCCTCCTCGAAAGGGCTGAACAGTAGAAGTCGGTCCTTTCTTGTCAACCGCAACTAGGGGTCTCTTCTTCCTTGCAGTGTGAAGGAGAAGATCCTGTGTCGCCTTCTCAGTCAGTGAGCGAGAAATGTCCTTCACTAACTGAGAAGGAAAACAAGAAGTCTGACATGGGAGCGAAAACCAGGGCTGCTCTCTGTGAGGGAGAAACCGCCTTGGTTTAAGAAGGCACTAAAAATACTCCTCTTCTTAAGGAGTACCGCTCCAAAGAGAGAGGACTTCTCCCGATCCGCTTGTACTGCCTTGTCAATACATGACAGAATACTAAGAATGACTTCGGGGTCTAGACCTTCCGAGTCATGAGCCTTCTTAGACATCACCCCAAGGGACCAGTCTAGGAAATTAAAACACTTCCAAAATATGGAAGAGGCCCTTGAGGAGATGATCAGTCTCAGAAATCGCCCAAGTCACACGAGCTCCATTCAAAGCGTGTCTCCGCGATGAATCAACCAAGGTTGAAAAGTCCGCTTCAGCCGACGCTGGGAGAGAAAGGCCCATGTTCTCCCCAGTTCGGTACCAGACACCTCTTTTACCAGAAAGTATGGCTGGAGGCATACAGAAGGTGGTTCTGCCCAGATCCTTCTTCGACAACATCCACTTGTCAAGAGACTGAAGAGCTCTTTTCATAGAGATCGTAGGTCTCATCTTCAAAACCGACGAAGACTTCGGTACGATCGCACTCGAAAACAGTGATCGAGGCGAAGGAGGAGCCGCAGGAGTCAACGAATCTCCATACTCCTGCAAAAGAAGGTCCGTCAAAACTCTATAGTTAGAGAAGCCTTCTCTACCGTTAACCTCGTCTTCCGAATCTACTTCCACACTGTGCGGAGAATCGGCTTGAAAAACGAGAGGATCTTCACCAAGTTCTCTCTCTACTGGCGACAAACTCCTACTAGGAGAGGGACTCATAGAGTGAACAGATTCTCTCTCAAGTCTACTAGTAGTCTCGCGTCTGCTTGACTTCTCACGCCTGGCAAGCTCTTCGCGCTTGGCTGGCGCCTCGCGCTTGGCTGGCGCCTCGCGCTTCTCGCTTGGCTGGCGCTTCTCGCTTGGCTGGAGCTTGTTGCTTGGCTGGCATCTCACGCCTGGCTGACGCCTCGCGCCTGGCTGACGCCTCGCGCTTGTCTGGCGCCTCGCGCTTATCTGACTCCTCGCGCCTGGCTGGCGCCTCGCGCTTGGCTGACTCCTCGCGCCTGAGTGTATCCTTGTCTAGAGCAACTCGCTCGGATAGCTCCTGACGCCTGAAAGAATCTTCGCGCCTGGAAGACGTCTCGAGCTTGTAAGGCTCTTCATGCCTGAAGGACGCTTCACTTCAGGCAGGCGAAAGAAGACGAGACTTCTTAATAGGAAGTCTAGCGTCCTTCTTGCGAGGGGGATCCCTCGAAAGAACTCCAACCAAAGAGGCTAACTGTTCTTGTACAGCTAGCAATATCCTCTTGGAAGCCACACCAGCGTCCTCTTCAATAGAAGAAGCAGGAGAACTCGAAGGAGTGCGATCCTCAACTACTGATCGAGGAGGCGTCGAGACCATCTTAGCTTCTTGATAGAAGAGGGGGCTTCCTACGAGAAGCGCTCCGGGCTCGAGTCAAACACGCGTTCTTTCCAGTGCCTTTTCAGTGGCCTAGAAAGATCCGAGTCCTTCCACCCTCGTTTAGGTGAAGGAGAACCAGACGACGAGAAAAACAATCTCGTAGGACGCTTTCTATTAAAGCGGTCCTGAGCAGACTGTAGCGAAACAGAACCTGCTGAAGGGACGCCTGACCGTTGGGGATTCCCCACAACCTCCGTACGACTTTCGACTTTCCTTCTCCTCTGGGTATGTGAGTTTGGAAGAGGGTCTAGGCCTGGGAGCGTCGCAGGGACGGTCAGACGCCCCCTCCACAACACTGGGAACACTCACTTCACTAAGTAATTCACTATCACTTCCCTTACCTTGCATGGCCGCCATTTTTGTCTTCATCTTACGAAGAGTAGCCTTCAGATTGGCGATTTCAGAAGCCGAATCCGAATGCAAAGCCTGTGAGGGTTCAGATACATAGGGAGAATCAAAATCATTAATAACAGGAGAGTTAGACTCAGAAAAAGGCTCAATAGGCCTTGTACTCACACCCTTCTGTGCAGCCCGTCTAATTCTATCCCTCTCTAACTTCTTCAAGTAAGAAGTTAGAGTCTTCCATTCATTAGCATTCAACTTTTCACACTCAATACAGGTGTTAGCTAAAGAACAGTCAAACCCCCTACACTTACGACATACAGTGTGAGGATCAACCGAAGCCTTCGGTATCCTCACCTTGCAGCCTACATTCACACACACTCTCACACTAACACTTGAATCAGACATTCTATCAGAAAAATCAAAAGCAAGTCCAAATCCAGTCCACGGTAGCGAATACCAAAACAACGATCCAGTACGTCACCAAGAAATCCAATATAGATGATCAAAAAGTCTTGAAAAGCGAATTCCAGTCAGGAGGTAGTAACAACAATGTTGATACCACCGGCGACAGAGAAAATATGATAGAAAACGGGAATGGTTCCTAGTCCTGCCGCCCAGGGCAGGCAGGTAGATCACCTGACCTACCGGTAGCGAGTGGCGCGAAATTTGAATTTCTGTCGGGGACGACGGAGTCTTAGCTAACAGGTAAGTTCATTGTATGAAAAGACTGGTTTGGGGTGATGAAAGCAAAGTGAAAGACCATTCACCACGGCGGTTGAAGAAAGACTGGTGCGTCATGAGGTTCCAAGCCTGGTCAGTGACCAACATCCACCTTGTATACACATGAGTTGCCAGATGCCACAGATGCCTTGTTTTACAATCTTTGATTGTTTTTAACTGGTTTCCAGCTAGCACTATTAAGATTATCCTATTGTTAAGACCAAAGGTTTGTTCCGCGTATGAACAACTTACATTATTGTAGGTGTTTATGGCTGTTCTGATGTGGTATCCTTACTCCTCTAATTACATGGTTTATGGGTGAACAGGCTGTACTCAAAACCTTATCACCAGTAAAATAAAAAACACTTGATACATAAAGGAATATAAATAGTGAAGTAAAAATGATATTGTTATGATACAATAAAGTTTGTTCATACTTACCTGGCAGATATATATATAGCTGTATTTTCTGAAGTCCGACAGAATTTAAAAAACTTCCGACACACGCAGTGGTCGGCCAGGTGGTTAGTACCCATTCCCGCCGCTGGGAGGCGGGTATCAGGAACCATTCCCATTTTCTATTCATAATTTTTATTTCCACTGTCCCCTGAGGGGAGGTGGGTGGGTACTTGATATATATATATCTGCCAGGTAAGTATGAACAAACTTTATTGTATCATAACAATATCATTTTGTTCATGAAACTTACCTGTCAGATATATATATAGCTGAATCCCACCGTTGGAGGTGGGAAGGGACAGAATAGAAGGATTTTGGGAAACAAATGCATGCAGATGATTTACATCTTGGTTCCACCTGTTAGCATAGCCGACTTCGTGATTACTGTCACCCAAGTCTGCTTCTGCTTTACTAGAGTTGCCAGCGAGGTAGAGACCTAAAAAGCTGGTGCACTCCAGATGATCTGTCAACGGGGGCGTGACCACAATGTGACTAGACCATATTGACCATACCATGAGGGCTAAGAAGTAAAATAAATATATATATATATAAATATATATATCACCACCTGACCAACCTAGCCAAAGTTAAGGTGTGTTAACTAAGGCTTAAGAGTTAAGAAGTCGCCGTTGTCGGCGACTCAACAACTAAATTAAGAGCTCTTCCTAACCATTTTCTACAGGATAGGATGAGTGGTACTTCTTGCCCCCAAGATTGTGTCTGCAGACACGTATGGCCCTAGCGAGCAGCAGATCTCATATGCCATCTTCACATCTCGCAGGGAGTGTGAAGTGAACACAGAGTTGCTTCGCTAAAACATGGTACTCAGGATGTTGCTGAGTGCCATGCTCTGTTGAAATGCTTCCGAGGCCGCGCCCGCTCACCTCGTGAGCATTCAGATAAAAAGATTTTCAAATCTTTGTGCAAACACAATGAAGGAGCATTTTTGAAAGAACTCCTTAACACTAAAGCCAGGGTGTTCTTCGATATGGGCAAGTCTGGTCTTTTTCGGAACACTGCAGATTGCCCGAATGACTTCGACTTTCTTGAGTTTTATGTAGATAAACTTGAGAGACCTGACAGGGCACAGGACTCTCTCTGGCTCCTGCCCACTAACTTGTGCCATCCTTGCTTCCAAGCTCCTGGCCCAAGGACAAAAACGGGTTTCCATTCTTAGGCCACAACGAAAGGCTTAGAGAGCACACCGCCTTGTGTTCTCTAAAGCCAAAACTTGTAACGATGGCTTAAAATCTCACTAACCCTCTTTGTCGTATCTAGGGTGGTTAGAAGAATGCCTTCCTGATCACATGCAAGAAGTTAACAGGTAGGAGAGGTTCGAATGCTTTGACATCAAGAACTTCAGACTACGTCTAAGTTCCATATTGAAAGCTTCGATCTGGGACATGCACAGTCAGTCCGTCTGTACTAAAGTCAGGTGACCGACCAGTTGACCAGTCAGACGAATCAAGGACAGCAAGGCTGTACCCTGAAGACCATAAGGCACTATTCTTCGCTGAAGGATGAGTGTCTGGACTGCCTGGGCGATTCAATCTAAGCAAACCTTGGGGGGTGTATCAACGCAACCCAACGTCGTCAGCGAATCAAACTCCTGACTCGAGCTTCTGGTGCCAGGAGAAAAGGAGCAAAGGAGCAAAAAGGCGATTCAGTCCCGAAGGAAGAATGCCTGACAGTCCAACCTGGTCTCATGTTACACGATCATCGGGGGTGTATAAACGCAACCGACTTCGTCAACAAGAAACTCAGGGCTACTATATGTCGCCTGATCTCGCACGAGTGTCTGACTCCGAGAAAACAGGTGAGACAAAAAGTAGATGGTGAGCGAGTTTCGAGATTCCACAGAACTCAAAGATCGTGAAGGGCTTTGTTGTTTGACAGACGCAAATCCTCTGAGCCCATAAATGCCGTCAAGACAAACATACTTTGCGTATTCTTTAATAGTTGTGACTGCCAGCTTATCCCATTCTTCAGACGGAAATGGAAGACGGTAATCTTATTCCTGTCAACATCTCGATAGTCCTGAATCTGTCAGACTCCGGAGCGGAGAGGTTATAGGTACCTTTCGAGTTAGAGTAGACCGACTCTCTCGGAAAAGGTCCTTGGAAAGTGAACTAGGAAGGATGTGGCCTCTGTGAATCCAGGATCCTGAAGGCCAACATGGGGCGATCAGCGTCATAAATCCTCATTACATTCCTAAGCGATTGAAAAAGGGAAAAAAGAGACTAAACATCCATCCCGTTTAATATCATAGGATGGCGTTTAATGGTACCGATCCCGGATCGAGAAAAAGGGAGCAGAGAAGAAGAAGCCTCTTCGTCCTCAACATATCGAAGAGAAGAATGAAAGGGCGTCCCTAAAGTCTCCACAACTCTCAACATTACTTCTAAAGAAAGATTCCACTCGGAAGTCAAAAGTTGCTGCCGTCGATCGAGACGATTCGTACGGACTTTTGCAATCCTGTAACGAACCTCTAGAGGATCGTTACATTCTACGCCTGTTGTTATAATAGGCTCTTTCTCGTAAACTCGAGCAGGGACCGAGAGAAGATACTTCTTAAGATATGAGAGAGCTGTGGAATATCAGAGTTGATTGTGGACACTGGTTCCAAAAACTCGTTTCAAGACTGGAGGGACGACCGAATTGCATTTACTTCTTTCAGATTAAGATCCAGGACATCTGAAACACTATCCAGATGTCCGGCACCTTCTTTCTATCATGACGCACTGAGAGATGTTCAGAATAATTCCTAGATCTAGAATAATATTTCAGTTTCCCGGTAGGAAAAAAACTGTTGGTCTGAATTGCAGTCTATTCGGGGAAACAAACTTCTTCAGGAAGGAAATGGTCCCCAGCAAGCTCATCCATTCCCTCCCCGAGTATGCTTACTTCCCTATAAGGCTGCGCTTTGCCTAAGCAGGAGAGCATATAAAAGTGCAATGTTGCGGTAGACTCGTAGTTCTATACCGTGCGGTAACGAGCACCGAAAGAATTGAGATAAACTCCTGTTGAACAAGTTAGGCAAGGCCAAAACGAAATGCAAACGTTTATTCATTTTCACGTAAGAAATCCCCTCAATCTTAGGCTAAAGTCCGTGATTGTAGGCAGAGATACAGTTAGTCAGTCAATCCCGCAGGAGAGACGTAACCGCCAGCACAGAGATACGGTTAGTCAGTCAATCCCAGCAGGAGAGAGAGACGTAACCTACCGCACATGGACAGAAGCACGATCTGATACTGGCTCCGGTTGGAACTTGGACAGTCAGACACAGCAGCAGCCAGCAGCTTACGAACGTCGTCTCTTAACTTTATGTCTGGGTTTTGCCATTCTACCCTATTCTACGAAGAAATAGGTCCGTTATTTTTTGAGCAAAAAGAGACGGTCTCAAGCTGGTATAATTTAAGCGAAACAGAAAACCTAAATATATAGATGCGTTTGTGTCGTCAGAACACTACCATACAACGGTAAAAGATAAATCGGAAACTCCTGGAAGGCTGCAGGGAGTAACGATTAAATGTCCTTAAAATAATGGACAATAGACCTCTCGGTTGCCATCCGAAGAGGTAACTACAGCAAGCGTGTATGACCTTGAACCAACCTAAACAGTAGAATAAAACCTAACGAACAAGGACAAAAATTTTAAATTTACTTAATTAACCAACATAAAGATTTAATGACGATACTATTACCTGGCAGAACAATTACATATAGCTGAATTCGGAAATACAGCTACATATATCTGACAGGCAAGTTTCATGAACAAAACTTAAGAGAATCGAAGCAGACAGCTCAAGCTTCTTATGTTATTGGACATAAGCGTTCATTGACGTAGTCTACAAGTTCTATTTTCTTGTACGAGTCTGCGAATGACGAATGAGAGCTCTTCCGAATCTTGTCAATAAGAGCTTATTCGCTTACGCAAAATCAAGTTAAAGAGATGTTTGTCAATGAGAACTAACCCATTTACGGGACAAAGAGATATTTTGTCAATGAGGGGATACCCACTTACTTGACAAAACGATAGTATATTGTCAATGGGGGAAAGTCACTGAATTGACAAAACGTAATCCAGGAAGTCGAGCATTTTATTTTTTTTTTTTTTTCGATTCCCGTCTCAAACGAGAAAGGGGCAAGAATCTGTTAAGAGACAGGGCTTACGGCAGGTAGAACGACGATGTTCAATTCGGCAGCGTAGTCCCGACTAGAAACTAACAAAATCTATCATCTGAAAAACCCTTTCAGATGGGCTAAAAAGCTTGCAAAATTATCCTGGGAAGAGGAAGAAACTCTCCAACCAGCTTCCTCTCCCGTATCACAACTAATGCCTGCTAAAGCTTAAAATTTATTGGCAGTATGGCAAAGGTGGCAAAGGAAGTCCTGTCTTGCGCTTTCCTGAAAAGCGTCCTTTTGATGAATGCCTTTGCAAGAATCCTACTGAACGTTGCCGAGACGTCGAGCCTTTACATAACCCGTAACTGCCTTATCGCAAAGTCTTGACTGCGGTAGAGAAAACGAGATCTTCCCTTGAGCTTTCCTTAACTCCATCCACCTTTGCGAAAAGCAATATAATATTAACAGAGACCTCTTGAATTCACGAAACCAGAGGTCTTGCTGGGTTTCGAAGACGAAGTTGTCTGTTCACTTTAAGCTTCCTCCGAAGCACTGCTTACTTCACATTCTTGAGGCTCAAATCTTAAACAAGAGCTTGAAGTCTAAAGAGTTCAACAGAAACGTTCAGCCAGGAGACAAACCTGGTGTACGCTGGCGCGCGCTCGGCGTCCATTTGCGAGGACGCTCGGCGTCCTGGCGCGCGCTCGGCGTCCACTGGCGAGGACGCTCGGTGTCCACTGGCGCGCGCCTGGCGTCCATCCGAGCGTCCCGTTCAAGCCGAGCGTCAAAAGAAGCGTGCAGAAAATCGTCACGCTCCTGACCGGCGTCAAAACAAGCGAGAGAAACTGCCTTCTTTTTCATATTTCTCGGTGGAAAGACGTACACGTGATCAGGCGACGTTCGCCTTCTTACTTCTCACTGAAACGCATAACGAGAGAGTGAGGGGGCGTGAAGCGTCCTCTTCTATAAAGCTTCTATTTAGAGGGCGCGAGTCCTTCGAGATTCGTGCACGTGCACGATCTTCCGCAGCCTGGGAAACGTCAACAGGTCCTACCGAAGGGACGCCAGATCGATGTGGGTTCCCCGTAACCCTCCTTCGGCTTTCGACATGCCCTCTCCCTAGTCCTGGGAGTCCGACAGAGGTCCAGGCCTAGAGGCGTTATGGGGCGGATCTGACGTTCCCTCCTGACGAGAGAGAGGACGTGAAGCGTCCTCTTCTCTAAAGCTTCTTAGAGGGCGCGAGTCCTTCCGAGAGCTCCAACCCTTGCGCGGGGAGGACGCCTCGGGAGGACGAGAAGCAATACTTCAGGATCGTGCACGTGCACGAACTTTGGCAGTCTAGGGATTTTCATCAGAAAACTGCCGAAGGCACGCCAGATCGGTGGGGGTTCCTCGTAACCCTCCTTCGGCTTTCGACATGCCCTCTCCTGTGGTCCTGGGAGTCCGACAGAGGTCTAGACCTAGAGGCGTTATAAGGCCGATCTGACGCACCCTCCACTACACAAGGGGCACTGTCACTGCACTTAGCCACTTCACTATTGTTCTCTAAAGCAAGCACTTTCGATTCTAAGTTACGAAACGAAAGAGTATAAGAGAAAAGGGCAATAACCTCTACAGACACTGTTTTAGGGCCCGAAGGCAACATTACAGGGTTAGGAGTAACAATAACAGAAGTAGCACTCTTCACAACAATGAAGGAGAGCGATCACCTCTCGCAGACATATTTATAACCCGTAGGCCATACTATAGGGTTAGGCAAAATAAAGTCTACAGGAAGGTTAGCAGGTTCACTACCCTGACTTTTGTTTACTGATTAATTGCGTACATACGAATCATACTTTTTCCTTACGGAATTAGACATGTTTACTGATTAATTGCGTACATACGAATCATACGTCTTCCTTACGGAATAGACAAAGTCTCACACTCCTTACATGACAAATCTCAACAAAGAAGCAAGACCCAAACCCCTCGTGCATACCAAGTGCGGATCTACCGAAGCTTTCGGTAGCCACACCCTATCTTTGCAGACAACACCCTCTGAAACTAGCCTAACTAGATTCAGATATCTTATGCAAAAATGAATCAAATTCAAATCAATTTAAGATAGCGTATGCCTAGCCACAAATCCAAGTAAATAAATCAAAAGACAATTAGGATACTTAGCGGCAATGAAGTTTCCAAAATCCTAAGACGGAGGTACTGAAAACAGGTGTTTTCAGCACCGGCGACAGAAAAATTATGAATAGAAAATGGGAATGGTTCCTGATACCCGCCTCCCAGCGGCGGGAATGGGTACTAACCACCTGGCCGACCACTGCGTGTGTCGGAAGTTTTTTAAATTCTGTCGGACTTCAGAAAATACAGCTATATATATATCTGACAGGTAAGTTTCATGAACAAAATACTAAATAGGAAAGTGTAGATTTGCAAGGTGTCTTTTCACAAGATAAGACTAAAGAAGTTGAGGGTTGCTCCTGCCTACTGGAAACCACACTAGCTTTTTTTCTTTTGATGATCTGACATATAACAGCATACTGCCACCATAAATGTAATGCAGTATTTGTACTTAGCCAACATGCATGAAAAATGTTTCTTAAACCTTACCTTTAATGTGAACAACTTTTTTTTCAATAGTAAAATGGTCATTTAAATGTTTTTTAACCAAATCCTCTGATGGCTTTGCCTTGAATTTTGATGGATGGCAAAGAGGACAATGGTAATTCCTGCTTGAAGGATGACAGCCATAACCACAATTACCACATAAATTTAACGTAAACGATTCCTTTGGGTCTGCTTCTTCTCTCAATATTGTGATGTGAGTCATTGGTTACTCTTATCTGTTGAATTACACAATAATTATCAAATTAAACTATAAAGAGCTTTAATTCTTATTACATTTTGATCTACTATTACATAACTGACAAGCTGAATATTAAAATTTAAAAAGACATACAGAATGTTTTACACTAATAGTTGTACTAATGCTTGATACACACTTCAACATTCTCCATCAGTACCAAAAAACACTTTATGAACTCAAATACTTCCCGGCACCTCAAAAAAGGCAACTAGAGAAACATGGAGGAGTACCAATCATAAGCTACTCTTTCTTACCACATCAAGAAAATTTCTATTCCTAAAAATGACAAATTTTGAGAGTAATATGATCAAATTTTAAAAGTAATTTGTATTTTTCCTAACATACAAACCTGAGGTCTTTACATAAGAATTAACTTCAGCGTAAGCTGGAGCAGGTTATTCTACACAATAAGGTTGTTTGGTAGTTGCACTTCTGGTGGGAGGCGAGGGGTACACTCACCTCTTCCCTTCGCTGAGTCTTGTAACCACTTGCCTTATACCCCAGGTAACAGAACAAATTACTTTTAAAAAAAATGACATTTTTATCCTGAAATAAAGTTTTAATTATACTTCCCAAGTAATTATATAGCAGAATTTCACTCGCCGGCAGATAAAATACCGAAATTCGCAGATAGCGCTAATTCTCTATTCATTTTGGCTATAACAGTGCATTGCCCCGAAACAACTCAGCAAAGAGCTGTCTGTTTAGGCTTCACAAAAATAAATCCATGCTAGGGGATGGGGGGTGGGCTCCAATTATATAATTACTATGTAAGTACATATATTTAAAATGATATTGTTATGTTACAATAAAGTTTCATACATACTTACCTGGCAGATATATACATAGCTAAGACTCCGTCGTCCCCGACAGAAATTCAAATTTCGCGTCACTCGCTACAGGTAGGTCAGGTGATCTACCTGCCTGCCCTGGGCGGCAGGACTAGGAACCATCCCCGTTTTCTATCATATTTTCTCTCTTCCACCTGTCTCCTGCGGGGAGGCTGGTGGGCCTTTAATTGTATATATCTGCCAGGTAAGTATGTATGAAACTTTATTGTAACATAACAATATCATTTTCATACAATCAACTTACCTGTCAGATATATACATAGCTGATTGGCACCCTTCGGTGGAGGGTAAGAGACAGCTACTATATGGAATAGACAGGTAAACAACATATGTTGTAGGTATAAATAAAACCTTGGTTCCTACCTGATAGGTGGTAGACTTCGTGGGTGTTTGCCCAGTAGTCTGCATCACCTCAAGAAACTTTAGCGAGATATGTGATCTATGGCCAAGAGTTCTTGTGGGTCTGCCGATGGGGTCTTACCCACTTACTCAGCAGAGCCTAAAAGGACTTTGTCAATGGGTGCTGATCCACTTATATGACAATACACCTTATGAAGGAGCACACAACCAATCCCGACCACCTGATCCTAACCATATGTTAGAACTAAGGATTGTTACGAGTTATCCCCGAACTCGTCACAACAACCGTAACTCAAAAACCACTACGCACACATACATAATTTTCCAAAAAAAATTTTACTCAACTAATTGGATATGACAAGAATTCTCTTATGAACAACATAGACGGCCGCCCGTGCGAGCCTGAATCCTCCATTGTTCGAAGAGATTCTCGACCATATCCAAACAGAAGAACAGTATATACATTTAAGGATTGGTGTCGGCTCCCGTACCCAGAATCGTATCTGCCGATACGATAGGACCTAGAGAAAAGCACTTCTCATACGTCACACGCACGTCTTTCAAGTAATGAGATGCAAATACTGAGTTGCATCTCCAATATGTCGTATCTATAATGTTTTTTAAGCGACATATTCTTATAAAACGAGAGAGACGTCGCAACCGCTCTTACTTCATGAGCTTTTACTCTCAGTAGTTGTAATTGTTCGTCAGGACAGACCTTATGAGCGTCCGTAATGACGTTTCTTACAAAGAACGCTAGAGCATTCTTGGACATCAGTCTTGTTGGGGTCTTTTACCGATCACCAAAGACCTTGTCTAGAGCCTCCCAACTGACGCTTCCTCTGAAGATAGAACTTCAGAGCTCTAACAGGGCATAGAGACCTCTCTGCTTCTCTGCCTACGAGACTCGACATTCCTTTGACTTCGAATGACCTAGGCCAGGGATTCGTGGGATTCTCGTTTTTCGCTAAAAACAGGGTCTTAAACGAGCAAATAGCCGAGTCTCCCTTGAATCCTACTTTATCCTGCAGAGCTTGTAACTCACTAATTCTTTTTGCCGTCGCTAAAGATAAAAGGAATAGGCATTTTCTAGTTATGTCTCTAAATGATGCCAGATGCGGAGGCTCGAATCTATCCGAAGACAGATATTTGAGGACTACGTCCAAGTTCCAGTTCGGAGGTACTGGTTCCTTAGACTTTGAAGTCTCAAAAGATCTTATGAGATCGTGGAGATCTTTTGTTATTTGCCAGATCTAATCCTCTGTTCCTGAATACAGCCGAGAGCATACTTCTGTATCCCTTTATTGTGGATACGGCTAGATGAGATTTTACTCTCAGGAATAGCAAGAAATCAGCAATTTCCGCTATAGAGGTAGAGGAGGAGGACAACTTCTTGGCTCTACACCACCTTCTAAAGACCTCCCACTTCGACTGGTATACTTTCGTAGTGGAGGTTCTGCGAGCTCTCGCGATCGCGCTTGCCACTTCGCGAGAAAAGCCTCTCGCTCTGACAAGTCTTTCGATAGTCGAAAGGCAGTCAGAGCGAGAGCGGGGAGGTTTTGATGGTACCTCTTGAAGTGTGGTTGTTTGAGAAGATCCGTCCTTCCTGGTAGGGATCTTGGAAAGTCTACGATCCACTCTACCACCTCCGTGAACCATTCCTGGGCCGGCCAAAAGGGGGCTATTAATGTCATTCCTCGGTTCTCTTTTGACGCCACAAACTTTTTCATTACTAACCCCAGGATTCTGAATGGGGGAAAAGCGTAAACGTCCACTCGAGACCAGTTTAGCAGGAAGGCGTCTACCATAATCGCTCTTGGGTCTTCCACGAGCCGAGCAAAACACTGGGAGCCTTTTTGAAATGTATGTTGCGAAGAGATCCACATGAGGAGTTCCCCACAGAGACCAGAGATCGAGACACACTTCCTCGTGCAGAGTCCATTCTGTATGAAGGACCTGGTTCCTCCTGCTGAGCCTGTCCGCCCTCACATTCCTTACTCCCTGTACGAACCTTGTCAGCAGGGAGATGTTCCTGTGAGACGTCCAAAGTAATAGGTCTCTCGTGAGTTCGTAAAGGAACGAGGAGTGTGTCCCTCCCTGTTTCCGAATGTAGGCAAGTGCGGTGGTGTTGTCCACGTTTACTTGCACTACCTTGTCTCTCACCAGAGGTTCTAGGCTCTTCAAGGCCAGGTGTACGGCGAAGAGCTCTTTGCAGTTTATGTGCCAGGACACCTGTGCTGGTTCCCAGGTTCCTGACACTTCCTCTGAGCCTAATGTCGCTCCCCAACCCGTCTCCGACGCGTCGGAGAACAACACTAGGTCTGGGTTCTGTGTTCTTAGAGAGATCCCTTTGTTCTCTTCCAGAGGTAGCAACCACCACTGTAGGTGTGCCTTGATCTCCACTGGAATGGGAAAAACGTCCGACAGTTGTCCGGTTTTCCAGCTCCAAGACTTCGAGGAAGAATTGAAGTGGACGGATATGAAGTCTTCCTAGAGGGAAGAATTGTTCCAGCGAGGAAAGCGTCCCCAGAAGGCTCAACCATTCCCTCGCTGACGTTTGTTGCTTCTCTAAGAAGAGAGAGATTATCCTCAAACCTTTTGCGGTTCTCTCTTGCGAAGGAAAAACTCGAAAACCCCGAGAATCCATCCGAATCCCCAGATAGACTAGGTCTTGTCTGGGGGTCAGCTGAGACTTCTCGAGGTTCACAAGCAATCCCAACGCCTTGGTCAAATCCAGAGTTAACTTTAGGTCCTCCAAGCACTGTCTCTCCGATCTGGCCCTGATGAGCCAGTCGTCTAGATACATAGAGACATTCACTCCTTTGAGATGAAGAAATCTCGCCACATTCCTCATCAGGCTTGTGAAGACCTGAGGAGCTGTGGACAGGCCGAAACACAAGGCTCTGAACTGAAAGATCCTTCCCCCCGTCATGAAACGGAGGTACTTCTTCGACGAAGGGTGGATCGGGACGTGAAAGTAGGCGTCCTGGAGATCTAGAGACACCATCCAATCTCCTTGTCGTAATGACGCTAGGACTGAAGCAGAAGTCTCCATGGAGAACTTCTCCTTCTGAACAAATTTGTTCAGAGAGCTGACGTCTAGTACTGGTCTCCAGCCTCCCGAGGCTTTCGCCACTAGAAAAAGGCGATTGTAAAACCAAAACACCCCGGGGAGTTTTGATCCAGTACTAGTTCTATTGCACTCTTGTCCCACATTTGTTCCACCATCGATCGAAGAGTATCCCTCAGCACAGGGTCCTTGTACTTGGCTGATAGTTCCCTTGGTATTGACGTTAGGGGCGGAGTATTCAGGAAAGGGATACGATATCCCTTCCTTATGATATTCAATGAAGACGCGTCTGCGTCTATCAGTGTCCAGGCCTCCACGAATCCCAGGAGCCTGGCACCTACTGGTGCTTGGAGGAGAAATGTTTCATTTTCCCTTTTTCAAGGGACGAAAGGCGGACCTACCTCTCTTCTCTGGAGCCTTCCTTCTTGCGGGAGGTCTGGAGATCGGACCACCTCGAAAGGGCTGCATAGAAGTGCTAGGTCCTTTCTTGTCAGATACTAAAGCAGGTTTCTTCTTCCTAGCCGACTGCGTCAGAAGATCCTGCGTCGCCTTCTCAGTTAAAGAGTGAGCCACGTCCTTCACTAACTGAGAAGGGAACAAATAGTCAGACAGAGGTGCATACAGTAGAGCTGCCCTCTGAGCATGCGAGACTGCCTTTGTTAAGAAGGCGCCATACACCGTCCTTTTCTTTAAAAGACCTGCTCCAAATAATGAAGAGACTTCAAAAGATCCATCCTGTACCGCTTTGTCGATGCAAGACAAAATGCATAACAGGGCTTCAGGTTCGATTCCCTCTGAATCATGAGCTTTCTTGGACATCACCCCAAGGGACCAATCCAAGAAGTTGAAGACTTCCAATACATGGAAGAGTCCCTTGAGGAGATGATCCAGTTCTGAAATACTCCATGTAATTCGAGCAGATTGAGACTTGGACGCCTTGAAGCGTCAACTAACGTCGAAAAATCTGCCTCTGTTGTAGAAGGGAGAGCGATACCCATATTCTTCCCCGTCCTTGTACCATATGCCTCTTTTCCCAGCTAACCTTGCTGGAGGCATGCAAAATACTGTCCGCCTGACTAAGTCTTTCTTCGACTTCATCCAGGAGTCTAAGGCATGTAAAGCCCGCTTCATCGAGATGGTGGGCTTCATCTTCAGAAAAGACGAGGGCTTCTTCGCCTTCGCACTAGAAAAGAGCGAGCGTGGAGAAGGAGGAGCAGCCGGAGTCAACTCGTCTCCGTATTCCTCAAGAAGCAGGGTAGTCAACACCTTATAGTTGGACAAGCCCTCTCTTCCATGATCGTCATCATCCGAGTTTTCCTCCAACTCGGGATATATCTGAGTTTCCGTTCTCCTTTCTGAACTTTCCTCTTCTGGAGGAGACAAACTCCTGATAGGAGAGGGGCTAAGGGAATGAAACTCTTTCCTTTTTCCCGTTTTGATAGACTTGGAAGGCGTCACAACCTGCGTCTTCTCTTGAACTGTAGAAGACGCCTTGTATGACGCTTCCCGCTCTCCGAGCGTCATGTATGACGTCTCTTGTTGACGTCTTGATGACGCTTCGCGTCTGGAAGACGCTCCGCTCTCTAAGGGCGTCCTACTCGGCGTCACAATCTTGGACGGAGCGTCACGTCTCAGATCCGCTTGACATGACGCTTCACTTCTAAAAGACGTCTTTCGTTTTTCTTGTCTTACAACATTCTCGTCCGCCCCGTTCTAGTTCTCGAACTCGAAGCTCCTGCCAGACGTTTAGCAGTTTCACATCTGTCTGACGCTTCTCTTCGAGCAGGTGAGAGAGGACGAGACTTCTTAATTGGAAGCGTCACGTCCTTCCGACGGGGCGCTAAAACTCCCACAAGAGATGACAGTTGTTCCTGAACCGCCATAATTTATCTTTCTTGACGCTGTTCTCCCACGTCTAGTGCATGACGCCTCTCGTCATCACTCGGGGAAGAAGCATGATGGGGTACTTCCTCATAAGCGTCAGGTGACGCTGACGCCACCTTCGCCTTCTTAAAAGCAGACGGGGCGTCATCCCGAGAAGCGCTCTGGGCTCGAATCAATGTCTTGCTTCATATGACGCTTCAGCGGTCTCGATAAGTTCGACTCCTTCCACCCTCGTTTAGGTGAGGGAGAGGGAGAGGACGAGAAACACTCGCGAAGGACGCTTTTCCTATAGCGCCCTTGAGCTGGCTGCCATGAGCAGAGCTAGCTGAAGGGACGTCTGACCGTTGGGGATTCCCCACGACCTCCTTAAGGCTTTCGACTTTCCTTCTCCATCTTGGACTTCATGTCTCTAATAGTCGCTTTCAGATTGGCGATTTCCGATGCCGAATCCGAAAAAACACTCTGAGAATGAGATCTATAGGGAGAATCTACATCAGTAGGGTTAGAATTATCCGTGAAAGGCTCAATAGGCCTTGAACTCACACCTTTCAGTCGTCTAACTCTATCCCTCTCTAACTTCTTCAAATAAGAAGTCAAAGTCTTCCACTCTTCTGCATTCAAACCCTCGCATTCCTTACAAGTGTTAATAGCAGAACACTGAACCCCCCTACATTTACGGCATACAGTGTGAGGATCAACCGAAGCTTTCGGTATCCTCACCCTGCAGCCTACATTCACACACATTCTCACACTCACATTAGAATCAGACATACTGAGAAAAATCCAAAAGAGTTATTCCAAAAACAGTCCACAGTAGCGAATGCCAAAACACGATCCAAATACGTCACCAAAAAGCCGAAAAACGTTGATCAAAAAGGTTGAAAAATGAATCTCAGTCAGGAGGTAATAACAACAATGTTGATACCACCGGCGACAGAGAAAATATGATAGAAAACGGGGATGGTTCCTAGTCCTGCCGCCCAGGGCAGGCAGGTAGATCACCTGACCTACCTGTAGCGAGTGACGCGAAATTTGAATTTCTGTCGGGGACGACGGAGTCTTAGCTATGTATATATCTGACAGGTAAGTTGATTGTATGAAAACTTTATTTCATCATAAAAATCTCATTTTTAATTACACAACTTCCCTAGCAATTACATATACGTATATACTGTAGCTGATTCCACATTGTGGGATGGAGGAAAGCATGGATAATTCTATCTCAACTTTTATGATAATTAAAATGTCTGTTGATTCTTTACCTGGTAAAAGAGTTGTAGCAGGAGAATACTGCCTCTGGTTGTCACTCATCTTATCATGAAATGGCGTGGTGAAGACCTGTAGTGCCTATTACATTGTGGGACCTTTGTAGCGAAGGGCAATTCCGATGGCTAACAAATAATTGCCCCTGCCCAGGGCTTAGTACCAACTGATCACTAGAAAACAATTGTTACCTACATTTACCACCACCCTACCAAAGGACTTGAGGGTACTCCAGGAACTCTGTACCTCCAGGCTTCCCATAAAAACATCACCTTATATCAAGAAGAATAAGTATTTAGGAAGGGTTGCTTCCTACACTTCCTTTCCCAATACCACACCAGCCGCAAGAAATGGACCAAAGGAACTGCACTCTTCATACACTCTCCACATCACTGAGATAATGAGATGCAAACACAGATTTGCACTTCCAATAAGTCAAACTAACAATATTTGCGAGGGATACATTTCTCTTAAACCAAAGACAAGTGGCTATTGATCTAATTCATGAGGTTTGGCCTTGCAAGCCAGGAGAGCGTCTTCCTGAACTGATGAGTGCGCTTCTCGGATAACATCCCTCATGAAAAAAGCTAAAGCATTCTTGGACAAAAGTCTGGAGGGGCTTTTAACCGACACCAAATATCACTTAAACTTCCACGAATATCTTTCGTTCTGTGAAAGTAACAATTTAAAGACCTCACAGGGAACAAGGTCCTCTGCAACGTCCCTACCCAGGATATCCCTCAAATTAGGGATTGAGAAAGAACGAGGCCAAGGATTAGAGGGGGACTCATTCTTAGCTAAAAAGCCAAGGGGATAGAAACAAATAGCATTCCCTTTTGAAAAGCCTATTCTCTTATCCAGCGCAAGGTCACTAGGAAGAGGGTTTTTCTAGTTAAGTCCCTCAGACTAAGCTCATGCATAGGCTTGAAACAAGGCCTTGACAACCACTTCAATAAAATACTATCAAGATTCCATGGTACTATATGAGAAACCTTATGTTTTGAGGTATCAAACTATCTAATGAGATCCAAAATGTCTGGGTTCGAAGACAAATCCAAGGCTCTCATGACAAAACATCGAGGCCAACATGGCCGTAAAGCCCTTGACGGTAGAGGTTGAAAGGTTTTTCACTGACCTCAAATGAAGCAAAAAAAAATCAGCCGTTTGCATCACAGAGGTTTTAGAAGAGATGTTGGTATTCTTACACCACTCCCGGAAGATTCTCAACTTGTTTTGATAAACAAGTTGAGAATCTTCAACTTGTTTATCAATGCATTATTAGAACACACCAGC
>NC_061100.1:85596906-85669406 GCF_015104395.2 Macrobrachium nipponense | reverse complement strand
CTCTGTTGATGTTTGTGATCAACTCTGTTCATCTGGTGAACAGACCATCATATCCTTCACTTGTGTTAAACATATTTCTTAGAGGTCATTAATTCCTGCCTGCTACTTTTGCTGTCAGATGCTCTTAAAAAACAGAAAACATGAATTATATCCATCTATTTGGGTCAATAATTAAAGCAAAATATTGTTTATATAGATTTTTAAGCACTTATATGGTGCTGTCAACTGAATAACAATCTACCAAGCTTATAGCTACATGATGAAATTTAGGCAATGCAGTCTGTTATACGAGAGCTCCCATCCAGATCCTAATTAACTTGTTTCCCAAACTGATCGAAAGGAGTTTGAAACTCCCATGGACCAGGCGGAGAAAAGGATTTCAAGGTGATATAGCACGCCAAAA
This sequence comes from Macrobrachium nipponense, assembly GCF_015104395.2. Lineage (NCBI taxonomy): Eukaryota > Metazoa > Arthropoda > Malacostraca > Decapoda > Palaemonidae > Macrobrachium > Macrobrachium nipponense. Next base: position 85,669,003 of record NC_061100.1, on the reverse strand, counting down.
CCATGCTCTTGTCTACAATTCATTGACAGTGTGTTTGTTTTTATGGTGATTTTACGTTGCATGGAACCAAGTGTGAGGGATCTTGGATGGAATGGCTTGTCGATATCCTCCTGACTAACAGCATTCAATGTCCAAGAACACTTTCCACCGGTCCTTGTAAAATCCTTTCATGGTTCTTGGTCAGTGATGGCATGTGTTTTGAAGTGTATTACCTCGGGAACAGAATAACATCAAGTCTGCGGTTACATGCAGAATGCCCTACCACTAGCAATCATTTTCACTTTCCGCTTAAATTTAAACTTGAAACACTGATGATCCTATATATATATATATATATATATATATATATATATATATATATATATATATATATATGACTGGTAAAAATGTTGTTACAACAGAATTCCACCGAATAAAAGGAGCCCATAAACACTCCAAAATGCATTAAGTGGTAGGTAGTACCTACTATATTTCAGACACTGCCGTCTCTCTCTTCATTAGCTACCTGAAGAGAGAGACAGCAGTCTCTGAAATATAGTACTTACTTTCCATATTTTGGCGTTTTTATGGGCTCCTTTTGTTATATATATATATAATATATATATATATATATATATATATATATATATATATATATATATATATATATATATATATATATATATATATGCTTAAAAATCATAGCAGATGCACATGACTATAAACTAATACCACAAATGTTTGCTTATACATATATATACATATATATATAATATAATATATATATATATATATATATATATATATATATAATTAAAAATCATAGTATACGATGCACATGACTTTATAAACTAATACCACAAATATTTGCTTATACACACACACACACACACACATTATATATATAATATATATATATATATATACATCACACCACACACATATACACATATATATATAATATATATAAAAACACACATATACATATATATAGTATATGATATATTATATAGATATATATATATATATATAGACATATATATATATATATATGTATAGTGTTATATATATATATATATATATACATATAATGTATATATATATATATATATATATATATATATATATAAGTATGTAAATATATATAATATATATATATATATATATAATATATATATATATAAAGGGTTTTTTTGCCACGAAGGAAAAAAATGAAAAAAACGAGTTGGCCGAGTACTTTCGGTCCTATTCGGACCCTTTACTGAGGCAGTAAAGGGTCCGAATAGTACCGAAAGTACTCGGCCAACTCGTTTTTTCATTTTTTTCCTTCGTGGCAAAAAAAACCTTTATTTATACATAGCATTACGTTTTATATACTTCGTGATCAAGTTATTCATATATATATATATATATATATATATATATATATATATATATATATATATATATATATATATATATACAGTAGTACCTCGAGATACGAAAGGCTCAACTTACGAAAGCCAATACGAAAAATTTAACGGCTCTACATACGAAAAGTTTTTAAAGATACGAAAGGTTTCTGAAAGTCCGAGATTCGCCCGGATAACAATTTTGAAAATCGCGTCGCGCGCAGCCATCTTAGTACTAGTAGACTCGCCACCATCCTCCTGCTCTCCATTGGTTCCTGATGCTAGTCGCGGCCATGAAATCCTTCTCTCCTACTGGCCAGCGTCCCTCCCATCATGCATCTACTATGAATACATGGTGGCGTGCTTTGGCCACTCGGTACCAGCATTGTTATACTACGCACGCGGTATTTCGTTTTCGGGATCGTCAATGTGTACGTTATTTAAAAAAAAAAGTGACCAAGATCTCTCGCATGGGATAAGTGATCAAGGTCTCTCTCATGAGATAACTGGAAACTTTGCAAGGTTGGTAGAATATCCACTCCCTGTAGACCAATCATTTACTACAACATGCATACCAGTACGTATAATCAAGGCACTTCAGTTTATGTTGAGGGTCAGCAGCTGAACATTCAGACCCACCCAATCAGTTGCAGAGAGAGCATTTGGTTGAACAGGGTTTTGATGGACACCAGGGCCAACAGAGTCATGAGGTGCAAAGAAAGAACAGAAAGTTGAAATTCTGTAAAAAAAAAAAAAAAAAAAAAAAAAAAAAAAAAAAAAAAAACACCTACGTAAAGTAAAAAAAATAGTAAAAAAATTTAAAAATCAAAAAAGAAAAAAAAAAAAAAAACGGCAGAAATTAAAGCCGCTTTTCATAAAGTGCAATCATTTGTAAAAGACCCCCGAAAAGGCTCACACAGGAATTGGTGTACATATATTTTTTTAAGTGTACGTACGTACATATGTACAAAAGAAAAAAAACGGCAGAAATTAAAGCCGCTTTTCATAAAGTGCAATCATTTGTAGAAGACACCCCCCCGAAAAGGCTCACACAGGAACATTGTGAAAAGTAGGCAGATATTTATACAATATTATATATATATATATATAGATATATATATATATCATATTATATAATATATATCTAATATATATTATATTATACTCAAATCTTGGTAGTTACTACATATTAATTATTTAGTCATTTACAAATATATTTTACTTTGCTTAATCTGACAAGTGGTTTCCAATTGCAAGTGTTTAAAAAAAAAACCTTCTAAATGTTCTAAAGAGTAAATATATAAGGAGGGAGAAATACAAACACTATGTCACAACAAACTGGCTTTTCAATTTCTTGCTTGTACCCACTTCTAAAATATGTACTGTAGTCTGTACCAATGGAGTCATCTGGTACAGGTATTTGTAATTAGTTCAAAATTTACAAAAAAAAATGTGGTCAATGAAACATGGATAAATGATACAACTGGTTTTCATAATTTTTAATAAAAATACTATATACATTAATTATGAAAAAATGGTCCAACATTATTATACAGGCAGTCCTCGGCTTACGACATTCGGAGATTATGACACTTTTCAATTATATTTATCAGAAATTATTTCCAGGTTTATGACGCACGTTCCAGGGGTACGGCGCGGCGTCAATCTGATGAAAGAAATATGACTCCAAAAATGGAAAATAATCAATATTTGAAGGTTTTTTTTATGAAAAATGCAATAAAGATGCAGTTTACAGAGTTTTTAATATGCACAAAGAATTAAAAGTAAGGTTTTATTAGTATTTTTGACGATTTACTAGCTTGTGACGATTTTCGTCTTACGACGTGTCTCAAGAACAGAATCCCTGTCATAAGCCAGGGACTGCCTGTAGTCCTTAAAATGAAGGAATTAGAAGTATATCTAACATCTCAAAAAAAATGCTGTTGATGAATTAGGAAAAAATGCCACAAAAAACCTATGTAAGAAATAATTCTTCGGAAATAATTTAAGACAATCAAAGGATTCTGAATATTGCTTTAGCATTAGTTTTTTATAAAATCCAACATTTTTCTTACTTCTGTGATTTTTTCACGAGGTTTTCCAAGGTCAGTTCCAACTTTTATTTCAAAATCATCTAAACGAGTCCAGTCATCAAAAGTCACAGGCTGTAACCCTGTAAAAATACATAATAATAATAATAATAATAATAATAATAATAATAATAATAATAATAATAATAATAATAAAAGTAGGGATAAAGACTGACAAACTTAATTATAAAATAACTCTTCAATACTAAACCATTAGCAATAATCAACCCATTTCACAGTAAAGATATTTTCTTGGATGCTAATCCACATGTGTCATCAGGCCCCTAACACTGATCAAAATCTGTCTTTGTGCCAGAGAGAGAGAGAGAGAGAGAGAGAGAGAGAGAGAGAGAGAGAGAGAGAGAGAGTTCTTATCTGAAATATTGATTTTCTGTACCAGGATGCAAGAATTGAGTCCAACCACATGTGCATTCCAATTCCTGAGATGCTAGCTCATAAACTGTTTAAAATTCCCATGTGACTGCCAGAAAAATTATTCAAACAAAAATTTTGTTCAAAGAGTAGAGATATCAGAGTTGTAATTTCATGGCCAAATAATATGACTGTTTGACATTAGTAGAAATCCATTATGAGTATGAGTCAGAGTGATGGAATTAGGTTTCTTACTTCATGCTTCATCTCTTAGACAAGAAAAATCTAGAAGTACTCCCTTTAGATATGGTCCCTAAATGTACATATGAAATACTCTGGCAGGGAAGAGAAAGTGTTCTTCATCCTTACCATGAAATAAGAATGATGGAATGGGAAATGCAAACACCACAACTACAAAATATCCAGAAATGATAGATGTAATGGGTTCAAATCCTTGGTATATGCAACTCTATCGTTACCCTCAAGGTTGCAAAAATTGCATAACTGCTGCACTATTACAGAAGAATCACATTTTGGCATGCAGTTACCACTTGAGAAAGTGCAAAGCCCAGGTCTCTTATGAGCAAGAGAGACAGGTCTCTAAATGACTGAGGAATAATTATGTGAATCAAAACATCACCCCTTCATTGTATTAACTGAAGAATAAGTATGAGTTTGACAGAGAGTGGTTGAGAGGAGGTCGCTGTAGTTTGAAGTTATCCGGGGATAAACATAATAAATATTATTTACCTCCTTCATTTTACTGCATGACCTTAATGCATGAAAGTTTTGTATTATCAGCTGTCTAGTATATAATCTGCATCATAATAGGTGCTACGACTTCTTCAACAGGGGAAAGTTTCCTGGGGAGATCTATCAACAGTCTCAGAAGTTGACAGACAACTTACTGTGACCAAGAGAGGCCACCAAGACCACTGACCTATTCTTTAATTCAGGAACTGGACTATTACTTCATTATGCCCAATGACTGGGAAAATCCACTTCCACCCAGTACCATGAGAATTTAACTTCCAAGCTGCTAGGACTGTAGCAGTAAGGAGCTTGTGATTCAGATAGAAAAAACCACATGCAAAAAGGTGAATGAATCACTGATGCTACTCTGCATACTCCTAGAAGGAGGGGCCAATCTTAAGGAAGAGCTTGGCAAGGCTCTCTGCAATGATGCACTTAAGACTTGAAATAAAACAAGAATCTAACTAAAGACTAATCAGGCTGGAATTACAATGCATGTATGTTACAAAGAATCTTTTATTCCCTACTTTAAATTATCATTAAAATACTTCCTTTTTACTAGGAAACTTTTTAACCAACACACCAGGAGACCACCACTTTCAATAACATCTAACTCTTACAGACAGGCTAAAATGTATGAAGCTCTTGGAAAGAGAAAGATAAGAAAATGACAATGGTATAAGAAAAGAAATTCTAAACAATTTTCTGTACCTTCCACAGGAAGTTGAAAGTGAACATTTCCAACCCTGTGTGGGGCTTCTTTTCCAAGAAACTTGTAAAAATAAAGTTATACATGTTTTCTCTGATAATTTTTTAAATTCTGTAAAAAGATAATTACAGCTTGCACAATATTTTAACAGATAAGAACTAAAATCAGTAACAAATTCTGAACACATTTATGTTAAAATATTTATGAGATGTACTGACATGTGAAGATGCAGCATCTTTCAATGAGCTATACATGTCTTTTATAATACTTATTTGTACTTAATTTGAAAAATTACAATTATAGCTGACATACTACCATAAAAGATAAGTACTAAAATCAACAGCAATCTCTGGGTATATTTATGAGCAAATATATAAAAAGACATCTTGGGATGAGGAGGTGCAGTACATTCCCCATGAAATCTCAAATCACCCCTGATTTCCCTCTATCCTGAACTGAGCAATCTGTGTTGCCATGTCATTTATGGCCCACTGAAGTGATCTGAACATTTTTCCGGCAAAATTCGTTCAAACTGCATGGCGTGAAACACTGATTCTCACCAGAGGCAGTCTGCTCCTCATTCAAGAGCTATTATTATACCTCACACAATCATGCCCATCCAGAAAGGGTTAATAGAAACAAATGTGCTAGCACCATTTTCTGAAAAAGGGGTTTACATTACTTTTGAACTTACCTTTCTCAGCTATTATTTTAAGGACTTCAACCTTTCCACTTTTAGGTTCTGAAGTATCAAGCTCTCCAGACTCTATGTCAGCTACTATGATCTTGCCTGTATTAAATCCACTTGTCATTGTTGAAAGAATGACTCCTACTGGTCCAGTGCTTATCCACCCACTTGCATACACACCTAGTCAGAGTAATTGCTTTAGGAATCAAAGATCTGACTTTTTCTTTTACAGTATAGTACAGTATGTACTATGCTATTAACATAATTAGACTTATGAACATTTTGGAGTTAACAAAAAATTTTCAAGACATTTTACTGATTCACTTTAACTTTTCAACACAAACTACTTTCCAGTGAAAATAATTAACCAGAAAACAAGACTTATGAAGTCTTATTGCCAACAATAAAATAAAATATAACTGAAATGTTCCACCTGATCATCTTTTATCTCAATATTGACATCAAGCTAATGAGAATTATGAATGTAAAATTTACCAATTCAGGCCTCAGCATTACCTTCCAAAAGTGGTGAGATTGAAGTGACACTAATTCAGCATGACCTTTCTGCTTACAATGATATAATTGAAGATAGTTGTAAAGAAAGCAATTATCAAAGAGTTTCATGAGATAATAAAGGGATGAAAACATTAACAGTTCCATGGTACAGTGTGCCAAATTAAGTCAAAATGTCAATGAAAATACCTTTCTGGCCAACAACTTTTCCATTTTCATTGGCTACAGTTCCAGTTTTTTCATCAAAGGGTAGAGATGGGTCAATACTAATACCCTTGTAACCAATACTTCGGAGAACAAGACCGCATTCCAAGACTTCACATTCTTCAGTTTGCACAGCTCTTTCATTTAGCACCTCACCTTCTAACCTGAAAAAAATTAAATATGTAAGCAGCTGACCAAAGTCAAAGAAGAATTAAGACTTTTGAATCATTTCCTTAAAAAAACTCACAATACTAATACAGTGACTGCTGATTGAAGTCTGTATTAGAGATGCAGGAAGCACTGTATCATTTTTTACTTTGCTTAATAAATCTTAGTATTAAAGACTATCTCATCTTTTTGTCAGCTACACTTCACTAGGGTAGTTTTTTATTATCAGTTCTACTTAATTACACAAGTGAGAAAAAAAAGTTAATATGTTTTGTGAAGTGACTACTTTTATTCATATTGAATTTTACTAACAAACAAAACCATTCAAAAGGTTGACAAACCTGTTTTTGGCCAACTTTATACCTGCCACAGCTTGGCCATCTTCGGTAGGTAGAATTTCTACAGGACTCAACAGAAATCGTAGCTGCCATTCCCTCTTTGCTCTGGCATAAGCAGAAGCTAGTTTTGGGTCTGGATCATCTAAGCCAGTTTTTGCAAGAAGTTCAATCAACCTCTTGCGAGATCTTGGTACAGCTGGAAACCCCAAATTTTTATTAAAGCATGATAAAAATAATTTTGAAAAAGAAATAATTATTGTATGTAGTATACAATGGTCTACTAAAGACTAAATAAAATATTTTTTGTCATATTAGCTTTGAAGTTAAAATTCTTTTGTAAACTGTAAGTTTATTTATAAAGTGTAGTTATTTGCCTTTTAAAATGAACTATTCAACATACTAACAGTACTGTATAGGCAACTTTTCCATTACTCTCAACTGAATATGTAATAGTTTCACATTTAAAGCTATTAAGTTACCCAAACCCTTTGAATAATGTACGTGAGTGAATTTATCTGACTGTAACAGACATTTGCATTAATAGCTTGTAGGCTGAGAACTCATCTACTGTGCTATTTTCTGAGACTTTTTGTGAACATCAGTGTTCTAGCTTTCTAAGAGACTGACACTGTAAGCAATCTTAAAATAAAAATTGAACAAATAATTTATACTGAATTTGGATTGGTGAGTCCTAGTGTAACTGCATGGCAATAATAATCTGTAGCAGTACATAATAAGAGAACATTACAGTAAAGTAGTTTGTTTACTATAAACAAGTAGTATCATAAAATAACAATTTGTAGGAAATTGTATTTTTCCTAACTATACAAACCTGAGGTCCTTTAACAATAGGAAGGTACTTAGCGTCAGCTGAACCGGTCGTAAGCTTCGAACAAGGGGGTTCAGTAGTTAACAACTTGTCCGGCAGTTGGCGGTCAGCTCGACTGCGAAGAGAGGAGTCACTTTGCCTTAGTCCCAGGAAAAACACAGAGTGAGGGGTGGCATGAGGTGGGACTATATGTAAAGGACCTCAGGTTTGTATAGTTAGGAAAAATACAATTTCCGACAAATTGTTATTTGTTCCGATATGTATACAAACCCCCGGTCCTTTAAAATAGGAAGACTCACTTCTTGGTGGGTGGAATCTGAGTCTTATGAACAGACTGGTGTTCGTCCTATTTTGGATTCCCTCCCTAGTCGTAAGAGCAGAGGGTGGGATCCTAGCCTCTGCCCAGCTGATTGGGGTGTGCACCGCAGGATCAGTGGTCAGACTTCTGGACCAGATTTATAAAAGGGAGGCAAGCGTACCTCTTATAAATAACAAAAGGCAAGCACTAGTTCCTACTTCAAGAGCCAAAGTAAAGTTATGGGTTTGTCTCTTGTTGGCTTCCACTCCCCCGCCTTGTCGGGGAGTGGTGGATAAACACTCCTATCCCTACTGAAAGGGATAGAATGGAGCTCGGTTGTGTAGCTTACCTGCATCGGCCTCCTGTTCAGCGTAGTGACGACTGCGGCCATCTGCCCACAGGTAGAGCAGAAGAACGAAGGAGGAAGAGAAGCCAGTCACACTCTCTTTCACTTGTCCATGCATGCAGTCACACAAGGATGCGATGCTGTTCTGTCCGCTCGGGTGCTGGGTAGACTACACAACGTGTTGAGCAGCCACCACGGGTCCCAAGGAAAAAGTGTCCAAGGACCTGTGGGTGATATCCCGCAGGTAGAATGAAGTGAAGGTGGTCTGGTTGGCCCAAACCCTTGCCTTCAGAAGCTGCGCCAGGGAGAAGTTCTTGCGGAACGCAAGGGTTGGACCAATACCTCTGACTTCGTGGGCTCTCGGACGAAGGGTACAGGTGTCGTCACTACCAGCTGTCTCGTACTCCCTCCTGATCACCTCACACAGCCAGAAAGAAAGAGTGTTCTTGGAAACTTCTTTCTTGGTAACCCCGGTGCTAACGAAGAGGAGTCGACACTCAGGCCTGAGGTGCCGAGTTCTCTTCAGATAGCGCTGTAGCGTCCTCACAGGACAAAGCAGCATCTCATCCGCATCATTATCAGAGAAATCCTTCAGAGAGGGGATCGTGAAGGACTTGAACCGGTCGTCAGGGACCGAAGGATTCTGAGTCTTCGCTATGAAGTTCGGGACGAAATAGAGCGTCATGGATCCCCATCCCCTGGAATGCTTGACATCGAAGGAAAGACCATGAAGATGAAGTTCCCCTACTCTCTTTGCCGATGCCAGGGCCAGCAGGAAGAGGGTCCTGAGGGTCAGATCCCTGTCTGACAACTCTCGGAGTGGCTCGAAGGGTCTGCGAGTCAAACTCCTAAGGACGAGAGTCACATCCCACCCTGGGGGCCTGAGTTCCATGGGTGGGCAAGACCTCTCGAAGCTCTTCATCAGGAGGGAGATCTCGAAAGAAGAGGAAATGTCCACACCTCGCAGTTTAAGGACTAGGGCCAGGGCGGCTCTGTATCCTTTAACTGCAGAGACGGAGAGGAGCTTCTCTCGGCGATGGAAGACGAGGAAATCCGCTACCTGCTGAAGAGTGGCTCTGAGAGGAAAGAGACACTGTCCACGACACCAACCACAGAAGAAGGACCACTTCCCCTGGTAGACAGCTGCAGAGTACTGTCTGAGGTATCCAGTCATCTCTGTTGCTGCGTTGCGAGAAAACTTCTCGCTCGCAAAAGATGGTGGATAACAGCCAGCCGTGAAGACACAGGGACTCGATGGACCGGTGGTACCGTTCTACATGTGGCTGGCACAGGAGGTTGTGCCAGGGGGAATCTCTCTCGGCGCTTCGGCAAGCAGAGCCAGCAGGTCTGGATACCAAACGGCCTGAGGTCATTTGGGCGCCACCAGGATCATCCGAAGGTTCGCGGTGATCAGCGCCCTGCTGATCACTTTGCGAATCAGACAGAACGGGGGAAAGGCGTAGACGAAGAGGTTGTCCCACGGATGTTGAAGAGCATCCTCTGCAGCTGCCCATGGGTCCGGCACAACCGAGTAGAAAACCTGGAGTTTTCTGTTGTGCCGGGTGGCGAAGAGATCCTCGACTGGATGCCCCCACAGGTTGAAGAGCCTTTCCGCCACGTCTGGATGAAGGGACCATTCGGTTCCTATCACCTGATCCCGACGGCTGAGCTTATCGGCTACCACATTCCTCTTGCCTGGAATGTAGCGGGCCGACAGCTCTACTGAGTGTGTCGCGGCCCACTTGTGCACCTGCAACGTCAACTGGTGCAGTGGGAGGGACACTAGGCCCCCCTGCTTGTTGACGTACGCCACTACTGTGGTGTTGTCGCTCATCAACACCACCGAGTGTCCCACCAGATGGTCCCGGAACTCTTGGAGAGCGAGGAATGCTGCCTTGAGCTCCAGGACGTTGATGTAAAGGTGCTTGCCGCGATGGTCCCACACACCTGCAGTCAGCAACTCCTCCAGGTGTGTGCCCCATCCCTTGGTCAATGCGTCCGAGAAGAGCAGCATCTCCGGGGGGGGGGGGGGAGTGCGAGGTTCCCGTCGTCCAGCCACCAGGCTTAGTCCTGCCTCACCTCCTCTGTGAGGGACACGGGGAAGAAGGGAGGGTCCCTTGCCTGTAACCAACACTCCTTTAGTCTCCACTGAAGAGACCGCAGGTGAAGATGCCCGTGAGGGACTAACTTCTCGAGAGACGAAAGGTGACCGATCACGACCTGCCACTGCTGAGCTGGTTGCTCCTGTAGAGACAGGAACTGTCTTGCTGCCTCCCTGAACCTGCTGATCCGCGAATCTGCGGGGAAGACTCGCCCTGCTACCGTGTTGATCAGCATGCCCAAGTACTTCATCCTTTGCTTGGGCTCGAGATCTGACTTCTCGTAATTCACTATGATTCCCAGATTGCGGCAGAATTCGAGGAGTCGATCTCTGTCCTGCAGCAACTGCGAGTGGGAGCTTGCCAGGACTAACCAATCGTCGAGATACCTCAAGAGACATATCCCTACCAAGTGGGCCCAAGTCAACACCAGCGTGAACACCTGTGGGGTGGTTGAGAGACCGAAACAAAGTGCCCTGAATTGGTACACCGTCCCGTCGAGGATGAAGCGGAGGTACTTCCTGGAGGATTGATGGATGGGTAACTGGAAATACATGTCCTTCAGATCCACCGAAAGCATGAAGTCGTCCTCCCTGATGGAATCGAGCACTGAACGTGCTGTTTCCATCATGAACCGAGTCTGGCAAACGAATCGGTTCAAGGGAGAGATCTATCACCAGGCGCCAGCCCTCCGAGGACTTCTCCACTAGGAAGAGTCAGCTGTAAAAGCCCGGCGACTGATCCTATACGTTCTCCACAGCACGTTTGCTCAGCATGGCTTCTATTTCCTGCCAAAGCGTCACGTCCTTGGTCGAGCCAGGAATGTAGGTTTGCAAATGGACCGGGTTGGAGGTGAGGGGTGGCCAAGACTCGAAGGGTAGTAGATATCCTTCCCGAAGGAGACGTTTACTATCAAGGTCTCCGCACCGTAGCGCTGCCATGTTGCCCAATGGCTCGCCAGGCACGCCCCCACTTCCAGCAGCAGGTGAAGGGGAACGCCGTCCCTAGCGTTTCCCTCCTCTCTTCGACTTCTTCTTCCCAGATCCTTCTTGAGAGAAGGACTGGGAGGAGGACTGGTTACGGTCACTCCTTACAGAAGAAGTCGAAGGCAGAGTCTTTCCTCTCGGCTTCGATGAGGTGACCGTCTTGGCCGAGAGGAAGCGCTAGCTAAGCTCTTGGGCTTAGCCGCAGTCGTCCGAGGTTGCCCAGCCACCTTGGAGACTGCCTGGTGGACAAGACGGTCACTGTCGTCAGTGCGCCGCTGTTCCACTGCAGCATCCATCATCTCTCTGGTCACTCGAGTTAGAACAGCGTCTCTACGCTGGAGAACCAGGTTGTCCCACAGGTTAGCCATCTGGTGGGCCAGGTAGGCGATGGCCCTACCCCCAGACTGGCACAGTCTCACAAAAGCCGGGTCCCCTTCAGGAGTGATGTTCCCCAAGGAGGCCGCGGCTTTCGACACTGTGAGGGACCACAGGTCGATCCAGGAGACTGCTTGGAATGCTGCCATTGCGGTAGATTCCAAGGCAAGTGCCTCCTGCTGCGAAAACCAAAGGTTCTCCGACAGGAGCTGTGGCAGAGACACCCCTGGAGTTAGCCTAGCTAGCTCTGGGTTAACCTGTTTGGGCGGCAGAGGGTCCTCTGAAGGCACGTAGAAGTGCCTCTGTCGTGGTAGAGGTGGAGGAAGGAGCTTGGCAGACCTACCGGACTGAAGCAAACCCTCCTGTCCGGAGACGAGAGCGTCCACTTGGCTCAACACGCTGTCAGCCAAGGCTGATCACGGCAGACCCACCGTCGTCCTGGGTTCCTTCTTAGGTCCCCAGAATGACTCCAAGCCTGATGTGGGCTCGGTAGGTGGGAGCGGCGATCCTTCCCCGAGGTCGTTGTGCTGACGAATCAGCGCAATAACCTCCGCGAATGACCTCTGGATCTCAGGAGTGACTGCATCCTGTGGAGACAGACTGTCAAGCCCGTCCAACAAGAATGCCTCCCGAGACCCTCCTCCTTCCACAGGAGGAACCACGACAGACCCCTCCTGGTCTCCTCCTGCCACTTGTGTGTACGATCTGGTTGGTCCGAGGACTGTGCCAGGTTCGTAGGGCGTCGTGGCAGGATCGTGAGGAGCGCGCCCCTCGTGATCACTCCTGATCACCTTGCTCTTCCTGGTGAAGCCCGAGGAAGTTGAAGGGATCGGAGAGGCAGACCTGATGCTCCCCCCGCCCCCACCGGCAGAACCGGTGTGCTGAGGGGGCTGCAGGCGATCGCCAACCCGCGGTGGCGATTGGGCTGCAGGCCTGGTCGAGCGGCTCTCCCGGGGAGAGTGGCTGGACCGAGAACAGTGGCGACGGTCCCGAGTGTCAGAAGAGCTGCTGCTGGTCCCCCTCTCCGCCCGGTCCCGGTAGAAGAAGCGGTCAGGAGACCTGCAGAGTCCGCTGTCGCGGTGGGAGTGAGGCCTGTCCTCATGGCGCTTCACGCCGCTTGGACCAGCCGAGGCTGGTTCAGGCGACCGAGGGGACTGCTTCCTCGCCTCAGCCCGCGAGCGGTCTGGGACCATCGCATCAACCCTGGGTACCAGCGTATTGCCGCGAGAGCGATCGCTGGTCTAGTGAGAGTTGTCTGAGCGACCCCTGCCAGTCTTCCGCTCCGTGCCTGGATCCTGGCGCCGAGCGGACTCGGTTGTCTGGGTCTTGGCTGTAGGTGACCGTACACTCGGTGACTCTCACGAACGAGAGGCCGAGACGGTACCTGGCGTCGAGGTAGAACCTCTGGCGCCGGGTGAGGAGGTACCGGTGTTAGCCGGCACTCCTCCGGTCCCCATCTTCTTCTTCCTTGCGGAAGGAGAGACGGGCCCTGTTCCCAAAGGAACAGGAGGACCAACGGAAGTCCCACCGGTGGGACGGACCCTTAGAAGTCTTAGCGTGAGCCTTCTTGTGGGGGGGAGGAGGCAACCTTCTTCTTCTTCGGCTGTGGAGCCTTAGAAGTTGAAGGGGAAGCGGCGGCAGACGACGACGACGAAGAAGATGATGAAGACAAAGACGACACCTTCCTCCTCCTCTTCTTCTTCTTCATCAGCTTCCTCAGCACCACCGTCAGGTCTTCCATCCAGGACGGAGCCGGGGCAGTTGCCGAAGCAACAGGGCCCGACTGCACCTGTCCGGTGGACCTGGGGTGGGAGCAGCAACACCACGGGCAGGAACGATGGCGGCAGGAACTGGTACCAGGGCTGGAGCGGCAGCATACTCAGGAACAGGAGGCAGGGCAGGAACTGGCAGCATCCTCTGCACAGGAGGCAGGTCTAGAGGAGAGCTCTTGGTACACCGGAAGTCCAGGGCTGTAGCAGGAGCAGCAAACCCAGGTGGCGGCATTAAAGCGGGCATCGAAACCTCCGGCAGCGGTGCCTGCACAGCAGCTGTCGGGGTCACCGTGGCTACATGCTGAGTGTACACCAGGTGCGGCAGAGCAGCTTAGCCCGGCGTAGACACTGTCATGGTAGTCGTGGTGGTCGGCCCGTGTGTTACCGGCATGGCCCCTCTCATCAGGTGACTCAGCAGCCCCTCGAACGTCGGTGTCCCTTGCAGCACCAGTGAGTACCAGGCCCGTCCGAGATCGTCTTCCGTGGCAAGCAAGTCTGAGGAAGGAAAAGTCGGGTGAGTTAGTGGGGGGGGTCTCCCCTCGCCCGGGATGGGGGGGGGACAGTTCCCACCCCGAGTGAACGGAGGACCCTGAGTACAACTGGATGTCGGGGCATCTCGCCCCACCCCCCTCCTCGCTCGACTGATTGAGAGAGGACAAGGAGTGAGAAACCTCCCCCAAAGGGGAAGGAGCCATACAAGGGAGCTGAGATGGAGGGAGAAAAAGAGGAAGACGTATCTGTGACCAAGGGTGTAGCAGAACCCTCCGACGACTCCTTGGCCAGCTTGCGCGGGTTCCTCCTCCCCCCATAGCGCTCCCACTGCTCCTCCGACCAAAAAATACAAGTATCACATGTCTCAGTGCGAGAGCATTCTCGCCCTCTACACCAAGTACAAAAATCATGAGGATCAACCTCTACAGATCATCGGAAGGCCCCACACTTACCGCCCTCCACACCAGGGCACAATCTGCGGCTGACAGGGGGGCGAGGGGGTCTCTCCGGCTCTTGTGATTCCATATCCATAACAATGAAGCACTGTATGAATAAAAAAACACACACGTACATACTTATATCCTTTGCACTATCACACAGTAAAAGGAAAAGCAAAAAAGTCTTCACGCAGTGAAGCAAACCAAGCATACGACAGAAGCAGGCAGAGAGACGAGTTGCACGTCCATCCACTAGCCCGGCCGAAAGCAAAGTGACTCCTCTCCTAGCAGTCGAGCTGACCACCAACTGTCGGACAAGTAGTTAACTACCGAACCCCCTTGTTCGAAGCTTACGACTGGTTCAGCTGCCGCTAAGTACCTTCCTATTGTTAAAGGACTGAGGGTTTGTATACGTATCGGAACAATTATAATTTTTCCTGAAAAACCAGCAAAATCTACTAAGAAAATAACTTAGAAATTAGCTATCATTATATATAATGAATATCCTACTCACTTGGTAAAAGTGCTTTCAAATGTTGATAATCTTGTGGTATGAGGTTAGGTCTACACTGCTTAAGCTTTATCATTTCTCGCAATTCTTTTATGGTCAAAGCAACATGTTCTGGACCACGGCGACCAATCAGTACTACTCGTTTTATGCGGCTTTTACTTAGACTGTCTAACACACTTTCAGGTATGTCTGTCTTCTGCAAATGAGTATAAAAAAACTCAGATTTTAATATTATTAAAACATATGTCACACACCTACTGATCACCCCATAATAAGAATATATTTGCATTATGCAAGAATTCCAAGGTTTAACAATCATTTGTCAAACAAATAACACAGTAGTCATATTACGAATGCAACTTGTGGATCCTCACAGTTACTTTATGCTAGTGTTGAAAACTGCCCTTACTCCTGTTTCCAAAACATTTGCAGTAAAGATTGCTATTCCAGTCCTTGTGAATAATCCTTATCTATTATAGTGTTTGTGAATAATACATTTAAAACTTTTTATCAATTATAAGCACCCCTTTCAGCCCTTTTTCACTTCAGTGCTATCAGTGAGTGATAATAGAGTGAATTCTGCAGTTACTAAGTAATTTACAGTCACTGGGTTCATCTTTGGGATGAACACAGCCAATACTTTCCTATGTGACTATAATTGCTGACAATGTCCTAAGTAACTATGTATAAAATTTGGTGTATGTTGTATAATTTCATAATTTTCCTCATTGCTTATGGTTGCAGTGAAGGTGTCATAGGTTAGTAGAGCTTGATTTCTCTGAGATACTTAATAAGGCTGGCAGGGCAGAGGTGGAGCCCAATGAAATTGGTGGACAGTGAATTCCTGGATGTTAGCAGAAGACAACAGGATGGAATGGCTTGTGTGAAAGCATACTTCTTCTTAAAAATGGAACTGGACAGAGGGTAAATAGTCAGTCAGATAAAAAGTCACTCAGGAATGTAGTATGGAAGCTCTTCCTGAAGATGCAATGAAACACCAAACCTTGTCAGTCACTGGATGAGCAGCTGGACAGGTGATTAATAGAGATTCCCAAACCAACTTCTGCCAACTGAATATCACTACCATCTCAGAGAAGCCTTTATATGGACACAAGTAATAATGAAAAGGTAGTCTCCTCAGCAAGAACCCCCATTCCAGGAAGTGAGTAATACACCTAGGTAAAGAAACCAATCATCTTCAACTCATTGGAGATGGGTGTCTAGAAGGGCAAGGAGCTTAGGGATAAACATGGGTTGTTGCTAGCGATATAGTCCATCATCAACAAGGACTTCTCCTATGGCATTTGGTACTGGAAGGTCAAACTTTGAAAAAAAAAAAACATCTTCTGACTTGGTCTCAACACTGAGCTTTGTTACACAGCCAAAGATTGGCAAATCCAAGAGATGGTATCACTGAAATATACCTCACCTTGCTGACTTGGGGAAGTCTTAGTTCAGTCCTCATGTTCAATCAGCTGATTCTCTTCTAAATTTGTGTATAACCAGGTTCTCTTGGCAGGGATGATTGTTAAAACTTTCTCATATTCTTTAACATCAATCTCATTTCCTTTTCCAACCTCTCTACTTTTCAATGCCCTTTTGTCCTTCTCAAAATTTTCTTTTAAGATTCTCCAACATCATAAACTTAGCCTTTTATCTGCTCTAACCTTTCACCTTTGGAAATTCATCATATCCTCCATAGGGATATAAATGTATAAGATATTAATAGGCCTTATTTTTTACTTTTTGTTGTACGAACACCTTCAAGCTCAGAATATGCTCAAACAGTACATCAAAGATGACCAGTATGTTGTCTGCAGGCCCTTACACATAAATGCAATTAAATCTGATGAGCTAAAATGAGGTTTATGATACATTAACAGGGGCTTCCTGTAGTCATAAAATATTCACCATAGATAGCAACTTGAAGTTTCTTTTATCAAATGATTTATACACCTTATCTAAAATTTCATAAGAAATATAAAAGGTGTTTACAATTCATGCTTTTACTAATACATTCTGTTGAATGGTATTCAGACCATCCACTTGTGACTTGGGCACAACAGAAATAAGAAAAAGAGCAAAAGGTTTCATGTTTTCTAGCTACTTACTCTTAAAATATCAATAGGACTCAGCAATATCCTGGCCACATCCACAGCAACATTTCCCTGACCAATTACAGCTGCAGATTCTACATCCAAGTTAAGTTTTAGATCAGCATCCTCAGGCAAACCATTATACCATCCTACAAAGCGTCTTGCAGAACAAACGTTTGAAAGAGATTCACCTGGAATATTGAGCTTCCTGTCTTGAGCACTACCATATGCCTGAAATGTAAATAAAAATACATGGTAACATATAGCTCACTTTATTTACTCAAAATATTACTAAATACTTAAATCTATTCACAGTGAAAATGAAATCTTAAATGTTTTTTCATTCTCTTTATGCCTAGGACATTTTGAATCATACCACTAGCTTATTCATCATCTGGCAGCTGAAAAATTTTGGTAAAATACAATGACGAAGGACTTCAGAAAATGTAAACAACTTTTTCTTCACCATATTCTGGCTTTTTACAACAATATAAGAAAATCAAGACAAACACCTGTACCGTTAAAATGATCAATGACGGTACTTACATGGCTAAACAAAAACTTGGACACTGCAATACTAGTATCATCTATGATAAAGGAAAAGAAAGGGAGTAAAGTAATAATAGCCTACTAACCAAAACAACAGCATGATAGGCCTTCCTGAGTTGTGTAAATGTAACATCTTGGCCAATGCTAACATTACCAAGAAAAGATATTCGGTCCTTAGAGGCAGTTTGTGTAAATGTATTTATGCAGTTTTTCACTTCTGGATGATCTGGGGCCACACCATACCTCACTAATCCAAAAGGAACTGGCAACCTTTCATATATATCAACTTGAACTGAGCTGTGACTCTGAAAACGGAAAGATTTTATGTGTGAAAGGTGTATGCGCCTTTTAATATTGTTGAGATCTTCAGATTTACAAAAGATTTTATCTGCATACAAAGATAATAATTTGTATTGATACTAATCAACAGAATAAATGACACAAGATAAAACTTTAAGTTAAAACAGGTACTTCCAAAAATGTTTTACATCACTCTCTTCTCTCCCTATATGTATATTCATACAAAGTGAAAATCATGCCCTTCCTGGAGCCGATTATATTGGTATCAACAGGAATTAACAATGATCTTATTAGTCCAGCAGGTGAAAGATGACCCTAGTAGGAGGATATACCAAATCCCTCATCCTCTTCTGCAGTCTTTTGCTATAATGTACTAATTCACATAACTTATGCATGTGTTGGTCTAAACATAATGAACTGGGGTTTTCATTTTACTTCATACCAATTTCCATTTCTTTTACAATTAAACACAGTAACTATTAATTTTCTTTCTCCTGAATTCATTATGTAACCCAAATAGAGGAGACCATTTTCAGCATGTCTTTTGTAATACACCAAAAGCCGAAAGCCATACAAAGGTTCTTGGTAGTGACACTTTGGCTCTAACCACACAGCTTTCTGTTCTCTACTTTTCATTCATCGTCTTTGACATTTTCCACTGGTTGTAAGTTCTTCAACTTTTCCTTGCTGTCATTTTCATTTCATCATTTAAGAACAAAACCAAATGTGACTTGCTGATATCATTAGCAGTTATACTTCATGAGGGCCATGATCGTGGCTTTACAGGCATATATTGTGAGGCCACAATCGGTGCTCTGTTTAAAACTGGTTTCTTATCACAATACTTGAAAATATGCTTCTCACAATATAGAAATCATTAGAAAAATATTGGTAAAGTACTATATGAAATAAAAAAAGTTAGCCAAGTTTATCAAAACAAGTCAAAATAGACAGATCCAAAATGGGAGAGCAGAACAATGTGAGCTTTCTGTTTAGCTGTGAGCAAACAGATTGATCCTTGAAGAGCTTTTCAATATAATCTGTACATAAACCCTTCTATTCCTATAACTTTCCCCTGGCATCTGAAATGGCTTGCCACTACATTCTGAAGGCCTGGGATGTATCTGGCTAAAAGCCTAATGTGCGGCCAACTATCTACTCATATAACTGCCCTACTAACTGAAAAAGGGGAAAGGCGACCCTTCCTCGTGATTGTTGACCTTTACCACTACAGTCTTGTCGTCACTCATCAGCCCTACTGAGTAACCCACTAACTGATCCCAAAATGGTTGCAGAAGTTCAGCAGTAGTAAAAACACTTCTACTGAAGTGTTGCCTAAGGAATAATGACACTAACAGTAAAGTGAGTGGGCGGTACTCCCACACCCTTAGTCACTTGCAGATGATAAAGACCCTTGTTATCAGGCTTCAACAACTGGCCCAGCTTCCATTTGTGGTAGAGTACATACGCATATCCATAAAAAAGATGAAAGTTTGTATCCTCTTAGGGAAAATTAAGCATAGAATTTCTTTTAAAAAACACAGAACAGTTGCAAAATCTCATTCTGAAACATTAAAATACATTATACTCAAAAAGGAGAAATCCTGAATACTACTAATGTACTAGATTATAAATAGAATACATTTCAACAACAAACATTTCACCTTTAATAATTGTTGAGCTGTGTAGAATCCTGCAGGTCCACTGCCAATAACACAGACTTGAGGGAAATTACTTGAAGCAGTACTAAAATTTGGAAGTGCTTTTCTACATGCCTCCCTACGAATTAATGTTTTTGCATACCTGAAATTAACACAAGTCCAATAATTACAACAAAGAAGTTTCTGTTAAAATGTTAAAATATATAGCTAAAAGATTCAAACATTATAAATATGTAACAATATACATTTTTAAAACCAAATATAAATTTTTTCAATTAGGTATCCATCACCCTTCATTACTTTACAGCCTTAAAATTGTGTCAGTGCAATCTTCATATCTCTGCAAAAGAAGAAGAGTTGCCTTTTCCACCCATCTAAGAGGGCATCTGACCCCTCATCACCCCTAATGGTTAAATGGTCAATCTTTGTATTGCCTGAAAAAGATGCAAAACGGAAGGGAAGAGAGAAGGGGTCTTCCCACAAAGTAATGGGTTTGTATTTGAAATAATCAATTTTATTCTTAATGAATTTTGTATGGTATATGTATACGTATTTGCTTCATCACAAACACATTAAGTGCTTGACAATGTCCTGAACTGCTATTTATGTACGGAGGATTTGTAATTATGAAATGATATCAATTACAGTAATTTGGGGCTGTGCCATGTTAGTAAGGTTGTGGGACTTTGGACTCATCTAAAACATGAATGTAATACTTAATCAACAAGGTTTAGCAACTAATTCACCCTCAGATCGACATCTAGAAGATATGGATATGCATTTATGAAGCTGAAGAAGATGGGTCTGAAACGTTTCTCATCTCTCATGGCTTAGAATAAGACCAACAGAATAGACGTCAATCAAATTGTGAGTTAGCTTTATAAGACAAATCTGTACAAAACAAGCAATACCTTTGAGATGCCATTTATAATGTTAACATTCATATTTTCACTGAAACTAATGAATACAGCACAGAACATATTTTATGAAACCAAACCTTCATTTTGGATGCAACAGGCTTACATGTGTGACTGTATGCTTTTAAATTACTCACTACAGCCATAATTAAAATAAAAAAAAAATTTGTAAAGCATCATTCAATTGTACTGTACCATCATATAAAATAAACATCATCTCCTTTTCTAAAAGATTTAATCTTTTTGAGGTAATAACCTGTTGCTCTGTCTGGGCATAGAATAAGGGCTCCTTAGTTTCCACCTTGAATTGGTAAATAAGGATTTATAATGTCTGGAGAGGCCCCAGGATGAGAAGCTGTCGGTGTTTGCAACAAAGGCTGGAATGTAGGACAAACCCATATTCTGTTGGTATTTGAAATGGGTCACTGCCCAAGGGGCAGAAACAATCTAATCATAAAGGTTAGATCCTTAAAACACCAGGTCTAAAATGTTTCTTGATGAGAGAGAAGCCCAAGCAAGTAAGTTTAAAGCATATAGTAAGGACTTCTCTCTATCAAAGTTCTGGTACATAAATCTCAACTCATCAAAAGAATCCAGATCATTACCTCTGCTTTCAAAAACCTGTGCCAGTGCTGATATGTACCCCTCAATAGTAAACAGACAAATACCTTGATCAATAAAGAAATAACAAGGAATCTGCTACATGTGGAATAAAGGCTTGTCTTGAGGGTGACCACCTGCTTTTTAGCTGTAGCTACAGAGATCTCTAATGGAACAAGCTGTGAGGTACCAACTTCTTGGGAAGTTAGAAGACTTATGAACTTTAGCCACAGCTAAGCAGTAGGAGCTGAAGAGTGAGGATACTCTCAAAGGATGGACTGAAAATGATATTGTAATGATACAATTAAGTTTGTTCATACTTACCTGGCAGATATATATATAGCTGTATTTTCCGAAGTCCGACAGAAATTAAAAAACTTACGACACACGTAGTGGGAGTCAGGTGGTTAGTACCCATTCCCGCCGCTGGGAGGCGGGTATCAGGAATCATTCCCATTTTCTATTCATAATTTTTATTTCCACTGTCTCCTGAGGGGAGGTGGGTGGGTACTTAATTATATATATCTGCCAGGTAAGTATGAACAAACTTAATTGTATCATTACAATATCATTTTGTTCATGAAACTTACCTGTCAGATATATATATAGCTGAATCCCACCTTTGGTGGTGGGAGTAGACAGAATAGAAGATTTTAGGAAACATATATATGCAGATAAATGATATCTTGATTCCTTACCTGTTAGCATAGCTGACTTCGTGGTTACTGCCGCGTAAGTCTGCTTGTGCTATTAGAGTTGCCAGCGAGGTAGACCTATATAGCTGGTGCACTCAAGATGATCTGTCAACGGGGGCGTGACCACGATGTGACTAGACCATTGACCATACAATGAGGGCAACGAAGTAAAAAACCACCTGGCCTAGTCTACCAAAGGTATACCACTAAACTAGACTAAAGAAGGGAGATCCGCCTCGGGCGGTCAACCCCACAACCAAAAAACACACACGATTAAAAGCTCACCTAACCACTAAAGGAAAGAATGAGTGCTACCTCCTGCACCCCCTAAAAACAGTGTCTGCAGCGACGTATGGTCCAAGCGACGAGCGATGTTCGTATGTCGCTTTCACCTCCCGCAGGTAGTGTGAAGCGAACACCGAGTTGCTCCGCCAATATGTGGCACTCAAAATGTCACTGAGTGCCATATTCCTGTGAAAGGCTATCGAGGTCGAAATAGCCCTCACCTCGTGGGCATTCACTTTTAACAGCTTCATGTCACTATCACTACATGTGGAATGAGCTTCCTTAATGGTGTCTCTCAAGAAGAAAGAAAGCGCGTTCTTTGACATGGGAAGATCGGGCTTCTTAACCGAGCACCACAAGTTGCCCGAAGGTCCTCTACAGTCCTTCGTTCTGTCTAGATAGAATTTGAGAGCCCTGACAGGGCACAGGACTCTCTCTGGCTCATTACCCACGATCTCTGTCAAACCCTTGATTTCAAATGTCTTGGGCCAAGGGTTGGACGGGTTTTCGTTCTTTGCTAAGAACATAGGGCTTAAAGAACAAACAGCATCAGAGTTCTTAAACCCAACATGCTTGCTTATAGCCTGGATCTCACTAACTCTCTTCGCCGTTGCCAGAGCAGTTAGAAAAACGTGCTTCCTTGTAAGTTTATTTCTAAGCGAAGCTAAGTTGAGCGGTTCAAAAATACTGGACGTCAAAAACTTTAGAACAATGTCTAAGTTCCAAGAAGGGACTCTTGGTTGAGGTACCTTCGAAGTCTCGAAAGACTTAAGAAGATCATGAAGGTCTCTGTTGTTGGCTAAGTCCAGTCCTCTATGCCTAAAGACTACAGAAAGCACACTTCTGTAGCCTTTTATCGTAGGCACCGCTAAGCGAACTTCATTTCTCAAGTAGAGAAGGAAGTCTGCGATCTGGCTCACAGAGGTAGAGGTGGAGGAAATGTCTTTCTTCCTGCACCAGCTCCGGAAAACAGCCCACTTGGATTGGTATACGGCAATAGAAGAAGGTCTTCTTGCCGTTGCGATTGCTTTCGCCACTGGTCTTGAAAAACCCCTCGCTCTGGCCAACTTCTGGATAGTCCTGAACGCAGTCAGACTCAGAGCGGGGAGGTTTTGGTTTTTTGTGATACCTCTCGAAGTGGGGCTGTTTGAGTAGATCTATCCTTGGAGGCAGAGTCCTCGGAAAGTCTACAAGAAAGGACATGACCTCTGTGAACCAGTCGGTCGCTGGCCAGAAGGGGGCGATGAGAGTCATCCTCGTTCCCTCTGATGCCGCGAATTTTCTTATTACTTCCCCTAGGATCTTGAACGGGGGAAAGGCATATACGTCTAGTCCCGTCCAGTCCCAAAGAAGGGCGTCTACTGCTACTGCTCCTGGGTCTAGAACTGGTGAGCAGTACAGCGGGAGTCTCGTTGTCCTGGAAGTTGCGAAGATGTCTACGAGAGGACATCCCCATAACTTCCACAACTTCTGGCATATTTCCTGATGAAGGGTCCACTCCGTCGGCAGAAGTTGACCTTGTCGACTGAGCAGATCTGCACGGACGTTTTCTACCCCTGATATGAATCTCGTCAGTATAGAGACGTCGTGTGCCTTCGCCCATAACAGGATCTCCTTTGCAAGGAAGAACAGGGATCGAGAGTGGGTTCCTCCCTGTTTCTTGAGGTATGCCAGGGCTGTGGTGTTGTCCGAGTTGATCTGCACCACATTGCCGGAGACTTCGTTCTGAAAGAACTGGAGCACCAGATGAACTGCTGCCAGCTCCTTGAGGTTTATGTGCCAGGACACCTGTTCCCCTCTCCAGGTGCCTGACACTTCCTTCCCCCCCAGTGTTGCTCCCCACCCCGTGGAAGACGCGTCGGAAAACAACACTAGGTCGGAGTTCTGAAGCTTGAGGGAAAGACCCTCTGCGAGCTTCAAAGGGTCGGTCCACCATCTTAGGTGTTCCTTTACCTCTTCCGATAACACCAGAATCGAATCCAAAGTGTTTTGGTGCTTCCAATTGTCGGCAAGGAAGAATTGAAGAGGTCTGAGGTGCAACCTCCCTAGGGAAACAAACTTCTCCAGTGAGGAAATGGTCCCCAGCAGACTCATCCATTCCCTCACCGAGCATGATTCCTTCCCCAGAAAGGTTGACACTTTGCTTAGGCAATCTAGTTGTCGCTCCTGGGACGGAAAAGCCCGAAAAGCCACTGAGTCCATCTGAATCCCCAGATAGACTAAAGACTGAGAAGGGGTCAGATGTGACTTTTCGAGGTTCACCAGAAGCCCCAGGGACTTCGTTAACGACAAAGTCGTGTGAAGGTCCTCCAGACACCGGTCTTTCGAGGAGGCTCGTACGAGCCAGTCGTCCAGGTAGAGAGAGATCCCGACATTGGAAAGATGAAGCCACCTCGCAATGTTCTTCATCAGTAGGGTGAATACCATGGGAGCAGTGCTGAGTCCAAAGCAGAGAGCCCTGAATTGAAACACTTTTCCTTTCAGGACAAACCGCAGGTATTTCCTGGACTGGGGGTGGATGGGGACGTGGAAATACGCGTCCTGGAGATCTAGTGAAGCCATCCAATCCCCCGGTCTCAAGGCTCCCATCACTGACTGAGGTGTCTCCATCTTGAACCTCTGCTTGATGACAAAGAGGTTCAGGTTGCTGACATCGAGTACCGGTCGCCATTCCCCCGACTGCTTTGGCACCAGGAACAGTCTGTTGTAAAATCCGGGGGAATTCAAGTCGGAGACCTGTTCTACAGCGTGTTTCACGATCATCTGATCTAACAGATCGTAAAGCACTTGTTGCTTTTCTCCCCGATAGGAAGGAGACATGTCCCTGGGTGTCGTAGACAGCGGGGGTGGTTTCAGGAACGGGATCCGGTAACCCTTCTTTAAGATGTCCACGGACCATTTGTCCGCACCTCTCTCTTCCCTGGCTTGCGCAAAAAGCTGAAGCCTTGGCTCCAACCGGTGACTGAAGGACTTCTGCTTCACTTCTTGTTCTTGGCCAGCGCCGTGGCTCTGCCTCTGGAAGTGCCTCTTCCTCGAGGGGCTGGTCTCGAGGAAGAAACTACCTCGAAAGGGCTTCGATTTCTTGAGAATCGAAACTCCCGAGGACGAAGGAACCGCAGGTCTCCTTGAAGATTGTGCGAGGAGATCTTGCGTGGCCTTCTCCTGTAGACTGGTCGCAATGTCTTTTACCATAGCCTGGGGGAAGAGATGATCCGAAAAAGGAGCGAAGAGCAAGTCTGCTTTCTGTGACGGAGAAACAGATTTCGCTGTAAAAATGCAAAACAGGGATCTCTTCTTCAAGAGCCCTGTGCAAAAGTGAGCTGTAAGCTCCTCCGAACCATCTCTGACGGCCTTGTCCATGCACGACATTACGCTGGACAGCTCCCCCAGACTAATCGAGTCGGAACTCCTAGACTTGGCATTCAGAACTCCCAAACACCAATCTAGAAAGTTGAAGACCTCTAACGTCCGAAAGAGGCCTTTAAGGTGGTAGTCCATTTCCGTAGTAGACCATGAAACTTTCGAAGAGGACAGGTGAGACCTCCTCGAGGCATCCACAATGCGGCGAAGTCTCCTTGGGCTGACGAGGGAAGTCTAATACCTACGTCTTCTCCCGTCTCATACCAAATGCCAGCCTTCCCACTAAGTCTCGAAGGTGGCAGGGCAAAAGAAGTCTTTCCCTGAGACTTCCTTTTCTCCATCCAGTCATGGACCTTACGAAGAGCCCTCTTAGTTGAAAGGGACTTCTTCATCCTGACGAATGCCGAGACCTTGTTGATCTTGGACGAAGAAAGTTGTGAAGGAGGAGAGCGAGGAGCTTCCGGGTGAAACGTCTCTCCAAACTCTGATTGAAGAAGGCGGGTCAAAACCTGGTAGTCGGAAGAGACTGCCGCCAAAGGTTTCTCGTCATCCACTTCAACCGAAGCGTCACTAACCTCTGCTTCCAACACAGGTGAAGTTGGAGGCAAATAGGCTGGACCAAGACTATCTGGTCTAAGTTTCCACGAGGCGCGTTGCTGTGAAGTGGAAGGTAAAGCTGACTCATTAATAGAAACTCCGGTCGTATCTCTAAGACCCGAGCAACTTGCAAAGACTCATCACAAACAGGTGGGAGGCGACGAAACTCCACATCTTCGTCCACCCGAGCGGTCCCGGCCTTGGGGGCGGCCCGACACCTGGCGTCCAACTGGTCGCACCACCTGGCGTCCACTGGCGGACACCTGGCGTCCACTGGCGCATACCTGGCGTCCACTGGCGCACGCCTGGCTGCAACTAGCGCGGGATTGGCGTCCACTCGTGCGCTGCTGGCGTCCGCTGGCGCACGCTTGGCGTCCACTGGCGTGCGAATGACATTAACTAAGGCGCACTTAACATCTCGTGCGCGCTCTGCTTCCGCTGGAGCACTCTTAGATGCAACTGGCATTCGCTTGGCTTCCGACCGAGCGTCAGGAACGTGAACTTGCACCGAAGTGTTCACGCAAGTATTAAGCTCTCGCACCGCAAGCTTACGAGCGGGTAATACCGCTTCATGCGCCGAGCGAGCAAAATCCTCTTCACGTCCTCCAGAGAGCCGCTGGGGAGTCGCACGAACTCTAGCAGGCGAAGAAAGTGGAGAGATAGACGAGCGAGGAGAGGGAGAGGGAGACCTTCTAGATCTCTTCACAGGCAGACGGTCATCCTTTCTCCTGGGACGTGGTTGCGTCCCTTTCTTAGCAAGAGCATCAGCAAGCTGTTGCTGCAAAGAGCGCAGGATCTTCTCAGTAGGAGAGGATTCCTTGTCAGGTGACGGGCTGATCCTGTGAGAAGGCGAGGGGCGAGGGGACGCCTTCTTCCTTCTCCCAGAAACTGCCGTAGCACGCGCTTGAGAGCGACTGGGGCGCTCAACAAAGTCATCATCCGATGACTCCTTACGCTTCTTCTGTGGCGGGAAGGCTGCGAACACACTCTCAGGCGATGATCGCCTCTCGAGAGCCAAAACTGGACGTGAAGCGTCACGATCACCAACGCTCTTTTCAGCGGGCATGAAATAGAATGAGAGCTCCACCCCTTGTGCGGGGAGGAAGCCTCTGAAGAAGAGAAACACTCTTTCAGGAGGCGTGCACGCGCACGCTCCTTGGCAGTCTGTGTAACGTCAACAGATACTGCCGAAGGCACGTCAGATCGGTGGGCGTTCCCCGTAACCCTCCTGCGGCTTTCGACATGCCCTCTCCCTGAAACCTGGGAGTCCGGCAGCGGTCTAGGCCTAGAGGCGAAATGGGGCCGATCTGACGCACCCTCCACCAACGAAGGAGCACTGTCACTGCACTTTGCACCTTCACTTTTGCCTTCTAAGGCGAGCACTTTAGATTCTAAATTACGAATCGACTCTAAGATAAGTGTAAGGGTATTACCCTCTACAGACACTGTTTCAGGGCCCGAAGGCAACACTACAGGGTTAGGAGTAGTGATTAAAGGAGGGTTAGTAGGAGAAACATGAACTTCCTGCCGTTTACCTGAAACGCTCCTGGAGGAAGACCTCCTTAACCTATCCCGTTCAAGCTTACGCAGATAGGACTCATACGCTCTCCATCCAGAATCAGAAAGACACTCACATTCCTTGCAGCGACTTTCATACATGCAATCATGCTCTCTGCAACTCTTACACAAAGTATGAGGGTCTACTGATGCTTTCAGTAGCCTACCTCGACAAGCACTCTTGGTACAAAACCTGGCGCTAGCCGAACTAGAACCAGACATCTTATTTAAAGAGAAATCAAGCCAAAATCAATCAAATCCACAATTAACGTGTGCCTAGCCACCGATCCAAAAGTCAAGATACCAAAAAATCAAAAAGGGGTACTTATAGTAGCCAAGTTTCCTAAATTCAAGACGGAGGTGCTGAAAACTGTGTTTACAACACCGGCGACAGAAAAATTATGAATAGAAAATGGGAATGATTCCTGATACCCGCCTCCCAGCGGCGGGAATGGGTACTAACCACCTGACTCCCACTACGTGTGTCGTAAGTTTTTTAATTTCTGTCGGACTTCGGAAAATACAGCTATATATATATCTGACAGGTAAGTTTCATGAACAAACCTCTGAATTCTAACCAAGGGTAGATAAATTAATGTAATGGAGGCATTTGGATCCAACCCCAAACAGTTAGCTCTCTAAAATGGACTCAAATTTGATATGTCCCAGTTGATAACTTGGCCTAGATATTGGCACCAAATAAAGAGGCATCACAGGAGCCTAAGAATATCTTGGGATGAGGTGCCTTTACCATCCAGTCATTCAGGTATCTCAATATCTCAACAACCTAATGCATCACATGTGAGCCTAAACAGCAACTGAGCAAGAAAGCACATGAATATTTGTGGGACTGTCACTAGCCTGAGGCATAAAGCCTTGAATTGGAATACCTCTCCCTTCAATGAGAACCAGAGGAATTTCCTTCAAGTACCATGTACGTATCAGCATCACATGTTTATAACTGTGACATGGCCCAAGGGAGTCATTATATTCCAACAAACATTCTAAGATTACAAGGGTGGGAAGAATATTGCCAAGCATCTCATTGTCATGAAACATGGGCTTGGTAGAGCCTACAAAGTAAATATACATGTATCTTAAAATGTAGTTATTATTTTACAATGGACATTCATACCATATTACACATTATCATTAGACACCTAATTTCCTAACATATACACAAAATCCCAAAGCATGATGTTTAAATTGTGCTTGCAATCATTGGAGGCTGACTTATCTGAATAAATTGTGAATTAGGTAATTTGACTCTTGATAGTATTAGTAGTAATGAGAGAAAAAATTAATTACGGTAGAGAATCTCTGGAGAAAGTTATGCAAAACACTGGTTTTCAACATGCTATGGATAATGGCTGAGTTTTTTATGGAAAAAAATTGAATTTTAAAGTAACTTGTATTTTTCCTACATATACAAACTACATACTACAGCCTTTTATGCAGGAGTGTTCCTCAACACTAGCTGGAAACAGTTGTTGAAGCTTCGTAACAAGGTGGTTATTTGGTATTAATCAGGTGAGTGTGGGAGGTCCCCTAACTCACCCTCTATACACCTACACTTTTCCCATCAGCACTGGAGACTAAGTGGAGTGGCTAAGGTTGGATTATGATATAAGGATCTGGGTCATATACCTAAAACCAATGCAAGTCACTTTTAAATTCCATATTTGTTCCTACAGAAATACACTCTACTGTTGAAAAATATCTCTTAGCTTTCAGGATTCAATGTAAATTGCATACATGTAGAATAGTACATAAAATGTCTCTATAAGACATGTCAGTTGATTATTTTACGTATAGTTTCATGTAGTTTTAAGCAACATTTCAATATATGGTACAGTATTATGTTTTTAACAAGTATGTAGTTTGACCTACAAGTTGGTACATGACCATGATAGCCTATACCAGTACAAGAAATCGCACCTTATCTAAATTCCTACATCAGTATCTTTTATTATTATTATTATTATTGAATAAACAAAATACTAGGTAATTGATATTTTTTTGCTGAAGCAACAGTCATATACATAATGAAGGAAATTAATCCATACCATAAAAGTAACACGTATAGCTAGGTATCACAATTATTTATGCTTTTACTAAATATTAGAAATGAACTCTACTCCTATATAGTACCATAGTTGTTCATAAACTATTCAATCTATAATAAAAACAACAGCAGAACTGATAGTAACCTATGTAGGTATCTAGGCTATACACTAAGCAAATAACACTCTATCCTAACTATTTTGTTAGGCAGTTAGCCTACATTTGAATAGGTAAACCTGAAAAGGACACAGGAACTATCTGAACTTTGATTAGGTAGTAGGCTATGCCATATATCCAAAAATGGGAAGCACTTTATGCCTAGGGTAAAATACTGAATGACCGGGCTCTACCGAAGCATAACCACCTTCCCAAAAAAGTACTTTAACGTCCTGTAACCCAGGACAGACATTAGTCAAGAGCCAACGTCCGTCAAAGCAACACCTCGACACCTCTACTTACCTCTCGAAGTACCTAGTAGTAAGTTTTTTCTCCCAAGTCACAAATTATGGCCATACCTACTAATTCCCAAATTTTCGGGAAGGTGGTCGCGCA
Source organism: Macrobrachium nipponense (assembly GCF_015104395.2). Classification (NCBI taxonomy): domain Eukaryota; kingdom Metazoa; phylum Arthropoda; class Malacostraca; order Decapoda; family Palaemonidae; genus Macrobrachium; species Macrobrachium nipponense. Next base: position 85,638,420 of record NC_061100.1, on the reverse strand, counting down.
AATGTAGAGGTGGCCATTCGATATTTTCCCTTACCTATACTAGGCAATCTGTACAACCCAATTTTGAAGACAATTTCAACAGATGTTTCTGCGTAATCTAGGCTACTTGACTCACCTAAACATACTGGAATGCGGGCTACCTAGCAGTAGCTTATTACGTTCTTGGTTTCCTGTTAGGTTACCCTAAAGGGCAGGTAGGCTAGGTAAGAAGGAAATGCAACCAAGCTTAGTCTCCCGAGGGGCTCCCTGCCTTCAGACTTGCTGCGACTCGCAACTACTGAAAACGTAGATTTACTACTACCTAGGTTAGCTAGGTACTCCGACTTTCATAAAATGAGAACGTCTTCGACCAAGAAAGCCTTACGCACAACAATGTCATGGATCGGCTACGCTGCCACTGATGGTTAACGATAAGGAGTTGGGCAACGTCACGCTGGTGAAGAGGTGACCTTCACCCCTCGGCGAGTCATTGTCCTGTCTGATTATCAATGGAAGATTTGAATGGACTTCTTTTTTATTCCAAATGCTTTTTCATAATCGTCACCATACTCTGTAACAGAATACTTAATTTAGTCTGTTTATATTCTACATTCTATAGTGCACAATAGGTAGGTAGTAGCTCGGTAGCTGTACTAGCCTACAAGCCGATCTGACATATAGTATAATCCACCTCGCAATTTCATACTACTAATCATAGTCCATGGAATTTAATATAATCTGTTGCTTCACTGTTATCATGTTCCATTTCGATTTCTATAATAAATATAGAAAGTCATTAACAAAAATTTTATGCATCAAAATTTAGAGCGAGTTTAGGAAACTAGTAGTAGTAGTAATAGATGGAGTTTGTCTCTGAAACGGCTCTCTTTCTCATTCCATTACTCCTTATTTGTTGTTGAAGATTAATCTAGCCTTGTGTTGGCACGGGCTCTTGCTCCTAGAGCATCCCGTAACAGTTTTTTACTCCTTAGTGTTTGTTTGAGTTTATTGTCTCTGTAATACTGTAAATAGCTTACAAATTCTTTCCTAGAATTGGTAAATGCCTACTTATGTCTAGGATATAGCGTACGACTAGAAAAAACGCTTTGCAAATGCTTACAAACTTTATAGATTTGAAAAGGAACCTAGATGACGGTTCAGAACCGCCAATTAACAATTTCCAAGTATTTTCATGTTTGAGAGCTTTGATGGGCTTGCACATGCAAAATGCAAATATCACAAAATCTCACGTATGTTTTAAATAGAAATTTTTAATAACATAGTTTCAGTAGTCTAGTTTGTAGACTAATTGTCCCAATTTGATTATTCCACCTCCGATTCCCCCCTTCATGAAATAAGTTCGTTCGCTTTTTTAGCGGTGAGAGAGGAGAGAGAGATAGGGAGATGTATGGAGGAGATAAGAGAGAGTAGAGATAGAGGAGAGAAGAGAGAGGAGAGGAGAGAGAGAGATTTATGGATTTCAAAAACTGCATAATAATTTCGTCCGCTCTTTAGGCAGAGGAGAGAAGAGAGAGGAGAGAGATAGAAGAGAGAGGAGGAGAGATTAGATAGAGAGAGAGAGAGAGAGAGATTTATTATTTTAACAAAAAACTGGCATTAAATAAGTTGTTCGTCCGCTCTTTAGCAGAGAGAGGAGAGAGAGAGAGAGAGAGAAGAGAGAGGATAGAGGGAGAGAAGAGAGCTTTTCTTATTTCAAAAACTGCTTAATAAGTTCGTCCGCTCTTGCAGGAGAGAGAGAGAGAGAGAGAGAGAAGAGAGAGGAGAGAGAAGAGAGAGGTTTATTTATGTTTAACAAAAACTGCATTAATAAGTTCGTCCGCTCTTTAGTCAGGAGAGAGGAGAGAGAGAGAGAGACAGAGAGAGAGAGAGAGAGAGAGAGAGGAGAGAGAGAGAGAGAGAGAAAAAGAACGAGAGAGAGGGAAGGAAAGAGAGAAAGAGAGAGAGAGAGAGAGAGAGAGATTTATGATTTAAAAAACGCATTAATAAGTTCGTCCGCTCTTTAGCGGTGAAGAGAGAGAGAGAGAGATGAGAGAGAGAGAGAGAGATGAGAGAGAGAGAGAGAGAGAGAGAGAGAGAGAGAGATTTATGATTTCAAAACTGCATTATAGTTCGTCCGCGCTCTTTAGCAGAGAGAGAGAGAGATTTATGATTTCAAAAACTGCATTAATAAGTTCGTCCGCTCTTTAGCAGAGAGAGAGAGAGAGAGAGAGAGAGAGAGAGAGAGAGAGAGAGAGAGAGAGAGATATTTATGATTTCAAAAACTGCATTAATAAGTTCGTCCGCTCTTTTAGCAGAGAGAGAGAGAGAGAGAGATTTATGATTTCAAAAACTGCATTAATAAGTTCGTCCGCTCTTTAGCAGAGAGAGAGAGAGAGAGAGAGAGACCTTACTTACCTTACAGACCTTACAGTTCGTTCGGGTTGCCCCAGGTCCCTCAGTGTGAGGCGCCCTCTAATGTCTACCAGAGAGTTGCTAGTTACATCTTCCGGTATATTTTGCATCTTCCAATCTTGGATGGTCTGGGAGCAGTTTAGATATTTGTCGAGCTTATTCTTAAACATCTACGCTCACTCCTGATATATTCCTCAGATGAGCTGGCAACGCATTGAATAGACGCTGCATTATCGATGCTGGTGCGTAGTGGATTAATGTCCTGTGTGCTTTCCTTATTTTTCCTGGTATAGTTTTGGGCACTATTAATCTACCTCTGCTTGCTCTTTCTGATATTTTTAGTTCCATGATATTTTCTGTTATTCCTTCTATCTGTTTCCATGCCTGAATTATCATGTAGCGTTCTCTTCTCCTTTCTAGACTATATAATTTTAAGGATTGTAGTCTTTCCCAGTAGTCTAGGTCCTTAACTTCTTCTATTCTAGCTGTAAAGGACCTTTGTACACTCTCTATTTGTGCAATATCCTTTTGATAGTGTGGGTACCATATCATATTGCAATATTCAAGAGAGAGAGAGAGAGAGATGAGAGAGGAGAGAGAGAGAGAGAGAGAGAGAGAGAGAGAGAGAGAGAGAGAGAGAGAGAGAGAGAGAGAGAGAGAGATTTATGATTTCAATAACTGCATTGACTCACGTGAGGTGAACGACTAATCAAACTGGTATAATAATTGAGTTTCCTCACGTAGTTCTAGAGAGCGGGAGTTCCGTTGTATAGGCTGTTGTTGAGAATTGAGTTGAGCGACGCGTAAAATACAGTTGTCAAAAGTTCCGGGATTTTCGGTCCTTTATGGTTGAATTTTTTGGCTCGCGTTATTCTGTTAATCCGCAAATGTGTCATTGTTGAAAGGCCGTGAATTTTCTGAACGGTTTGACTTGGTTAGAGAAATTTTTCTGCTGCCTGCTGTCATTGAAAGAACTTTCAAGGTGAGTTGTTTTATTGTTCACTGGAAGTTCAAGCTAGCCTACCTATTCAGACATTAGCCTATAGGTAGGTAGTAACAAAAATTAGGTTAATCTAAGTAATACCTAGTGGCGCGGGTATTTCTTTGGAATACTACTAGGTAGTACATCGGGGAGGGAAGGAGGGAGACATAGGCTACTATACAGGCAGATAATACCTAATAAAATTGATATAGTAATAGGGAAGAGTAGGTATGATATATTTGGTAGATCTAAGCCCTTATACCGCGGCGAACTAGACAATGCCAGTTGACGTTTTTCTATACAGTTTTACCTCCTGAACAAGAATTTAAGATAATATTTTTTCGGCCGGCTGTAATTAGCCTAACATGTAATTTACCTTTGAACTCTATCCTACGGTAAGGGGGACCGATGGGAATGTGGGGTTCTGGGTGGGGTAAAACACTTGGGCGAATTATGCTGTTCAACTGTATCCTACGGTAAGGGGGACCAATGGGAATGCGGGGTTTTGGGCTGGCTTAGAATTACCCTATATTTACTATAATACCTATTTTTCTTTGAACTAACCTATATAGTAAATGGTTTAGGGGAACAACTGACTGGACTAACGGATCCAGTTTCCACCGCGTGTGAAGACACCCTCTGAAAAAGTACTTTAACACGTCCTGACAGTTGACACCTGAGATGGGCACCAGTCACGAGTTGTTGGTGGTGAGAGCAAGAGCTCGAGACCTCTACTATCCTTTCGAAGTAAGTATTTTCTCCAAAGTTAGAAATTAAGGTCATACTTTATTATTAAACAGAGGTTTAATATTAAAATGACACTTTCAAAATTTTTACTTACAACTCCAAATATTTAGAAGATTGACGCCATCTCGATGTTTGCGGAGTTGTACCCATAGATGCTGGGGCACTTTCTTCACAAAAATCGTAAACAGTGACTTCCAACCATGACTTATCCAAGAGAACTACGATTTTTGGTAGAAGAAGAAGAAGAAGAATCGTGCACTAGATAATTATTTAGATAAATAGTTAAACGGCAGTATAAGGTCATGAATCGCATAAATTTTTTACAAATTCATGATTATTAATTTGAAAATATCCGTTGTTGAAAAAGTAAATAGATTCCGACTCAAATATCAACAGTTTTGCTGTGAACATCACCTACGGCATTCTTCGCGCTCTTCTATTGTTTATCAGTGTTGCCAATTGGTATGTGTTTACCCTCCAAACTGGGTATAAGACTTACACAAAACAGGGGAGATAAGTGAAATTAGCATATCTATTTGTAGTATATATACATATTAGAGCAATTTTATCATTACTGCATTACTATGACAAATAGAATTCATCGAAAAAGTTTGTAAATGCATCAGCGTATGTGTAAAGCTCCACTAGATTGGCAGCGATGAGTCATTTTGCTGTCTGCTCGTATCTACTTTAGAAATATCTGTAATTATTCGGGGTTAATTTGGTTGCAAAAAAGGGATGATGGACATGAATTAAATAAACATTTTGAAGTAACAAAGTAAAGTTAAACTAAAGAATGAGTAAAGTAAACAATTTTGCTGCCCGCAACTGTGTTTGTGGAGTGAGCACTAAGGAACCAGGAACTGCAATGTAGTTCAAGTGCACTTTGGAGTGAGTTAAGACCAGAACGTATAATTACAATCAAATAAGCACTGTGGAGTTTCAGTTGCGATGGCAGTAAGGATAAAACGACCGATTACAAGGTAAAAATGAATTTCAGTTCAAACCATGACCCCGGGATAAGAAGTTTCATACTTTCACTGATATAGGCGACAAAATGTTGTTTAATTGTGCTGATTACAACTGCAATCTTGAGTAAGATCAATAAACGTTACATATATACGCTAACATTGTTCAAATGAGTGCTGGGAATACTTGGAAAGACGGTGGCTCCTTTGCGTTTACGAATGGCACCTTACGCGGGTGATGCCATATTGGATTTCAAAACTGCCTTGAAAACATAATTATGAAGACCTCACATGCTTATTTTAGTTCGTATGGCGCTTTCATATATCACATTATGTTGACGAGACTTCAATCTTTTGAATGGTATGCATAAAGATGTAATTGTATTCTTGTTTCACCAACATCGAGTGAATAAGGCTGATCCACGCGATGACGATGGATCCACTGTGGTGTTTCCCCCATATAGCTAATACAGTACAGGTGAGATCATTTGAGAATTCCACAGAAATAGGCTAAAGTGAAATATTTTGTATTGTGTTCTGTAAATGGTTTTTCATTTACCCTGGAGGGGCTGATACTAAATATGGTATCAAGTATAGCTTTTCTGCATAGCTAAATATCATTTGTTCCGATACGTAATACAAACCCTCGGTCCTTTAACAATAGGAAGTAGCTAGCGGCAGCTGGAACGGTCGTAAGCTTCGAACAAGGGGAGAACGGTAGTTAACTGCTTGTCCGATCGTCGCGCGCCGCGCGACTGGGAGGTAAACAAATCACTTTTGCTTTCGGCCGCGGGTGTGAAGGACGTGTTTCGTCATCGCTCTCTGCCGCTTCATCGTCGTATGCTTTGTTTATATTGTGTTTTCTACTAATGGTTTGTTTTTGACTTGAAAATGAAACTGTAAGTACACTGTTTTCATTTTCATTACTTAATTATGAACCCTTGAATTATGTCTCGGTGCCGAGGACGGGCGCGCTCGCGCCGAGTCATGTATTGGGCGAAGGGTGTAATTGAAAAATGTAAGTACTTTTTTCATTATATTTTTGCCCTGTGCGTTCGTTACCGAGAGTGTGATTGCGCTCGGCACGAACTTTTAAGTTTGTATAATAGAATGCAATGAAAGTGGATTCGCAATTGCAATATTCTTTTCATTTTCATTTATTGATTGCATGAATTTAATCTGGATCAATTTTCGTTCTTACCCGGGAATTGATCCTTACGATTTTTATGTGAAATGAATCGCAAGTGCAGTAGTCTGTTTCATTTTCATATTACTTTGCACTGCTGTGCGGGGGTGGGGGAAGCGAAGGTCTGCCAGGAAGTCGTCGGAAAGCTCCCGCGACTCCCTTGGTAGCCGATTCTTCGTCTTCCTTCCTGCCCCCCGCTCAGCTTCTTCATTGTATTTTGTATTTGGGGTCTTCCTTGCGTTCGGGGTGGGGCATGTCTTCCCCCCGTGCGTGAGGGAACCCCTCTTACTAATCTATCTATGTTACCGCAGGTGCTACATCCGTGGGAGACGACCTTGGATGTAGATGTAGATCCTCACGAGGTTTGTACTCGTTGTCGGGGCGAGAGTGCTCCCGCAACGAGCCTGTGTAACGTGTATGCATTCGTCAGAGGCGCAGTGGGTGCTGTACGAGGACACAAGAAGTCATCGGAAAGTCCAGTGACTCCTTTGGTAACGGACGTCCAGTTGTACTCGGGGTCTTCCGTCCGCTCTGGGTGGGGTTCTCTCCCCCAGGCGCGAGGAAGCCCCTCTAACTAACCCGACTGTTGCTTCCGCAGGTTTGCCATCAGCGAGGACGACCTGGAACAGGTGTGGGAGTCGCTGGACTGCAGGGTTGATTCAGCGGTTGGCGGGGTCGGCAGTGGTCACTCATGATACGGTAACCACTACAACAACCACAATCTCGACACCAGCATATGAGATGTCACCGCACCTGGTGTACACACCACATGTCATGTCGGTAACACCCACGGCTGCAATCCAGAACCAATTCCTGCCGTGCCAATCAGGACGTGCCACCGCCACCTGGGTTCTTGTATTGCCGACCCCGGACTGCCGCTGCCCAAAGAGTACCCCCCTGGACCTGCCGCCAGTGCCGAGGATGACGGTAGCGGCCGACAGGACGCCTGTCTCTCCTGTGGTACCTGCCGTGCCTGCCGTACCTGTTGCTGTCCCCAGCCGCTCATTCCCTTTCAGATCAGGTGCCTGCTGCTCATTCACTTTCAGATGTTCCTGCTGTTTCCTGGACCTGTTCCTGTTGTTCCTGCTGTTGGTGATGCTGTCACAGTCTCAGGTCTTTCCGGACAGGTGCAGTCGGGCCCTGTTGCTTCGGCAACTGCCCCGGCTCCCTCCTGGATGGAAGACCTGACGCCTGTCCTGCGGAGCCTGGCGAAGAAGAAGAAGAAGAGGAAGAAGGTGTCGTCGTCGTCTTCTTCGTCTTCCTTTCGTTCAACGTCCGCTGGGCCTCCTTACCTTCCCCTTTCGCACTTCTAAGGCCAAACAGCCGAAGAAGAAGAAGGTTGCCTCCTTCCCCCCTAAGAAGACTCCTTCGGGATCTTCTAAGGGCCCGGCTCGCTCAGGCGAGCTGGGGAGCTCTTCTGCTGGTCCTCCTGTTCCTTCGGGAACGGGCCCGTCGCTTCTTCTGCAAGAAGAAGTCGACGGGGACCAGAGGGCACCAGCCTCGGCTGGTGCTTCCTCACCTGGTGCTAGCGGGTCTGCCGCTAAACCAGGTTCCGTCTCGGCCGCTTCTCGTTCGCGATTTAAGCACCGAGTGGACGCTCTTCCAAGAAGACCGTCCAGCCAAAGTTTTGACGCCCGAGCTCGCTCGCCGTCAAGACAGCGGCGCGGAGCAGAAGACTGGCGAGAGTCGTGCACACAACTCTCGCAGGCCATGGACGCTCTCGCAGCGATCAACTGGCTGCTCGGGCTAACGTGACGGTCGCTGATCAGCCACGGGTTGAGGCGAGGAAGGAGTCCCCGCGGCCGCCGGTACCAGCCACGGCTGGTACCAGCGACTTGACGCGCCGAGAGGACGCTGGCCGGTCTCGACGCGATACAGAGCCTAGCAGGTCACCCGTCCGCCGCTCCCGATGGGACCGGGCGGAGACGGTGACCAGCGGCAGCTCGCCTGACGCTAGAAATCGGTCTCGACGTTCTCAGCCGAGCCAATCGCCCCAGGACGAGCGGTAAGGCTAGGCCTGCTGCTCGACCGTCACCGCGGGTTGACGATCAGCAGCAGCCCTCCACGCACGCTGGTCCTGCCAGCGAGCGAGGGGGGGAGCGTCAGGTCTGACCTCTCCCAATAACGGTTTGAGGCGAGGAAGGGGTCCCCGCGGCCGTCGGTACCAGCCACGGCTGGTACCAGCGGCTCGACGCGCCGAGAGGACGCTCGCCGGTCTCACCGTGACAGCGAGCCTAGCAGGTCACCTGAAGCCGCTCCCATCGGGACCGGGCGGAGACGGTAACCAGCAACAGCTCGCCTGACGCTAGAGATCAGCGTCGACGTTCTCAGCCAAGCCTCTCGCCTCAGGCGAGCGGCAAGGCTAGGCATGCTGCTCGATCGCCACCTGCGGGTTGACGATCAGCAGCAGCCCTCCAAGCCACGCTGGTCCTGCCAGCGAGCTAGGGGGGAGCGTCAGGTCTGCCTCTCCTGTACCTTCAACCTCCTCGGGCTACGCCGGGAGGAGCGACGGTACCATATGAGTGATCGCGAGAGGTGCGCGCTCGCGACCCCGCTATGACGCCGTATGGACCAGGCACGGTTCTAGGACCGACCAGGACATACGCGCAATTAGCTGGAGGCGACCGTACAGGGGTCTGCCGCTCTTCCTCCTTCTGAAGGAGGAGTATCTAGGGATCTATTCTTGTTGGAGGGACTGGACGGTCCTACTCCGCAAGACGCGGTTACTCCCGAGATACAGAGGAATTTGCAGAAGTCATTAAGCTGATTCGTCAGCATAATGACCCTGCGGAAGGATTGCCCGCTCCCACCAGCAGAGGCCCACGTCTCTACTCGAGTCGTTTTGGGCCCGAGAGGGGAACCAAACCGACGGTGGAGGGTCGTGCCGCGATCGGAGCTTGCCGAATTCTGTCTCGAACCATTGTCTCTCGTCTCCGGACAAGAAGGCTCTCTCAGTTCTGGCCGGTCGATCAAGCTACTTCCACCTCCTCTACTGCGACAGCGGCGTTTTCTACGTGTCTTCGGACACCGTATTTAAATACTCCTTTGGTCCTCCTGAGAGGTTTCGACCTCGACGAGGACTGGAATGAGTCGGAGGACGGTTCGGCTCTCTCCTGTCAGGTGTCGATCAGCCCCACCCAGACGACGTTCACATGGCGGCAGACCCTTACCTACAGTGAGAGTTCGTAACCCTCCGCGGGAAAACGTTTTCTCCTGACGATAGCGTTTTTTCCCAGACTCTGAGAGGCCATCGCCGCAAGGCGATGGCTGCTCCTACTCTTCTCCACTGCTAGTTCCACTGGAAGGCGAGCGAGTATCCAATTCCTTCCCCCATTCCCTCTCTCCTTACGGCTACGAGGGAAAGGGGAAGGATCCTACAGAGATTTCTTTGTAGGATCCCACGTTCGGGACTGCGCTAACCGGGGGGACCTTCGGGTCCTACCTGACGTAAGCCTAAGCCCCGGTCGTTGAGGAGGAATCCTGCTCTATTCTCGATTTCTACGGGAATCGAGAGGACCACCAGCCGATATCGTTTGACGAATTCGGTGGGGGTTTCGCAGACTGCTTAGAATTCTACGGAATTTCTAGCGCATTCAGAGTGTTCGAGTTTTTTACGATCTTCAAACACTTACGCGAGACCACGGTCCAAAGTGAGCGAGACGAGAATCCCCGATATGTTACACGATAATCGGGAACCTCGCCTATGCTCGAATTCCTGGAATTTCTAGCATTATGAAGAAGACTGCTGCTGAAAGAAACTTATCTCACAGTAGGCGACCAACCTGGAATAGAGGAGATCGGACGGGAATATCCAGTTTGGCTTGAACTATCGTCTTAGTATTCTGTTCACCATTGAAGCTTTCCTTCGAGGAAGACTTCTCCTTCACTCTCTTTGATAGAGAACGAAGATGGTCGATCTCCAATCCTTATTTTGTTTTCTTGAAGGAAGAATTTAGGATGGAGATCGTTGTTCAGAATCCTACAAATATACTACGTATATTAACCTCGCGACATGATTCTGCTAAGCAGTTGAATTGTCCGAGGGGTAGGCGCATATCCTAGTTATTCTACGGATTGCGACTTAGACGAGAAGTATTCTAATTGAACTGCAACTCGGGGTTGCCTGCAACCTCCCAGGAGTTTTCAGTTTCAATTTTATATACTTATGGTTTTGTCACGACAACACCATTTCAACTTTTATATTTACCGAATTCGTTTCGCCTAAATATAATTGCCCGAGCATATCTTTTATGCTCGGTATAGTTCTAAGCCGAACGCATTCCTTCGTGGAATAATGGATTATTACCTGGCAACTCAGGATGACGAGTCAGCAGGCTCAACCAACTGCGTATTGAAAACTGCCCTGGTAGCAGCTCAGTATCAGCTGGGCCTCCGAGATTCACGGTCATGTAGTCTCTCTCTCCCCTGCTTGATTGACTACCGAACCGTATCTCTGCCTAACAATCATGGACTTAGGTCTCTGATTAACGGGGATTCTCGCAATAATGAAGGACATCTACTGCGGTGACGCTAGATTCCATCGCCTTCGACATTGCGAGAATTTTCACAGAGATATCTCTTGGACTCTTTCATCTTTCTGTTTACCGCACGGTAACAGAAGTCTGTACAAGTCTCCCGCTGCATCGCACTGCGATAATGCGAATGATTTTGCAGACATCTGAGTTTGTCTTCAAAATATCTCGTATTCGTAGGTGTACAATTGTTCATTGTTCAACCCGAATTACAAGATGTGTCAGAAGACATCGCCTACTCTCCGACCTGACAGCTCTACCTCCAAATGTTCAGCCCATGAGCAGTTCTTCAGGCGGCTTTCACCTGTGTTTTCATTACCGAAGAACGCCCCGCTTTCATTGCAACTACGACTTCTCACCGGACAGCAATGAAATAGCGGTTAGCGTTTTCAGTCATTTGTAAGCACAGGTTATGAATCTTGAGATCCTTCTCTCGATTCATATGTGAAGACGTAGGTTGCATTCAATATCTACCTTCGTCTTCAATGGTACATAGTGTTGTTTCTCCTTAGCTGAGATTCAACAAACATGAGATGTTTTACCTTCAGGGACCTCGGTCTCTAGAAGGTAATTGACTTTCGCCTGTTGGGTACATGCCTTAAGAGAATCATCACCTCGCTGTCCGGCATTGGTGACAAACAAATACATCATTTGTTTGGTCTCTCGGCATAACCCTTTAAAGGCGAAGGTCACGTGACTTACTCGGATGCTTTGACAACTTGCCTCCTACCGAACGCAGTCAGTCGGCAGCTGTCAGAGCCCCCGAGTCAGTTACGAATTACGCTGTTGACTTAGTTCGGTTGTTACACAGCAACCATGACTTCGTTTTAATAGCTTGTCACAGTACCCATACCATTGACACCCACCATGGAGTGTCGGTGTCCTATCCACTACCGAGAACTTCGCTGCATGGGGATAGGAGGATGCGAGAGACTTCGTTGCTAACGGACAGACCAGTATGGGTACTGGACATCACCGAAGTAGAGAAGAGGGATAGGTCATGCGACTATTTCCTTCTTTTCCTCTGAGGAACTGCATGACTTCTCCTGCGAAGTCAGGCACCCCAGGGGATGGGGATCCGTGACGCTCGATTTCGTACCGAACTTCGTAGCGAAAGACTCAAACCAAACCCTTCGGTCCCTGACGATTGGTTCGAGTCGTTCACAATCCCCTCCCTAATGGACTTCACCGCCTTCGATGCGAAGGAAATGCTGCCTTGTCCACAAGAACTTCTCCTTGGCGCAGGTACTGAAGGCAGGGGTCTGGTCCAACCAGACCACATGCCCTTCCTTCTACCTTCGGGATATTGCCCACAGGTCCTTGGATCTTTTTCCTTGGGACCCGTGGTGGCTGCTCAACACGTTGTGTAGCGAACCCAGACCCTCGCAGGCTGAACAGCATCGAGTCCTGGTGTGACCGTAAGAATGGATGGTGAATGAGAGTGTGACTGGCTCCTCTTCCCATCTTTTTCTTCCCCTCTACCTGTGGTTAGAGGGACACGGTCGTCACCCTGCTGGATAAGGACAAGATGCAGGTGAGCTACTCAACAGAGCCCCATCCTATCCCTTTCACTAGGGATAGGAGCGTATATCCACCACTTCCTCCAACAAGGGGGAGGAAGTGGATGCCAGCTTGAGACAACCCATACTTTATGTTGCCTCTTGCAAACAGGAACAAGTTCTTGATTGCTGGTACGAAGAGATACGCTTGCCTCTCTCTTAGTACTCGGCCCAGAGGTCTGACCATTGATCCTGCGGTGCACACCCCGATCAATCGGACAGAGGCTTGGATCCCTCCCTCGCTCTTACGACCAGGGAGGCATTCCAGGGATGGACGAACACCAGTCTGTTCATCAAAAAGACTCAGATTCCTCCCACCAAGAAGTGAGTCTTCCTATTGTTAAAGGACCGAGGGTTTGTATTACGTATCGGAACAAATGACAATTTGTCGAAAATTGCATTTGTTCCGATACGTAATACAAACCCTCGGTCCTTTAACAATAGGAAGTAGCTAAGCGGCAGCTGGAACGGTCGTAAGCTTCGAACAAGGGGAGAACGGTAGTTAACTGCTTGTCCGATCGTCGCGCGCCGCGCGACTGGGAGGTAAACAAATCACTTTTGCTTTCGGCCGTGGAAGTGAAGGACGTGTTTTCGTCATCGCTCTCTGCCCGCTTCATCGTCGTATGCTTTGTTTATATTGTGTTTTCTACTAATGGGTTGGTTTGACTTGAAAATGAAACTGTAAGTACACTGTTTTCATTTTCATTACTTAATTATGAATCAACATGGAGCTATCGCCGTAGAGACGGCGATTTCCGCTCTTTTCATGAATTGAACCCTTGAATTATGTCTCGGTGCCGAGGGCGGGCGCGCTCGCGCCGAGTCATGTATTTGGGCGAAAGGGTGTAATTGAAAAATGTAAGTACTTTTTTCATTATATTTTTGCCCTGTGCGTTCGTTACCGAGAGTGTGATTGCGCTCGGCACGAACTTTTAATTTTGTATAATAGAATGCAATGAAAGTGGATTCGCAATTGCAATATTCTTTTCATTTTCATTTATTAATTGCATGAATTTAATCTGGATCAATTTTCGTTCTTACCCGGAATTGATCCGTTACGATTTTTATGTGAAATGAAATCGCAAGTGCAGTATTCTGTTTCATTTTCATATATATTTTATGATAGCATCATATTATTGGATCAAGTTTCCGTTCTTACCCGGGAATTGATCTTTTCTCTTTTAAGTTCTATGAAGTGAATCGCAAGGGCAGTATTCTGTTTCATTTTCATATTACTTTCACTGCTGTGCGGGGGTGGGGGAAGCGAAGGTCTGCCAGGAAGTTGGTAGCCGATTCTTCGTCTTCCTTCCTGCCCCCCGCTCAGCTTCTTCATTGTATTTTGTATTTGGGGTCTTCCTTGCGTTCGGGGTGGGGCATGTCTTCCCCCCGTGCGTGAGGGAACCCCTCTTACTAATCTATCTATGTTACCGCAGGTGCTACATCCGTGGGAGACGACCTTGGATGTAGATGTAAAGCCATCAGCGAGGACGACCTGGGACAGGTGTGGGAGTCGCTGGGACTGCAGGGGTTGATTCAGCGGTTGGCGGGGTCGGCAGTGGTCACTCATGATACGGTAACCACTACAACAACCACAATCTCGACACCAGCATATGAGATGTCACCGCACCTGGTGTACACACCACATGTCATGTCGGTAACACCCACGGCTGCAATCCAGAAACAATTCCTGCCGTGCCAATCAGGACAGGTGCCACCGCCACCTGGGTTCTTTGTATTGCCGACCCCGGATTGCCGCTGCCCAAAGAGTACCCCCTGGACCTGCCGCCAGTGCCGAGGATGACGGTAGCTGCCGACAGGACGCCTGTCTCTCCTGTGGTACCTGCCGTGCCTGCCGTACCTGTTGCGGTCCCAGCCGCTCATTCCCTTTCAGATCAGGTGCCTGCTGCTGATTCACTTTCAGATGTTCCTGCTGTTCCTGACCTGTTCCTGTTGTTCCTGCTGTTGGTGATGCTGTCACAGTCTCAGGTCTTTCCGGACAGGTGCAGTCGGGCCCTGTTGCTTCGGCAACTGCCCCGCCCCGGCTCCCTCCTGGAATGGAAAGACCCTGACGTCTGTCGCCTGCGGGAGCCTGGCGAAGGAACGAAGAAGAAGAGGAAGAGGAGAAGGTGTCGTCGTCGTCTTCGTCGTCTTCTTCGTCGTCCGCTGCCTCTCCTTCCCCTTCGACTTCTAAGGCCAAACAGCCGAAGAAGAAGAAGGTTGCCTCCTTCCCCCCTAAGAAGACTCCTTCGGGATCTTCTAAGGGCCCGGCTCGCTCAGGCGAGCTGGGGAGCTCTTCTGCTGGTCCTCCTGTTCCTTCGGGAACGGGGCCCGTCGCTTCTTCTGCAAAGAAGAAGTCGACGGGGACCAGAGGGGCACCAGCCTCGGCTGGTGCGTCCTCACCTGGTGCTAGCGGGTCTGCCGCTAAACCAGGTTCCGTCTCGGCCGCTTCTCGTTCGCGAGAAGCACCGATGTGGACGCTCTTCCAAGAAGACGTCCAGCCAAAGTTTTGACGCCCCGAGCTCGCTCGCCGTCAAGACAGCGGCGCGGAGCAGAAGACTGGCGAGAGTCGTGCACACGACTCTCGCCAGGCCAGTAGACGCTCTCGCAGCGATCAAACTGGCTGCTGGCTGCTAAACGTGACGGTCGCTGATCAGCCACGGGTTGAGGCGAGGAAGGAGTCCCCGCGGCCGCCGGTACCAGCCACGGCTGGTACCAGCGACTCGACGCGCCGAGAGGACGCTGGCCGGTCTCGACGCGACACAGAGCCTAGCAGGTCACCCGTCCGCCGCTCCCCCCGATGGGACCGGGCGGAGACGGTGACCAGCGGCAGCTCGCCTGACGCTAGAGATCGGTCTCGACGTTCTCAGCCGAGCCAATCGCCCCAGGCGAGCGGTAAGGCTAGGCCTGCTGCTCGACCATCACCGCGGTTGTTGACGATCAGCAGCAGCCCTCCACGCACGCTGGTCCTGCCAGCGAGCGAGGGGGGAGCGTCAGGTCTGCCTCTCCCATAACGTGGGTTGAGGCGTAGGAAGGGGTCCCCAGCGGCCGTCGGTACCAGCCACGGCTGGTACCAGCGGCTCGACGCGCCGCACGAGGACGCTCGCCGGTCTCACCGTGACAGCGAGCCTAGCAGGTCACCTGACGCCGCTCCCATCGGGACCGGGCGGAGACGTAACCAGCAACAGCTCGCCTGACGCTAGAGATCAGCGTCGACGTTCTCAGCCAAGCCTCTCGCCTCAGGCGAGCGGCAAGGCTAGGCATGCTGCTCGATCGCCACCGCGGGGTTGACGATCAGCAGCAGCCCTCCAAGCACGCTGGTCCTGCCAGCGAGCTAGGGGGGGAGCGTCAGGTCTGCCTCTCCTGTACCTTCAACCTCCTCGGGCTACGCCGGGAGGAGCGAGGTACCTATGAGTGATCGCGAGAGGTGCGCCGCTCGCGACCCCGCTATGACGCCGTATGGACCAGGCACGGTTCTAGGAACCGACCAGGACATACGCGCAATTAGCTGGAGGCGACCGTCAGGGGTCTGCCGCTCTTCCTCCTTCTGAAGGAGGAGTATCTAGGGATCTGTTCTTGTTGGAGGGACTGGACGGTCCTACTCGCAAGACGCGGTTACTCCCGAGATACAGAGGAATTTGCAGAAGTCATTAAGCTGATTCGTCAGCATAATGACCCTGCGGAAGGATTGCCGCTCCCACCAGCAGAGCCCACGTCTCTGCTCGAGTCGTTTGGGGCCCGAGAGGGAACCCAAACCGACGGTGGGTCTGCCGCGATCGGAGCTTGCCGATTCTGTCTCGAACCAGTCTCGTCTCCGGACAAGAAGGGCCAAGAAGGCTCGCTCAGTTCTGGCCGGTCGATCAAGCTACTTCCACTCCTCTACTGCGACAGCGGCGTTTTCTACGTGTCTTCGGACACCGTATTTAATACTCCTTCGGTCCTCCTGAGAGGTTTCGACCTCGACGAGGACTGGAATGAGTCGGAGACGGTATCGGCTCTCTCCTGTCAGGTGTCGATCAGCCCCACCCAGACGACGTTCACAGTGGCGGCAGACCCTACCTACAGTGAGAGTTCGTAACCCTCCGCGGGGAAAACGTTTTCTCTGACGATACGTTTTCCCAGACTCTGAGAGGCCATCGCCGCAAGGCGATGGCTGCTCCTACTCTTCTCCAACTGCTAGTTCCACTGGGAAAGGCGAGCGAGTATCCAATTCCTTCCCCATTACCCTCTCTCCTTACGGCTACTGAGGGAAAGGGGAAGGATCCTACAGAGATTTCTTTGTAGGATCCCACGTTTCGGGACTGCGCTACCGGGGGGACCTTCGGGTCCTACCTGACGTACGCCCCGGTCGTTGAGGAGGAATCCTGCTCCATCTCGATTTCTACGGGAATCGAGAGGACACCAGCCGATATCGTTTGACGAATTCGGTGGGGTTTCGCAGACTGCTTAGAATTATACGGAATTTCTAGCGCATTCAGAGTGTTCGAGTTTTTTACGATCTTCAAACACTTACGCGAGACCACGGTCCAAAGTGAGCGAGACGAGAATCCCCGATATGTTACACGATAATCGGAACCTCGCCTATGCTCGAATTCCTGGAATTTCTAGCATTGTGAAGAAGACTGCTGCTGAAAGAAACTATCTCACAGTAGGCGACCAACCTGGAATAGAGGAGATCGGGGACGGGGAATATCCAATTTGTTGGCTTGAACTATCGTCTTAGTATTCTGTTCACCATTGAAGCTTTCCTTCGAGGAAGACTTCTCCTTCACTCTCTTTTGATAGAGAACGAAGGTGGTCGATCTCAACCCTTATTTGTTTTCTTGAAGGAAAGAATTTAGGATGGAGATCGTTGTTCAGAATCCTACAAATATACTACGTATATTAACCTCCGCGACCTGATTCTGCTAAGCAGTTGACTTGTCCGAGGGGTAGGCGCATATCCTAGTGATTCTACGGATTGCGACTTAGACGAGAAGTATTCTAATTGAACTGCAACTCGGGGTTGCCTGCAACCTCCCAGGAGTTTTCAGTTTCAATTTTATATACTTATGGTTTTGTCACGACAACACCATTTCAACTTTTATATTTACCGAAATTCGTTTCGCCTAAAATATAATTGCCCGAGCATATCTTTTTATGCTCGGTAGTTTCTAGCCGAACGCATTCCTTCGTAAGGGAATAATGGATTACCTGGCAACTCAGGATGACGAGTCAGCAGGCTCAACCACTGCGTATTGAGCTGCCTCATAGCAGCTCAGTATCAGCTGGGCCTCCGAGATTCACGGTCATGTATGTCTCTCTCTCCCCTGCTTGATTGACTACGAACCGTATCTCTGCCTAACAATCATGGACTTAGGTCTCTGATTAACGAGGATTCTCGCAATAATGAAGGACCATCTACTGCGCTGACGCTAGATTCTCCATCGCCTTCGACATTGCGAGAATTTTCAACAGAGATATCTCTTGGACTCTTTCATCTTTCTGTTTACCGCACGGTAACAGAAGTCTGTACAAGTCTCCCGCTGCATCGCACTGCGATAATGCGAATGATTTTGCAGACATCTGAGTTTGTCTTCAAAATATCTCGTATTCGTAGGTGTACAATTGTTCATTGTTCAACCCAGAATTACAAGATGTGTCAGAAGACATCGCCTACTCTCCGACCTGACAGCTCTACCTCCAAATGTTCAGCCCATGAGAAGCAGTTCTTCAGGCGGCTTTCACCTGTGTTTCATTACCGAAGAACGCCCCGCTTTCATTGCAACTACGACTTCTCACCGGACAGCAATGAAATAGCGGGTAGCGTTTTCAGTCATTTGTAAGCACAGGTTATGAATCTTGAGATCCTTCTCTCGATTCATATGTGAAGACGTAGGTTGCATTCAATATCTACCTTCGTCTTCAACGGTACATAGTGTTGTTTCTCCTTAGCTGAGATTCAACAAACATGAGATGTTTTACCTTCAGGGACCTCGGTCTCTAGAAGGCAATTGACTTCGCCTGTTGGGTACATGCCTTAAGAGAATCATCACCTCGCTGTCCGGCATTGGTGACAAACAAATACATCATTTGTTTGGTCTCTCGGCATAACCCTTTAAAGGCGAAGGTCACGTGACTTACTCGGATGCTTTGACAACTTGCCTCCTACGAACGCAGTCAGTCGGCAGCTGTCAGAGCGCCCCGAGTCAGTTACGAATTACGCTGTTGACTTAGTTCGGTTGTTACACAGCAACCATTTCACTTCGTTTTTAATAGCTTGTCACAGTACCCATAACCATGACACCCACCATGGAGTGGTCGGTGTCCTCCATCCACTACCGAGAACTTCGCTGCATGGGGATAGGAGGATGCGAGAGACTTCGTTGCTAACGGACAGACCAGTATGGGTACTGGACATCACCGAAGTAGAGAAGAGGGATAGGTCATGCGACTATTTCCTTCTTTTCCTCTGAGGAACTGCATGACTTCTCCTGCGAAGTCAGGCACCCAGGGATGGGGATCCGTGACGCTCGATTTCGTACCGAACTTCGTAGCAAGAAGACCTCGAACCCTTCGGTCCCTGACGATTGGTTCGAGTCGTTCACAATCCCCTCCCTAATGGACTTCACCGCCTTCGATGCGAAGGAGATGCTGCCTTGTCCACAAGAACTTCTCCTTGGCGCAGGTACTGAAGGCAGGGGTCTGGTCCAACCAGACCACATGCCCTTCCTTCCTTCTACCTTCGGGATATTGCCCACAGGTCCTTGGATCTTTTTCCTTGGGAACCCGTGGTGGCTGCTCAACACGTTGTGTAGCGAACCCAGACCCTCGCAGGCTGAACAGCATCGAGTCCTGGTGTGACCGTAAGAATGGATGGTGAATGAGAGTGTGACTGGCTCCTCTTTCCCATCTTTTTCTTCCCCTCTACCTGTGGTTAGAGGGACACGGTCGTCACCCTGCTGGATATAAGGACAAAGATGCAGCGGTGAGCTACTCAACAGAGCCCCATCCTATCCCTTTCACTAGGGATAGGAGCGTATATCCACCACTTCCTAACAACAAGGAAGGAAGGGATGCCAGCTTGAGACAACCCATACTTTATGTTGCCTCTTGCAAACAGGAACAAGTTCTTGCTTGCTGGTACGAAGCAGATACGCTTGCCTCTCTCTTAGTACTCGGCCCCAGAGGTCTGACCATTGATCCTGCGGTGCACACCCCGATCAATCGGACAGAGGCTGGACCCTCCCTCGCTCTTACGACCAGGGAGGCATTCCAGGATGGACGAACACCAGTCTGTCATCAAAGACTCAGATTCCTCCCACCAAGAATGAGTCTTCCTATTGTTTAAAGGACGAGGGTTTGTATTACGTATCGGAACAAATGACAATTTGTCGAAAATTGCATTTTTTCCTAACTATACAAACCTGATGGTCCTTTAACATAAAAGTCCCTCCTCCATGCCACCCCCCCTCACTCTGCGTATTTGCAGGCCAAAAGCAAAAGTGATTTGTTTACCTCCCAGTCGCGCGGCGCGCGACGATCGGACAAGCAGTTAACTACCGTTCTCCTTGTTCGAAGCTTACGACCGTTCCAGCTGCCGCTTAGCTACTTCCTATTGTTAAAGGACCTCAGGTTTGTATAGTTAGGAAAAATGCAATTTTCGACAAATTGTCATTTTTCCTAACTATACAAACCTGAGGTCCTTTAACATAAAGTCCCTCCTCATGCCACCCCTCACTCTGCGTATTTTGCATGGGCCAAAAGCAAAAGTGATTTGTTTACCTCCCAGTCGCGCGGCGCGCGACGATCGGACAAGCAGTTAACTACCGTTCTCCCCTTGTTCGAAGCTTACGACCGTTCCAGCTGCCGCTAGCTACTTCCTATTGTTAAAGGACCTCAGGTTTGTATAGTTAGGAAAAATGCAATTTTCGACAAATTGTCATATTGTTTCCATGTATTTCATTAATTAGCCTATCTCACCTGTACTTTCTCATAGGGCTAGGTACCTATATTGTTTAGTAAGAAAATTTAATTAATGAACTACTACTACATCGTGTGGAGTTCATCCATAGAATTACCATTTGACGAGCCAAGTTTTGACCGAAAACTACAGCAGAAGTTAGACTAATTCCAGTGGTAAATCAGGCCATTTAGGAGCAAGTGTTCTTAGTGTGATAAGTTTTGTAAGGATAGAAGCACATTTAAGTACATACTATTGATGTAGCAATGTTAGCCATATTAAATGTCATTGCAGTCAGAGAAATTATCAGAGTGATTACATAAATGGAAGAAGTGTGAGGGCATTAGCCTGTTGGATACTGGTTGCTTATCCACAGTGACAAATTCTCTCACTTGGTAGGTGATTGTGCAGGGGGGGGGGGGGGGGGGGGGGGGGGGGGGGGGGGGGGAGAAATGACTTCCCTCAATTGATGGCTTAGAGGTCACTTGTAAGGGACCATGTTGGAAAAACTAATAGTGAGTGTTGTGTTGTTATGGATTCCTACTGATGTATCTGAAAATGTGGTGTGGAGAGTTAATATGGTATTAGGCATGGATGCGATTATAGTTGATAGGGGCTGTCAAGGTTAGGTAGTAGGCAGATGGTTGGGTGTGACATGCTTACTCTACAGCATTTTGTATTAGCAGCTATATAGTAAAAACTACTTTAGATATGCTCTACAATTTATTTCAGTAGCTGGTGAGTGACTGGTAGTTGAGAGGAAAGTAGTTAAACTTCAGTATTCTGCATTGCTTGTAAATATACTCACTTATAGTGGCATGGGAGACGCCCAGAAGGACAGGGAAATGTCCTGAACCATTCTAGGATCTAGGGAAATATCTTAAACAGTTCCAGGATGTAGGGAAATGTCATAAACAATTCCAGGATCTAGGGAAATATCCTACTTAGTTCCAGGATATTGGGAACTATCCTAAACAGTTTCAGGATTAAGGGAAATATCCTTAACTGTTCCGGGGCCTAGGGAACTATCATGAACAGTTCCAGGCTTTAAGGAAATATCATGGGGCCAAGAGAAATATCCTAGATAGTTCCAGATTCTAGGGAAATAACCTAAATAGTTCCAGGATCTAGAGAAATATCCTAGACAGTTCTAGGATCTAGGGAAATATCCTTAACAGTTCCAGGCTCTAGGGTAATATCCTGCAGTTCCAGGATATAGGAAAATATCCCAAAAAGTTTTAGGATTAAGGGAAATATCCTGAACAGTTCCAGGATCTAATGGAATATCCTAGAGCTCCATGGCGTAGGGGAAAACAATATCTAAGAGCAGGTACATACATAAGTTTAGGGTCCAGTCTTTCTATAGTATCAAAAGCTCCCCTTTATCACTTAAAGGTTACTTTAACCAAAAACTAGGTGCAGTTGATGCTGAACATGAAAAAGTAAATGAAGGCTTACAAGGCATGGATTCCTGTCATGTGGGCTACATATTTTTAGAGCACAGAAAAACTATGAAAATGTGGATGCTTTCACTAGGTCACTATGATTAGAATAGTAATGAAAGCATTCACATTTTCATCAGTGTTTCTCCGCACTCTACGATTATGTAGTCCAGAATTTTTAGAACCTGATATGGACAAGATTTATAACATTGCTTTTGATTTAAAATACCCAAATTCTGTTATTGACAAAGTTTGCAAGATGGCAATGAAAATCTTTTCCTCGTTAAAAGAAAAAACACATTTTAAGACAGACAATGTATTAGTTTTATCAAACAGTGAGAAATTTAAAGTAGTGCCTAAGTTGCTCAGAACTTTCAATATAAATGTGGTACTTAGTAACACAAATACAGTGAGAAATATGCCGATTAAAACAAACTCCCAAAAACACAGTAGTTTTTATATATGAGGTTTCGTGTAGGGATTGCTCAGTAAAATGTATTGGTCAAACTGGCAAAGCTCTAAATGTACGAGTAAAACAACAGTAGTATAGTGTAAGAACTTTTAAGTCTTCAATGCTATATTTTTGTATAAAAGTTATATTGATTGACAGAAGTGCAGATCAATAATTGCTTGTACTGATTATATAAAACATAACTTCTTAGAGTGTACTCTTATAAAGTTTTATGATGGGGACATAATGAACAAAAGTTCTGGTCTTTTTAAGTTAGATGGTTTTATTATTGAAGAAATTGTTAAGCAATTGTGTACAAATATCTCGTGAATAACTGCCAGACCTTAGTCGTTTGGTTGGTTATTTGCTTTTTGAGTACGAGGAGTTGTTAGTTTGTGTATGATATTTTGATGCTTGTTGTCTAATTTTTGCTTTAATTCGAAGGATGAGTTTGGTCCTCTGTTTTTAACTACCAATCTTGTTGTTAGGTTTTGAGGTGTTTATAGTAAGATTGTAATTGTAAGATTGTTTTGCTTTTAGTTATTCCAATTGCTATTTTGCTTTTAAGTGATTTTTTCTTTTTCTTATGTATAATTTTCTTATATAAAAATATCCTCTTACTTTGTTCATCGTACCTTGAAAATGTGTAGTGGTTGTATGAAAATACATGGTACTTAGTTTTCATTTTCTACTATTTGGGGCAAACTTCTAGATCTGATATCATGTGAAAGTTTTGTGATTCATATATATATAGTATATATATATTATATATATATATATATAGATATATATATATATATATATATATATATATATATATATATATATATATATATATATATATATATATATATATATATATACAGGCGGTCCCGGGTTACGACGGTTCCGGCTTACGACGTTCCGAGGTTACGACGCTTTTTCTTAAATATTCAATGGAAAATCCGTCCTGGGTTACGACGCTTGTTCCGAGGTTACGACGCTGACGCTTCCGACGCTCCGAGTTAACGACGCTTTTAAAAAAAACGCATGCTATGATAAAAATCCTTTATAGTTTAGCACAGTATATAATAAAAATATGTTTTTGGTTACATTACAACAAAAATTTTGAGGTTATGATGATTTTTGACACTTTTTTTTTTCGTATTTTTTGAATTTTTTTAGTGACGCCGGCCATATGCGGAACTAGTTTGCGGGCGAATGAATACACTAGCTTGGGATGCGCAGTTTAAAACAGTCCAAAAAGCGCAAAATATAATGAAAAATCATTGCTTGTTTCCAGTACATAATTAAAAAAAACTAAGTTTCTGGTTAGATTACAACACAAATTCCAAGGTTACGACGTTTTTGTTATGCTTTTTAACGATACCTCATATGCAGAACTAGTTTTTGAGCGGAGGTGCATAAATTAATTAACGCTATTAAACTGTATGGTAAATTGACCGAACAACGACCTCGGACGGTCAAGGACGCCAAGCGTAACAATACGAAAGGACGCCACTTCAATCGCGTGTCTGCCTGAAGTTCAGTCGGTTGTGTGCTAAGACGTTGCTGAAATTCCTTGCCATTTTCGCAAATTTACAATGGCTCCTAAACGCCAAAGTACTTCCTCCGATGATAGTTCATCCAAGAAGAGGAAGGTCATCACGATGGAGGTCAAATATGACGTGATAAAGCGTTCGGAGAAGGGAGAAACTAACACCGAAATAGGCCGTTCTTTAGGCTTGAGCAGGACCACGGTGGTAACCATTGTGAAGGACAAGGAACGTATTCTGAAGCATGTTAAGGATGCTGCACCGATGAAGTCAACGGTGATAAACGAGAAGCAACGTAGCCAGAGCATTGTTGAAATGGAGAAATTGCTCATGATCTGGCTGGAGGACCAGAACCAGCGACGTGTCCGGTGAGCTTAAGTGTGATCCAGGAGAAGGCTAGAGCGCTGCATGAGGCAGTAGTGAAAAAGTTTGGCGAAGGCAGTGCTGTGGTGAACTTTTCCGCGAGTAGAGGTTGGTTTAACCGTTTTAAGGCTCGTGCAAATTTGCATAATGTGAAGCTGCAAGGTGAAGCTGCTAGTGCTGATAGCGAAGCAGCAGAAAGTTTTCCAGGTGGTTTGGCTGAGATAATTAAAGATGGTGGTTACACGGGTGACCAAGTCTTTAATGTGGATGAGACTGGATTATTTTGGAAAAGAATGCCAAATCGAACGTACCTTTCCAAGGAGGAGAAGTCGCACCTGGCAATAAAGCTGGAAAGGAGCGACTGACTTTGCTGTTTTGGGGCCAATGCAAGTGGTGATTTGAAAACTGAAGCCCTTGCTGGTGTATTTGGCCGAGAATCCCAGGGCTTTCAAGGGCATTTTCAAGAGTCAACTCCCTGTGATTTGGAAATCAAACAAGAAGGCTTGGGTTACCTTAATGGTCTTCGAAGATTGGTTCAATGACCATTTCGTGCCAGCAGTGGAGAGGTATTTGACTTCGAAGGGTCTGCCTTGGTTTTAAGGCCCTCGGGTTAGTCCTGGACAATGCCCCTGGTCACCCTTCAAATTTGAGCGACATGCATCCTAATGTGAAGGTGGTGTACCTCCCACCCAATACCACATCGCTGATACAGCCAATGGACCAGGGAGTAATAGCTAATTTCAAGGCTTACTACCTTAGAAGGACCATACGTTTTGCTTTGAGGGCCATAGAAGCTAACAAGGAGTTGACACTGAAGCAATTCTGGAAGGGCTACAACATTGCTGATGCAGTGAAAAATATTGCAAGTGCTTGGGACGAGGTGAAGACGACCACTTTAAATGGGGCCTGGAAGAAACTGTGTCCACAGTTTGTGCACAGTTTTGAAAGGCTTTGACCAGGCAGAAGACGTCGAGACGTGACGAGGAGATCGTAGGGCTAAGCAAGAGGCTGAAAAACTAGATCTTGAACCTGATGATGATAACAGAGCTGCTGGCTTTCCCCATGGAGAGGAATTGTCTGCAGAGGACTTACTTGAACTTGAACAACAAATGATTGAGGAAGAGGAGGCGGCACCAGAGCCAAAACCCAGGTCATTAACTGTGAAAGGCTTGTCAGAGGGTTTTACTCATCTGGAGAGAGCCTTGGCTTCTTTTGAGGCAGAAGACCCTAACGTTTCTAGGTTTGACAAAATCAAGAAGAGGAATCATGGAATTTGGTGACTTTCTACAAGGAGACCCTGAAGGAGAAGCAGACGAAGAGAAGTGTGCAGTCCAGGCTTGACACTTTCTTTCACAAGTCTCCAGTACCACCACCTCCCACTCCTAGTCCTGGTAAGGAATTCTGAACTGTTTTACTAATTTATGTGTTTACATAGTGTACATATTAAAATGTGTTAATTTTTTAATGTAACAACTAAAATGTAAGAGTAAATTGTAACTTCATTAATTTTCATCATTTGTAATTTTATTGCAGAAGTGGTGACAGTTCCAGATCCCTGTACTACCTGTGACAGTCCAGATCTCCCTGTACTACCTGTGACAGTTCCAGATCCCCCTGTACCTGGACCATCTGTATCAGCCCGCCCACCTGTACGTGTACAATCAGGTAAGCAATTTCATTTTTCTCATTTTCATGTTGGAAATTGTTTACACCCTACATACATACGTACACTAACTTACATAGTGGTACAATGTGTTTGATGTTGCATAACCTTATTATTATTTTTTTTTTTTTTTTTTCATTTCAGACCCCTTTGATAGTGACAGTGACCCAGATGACCCTGAGCCTTTCCATGGTTTTGATGCCTTCGCCCTATACATCAGGTAAGGATCCTTAACAAATTTGTATAAAATGTTTTATAAATTGCTAATAGAAATTTATTAAAAGTGTACATATGCTACAATTACATCCACCTTATAAAAATATTTATGTACCCTATCATTCTTTCAGATCTAGATGTTCCCTCATCAGTTGATACGAGTATCACCTCTCCAGAGCCCAAATCAGTTGATACGAGTAGTAATACCTCTCCCATTCTTCAGGTAAAAGAATTCTTCATTTTTTTATATTGAACATACGTATTACACACTACATATGTCAAACAGTAATAACATGTGCAGTAGTTTACAGTAGTAGTAACTATCATTTTATATATTTTTTATCATTCCAAGACTCCCAAGCACCTGCCCATCCCACTCCATAGCCCAGCCACCCACTCTCATGTACCATATGGCCATCCCAGTAAGCAAGCCAACCACTAGAATTTGGTAAGGACATTTTTTTTATTAATGTTTTATTATTACATATGTAATAACCATGTTATGTATGTAACATACATACTATAATCATATGTACTATTACATTATCATTCCAGACTGGCATGCACCTGTGACTTACATAAACCAGACCTCTACATAGCCTACATGTCTTCATTTTGCTGAAGGTAAGGAATTCTCAGTTGTGTTTAATGTTTGCATACGTACAATAAATTTTGTCACCCTAAGTGGTTACATACTGTCCTTTAATATTAATTCTTCATTCCAGACTGCCCATCATCCTAGCCTGTTATCTGTGATAAAGCACACTGAAGTTAGGTTTGGAATGCATCCTTATCATGAATGCTCTACACTCCACCTCCATCTCCCACAACCTAGGTAACAGCTTTGAGACTCACTAAAAGTTGGTAAGTTATGTAAGGAATTTCTAAATTAAGTTTTATACTACGTACATGTTATATTGTGATATTAAACCACTGTGTGGTGCATATTACTGTATGGTAACTTACTCTGCATAGAGGACTTACTGACAAAATTATTTTTGTACATTCCAGAGTCCCCTGAATGATGTAGGCTATGGGGCCACATAAGACTTTGTCCATCCAGGGTTACATTGAACGACAACTTTAAACTAAAAGTAAGGAATTAATTAACATACATTAACTCTTTTAGTACTCTTGATATATCTACAGTAATTAACATATTGCATTCACAACCAAACTTTCTGTAGTGTAATTTTGTACACTAATTTTGTTACCTTTTCCTTCCAGAACCAACATTTTTCACACAACTCCAGGTTGTTACTAACAAATTACTACAAGTGGTCAATCAAGGGATAACTACAAGTAGAAGCACCATTTTTGGATGGAAAAAACCCTTCAGGAAAGTATACGTATCACATGTAACATGTAGTGTACAAAGTATGAACAGTAAGGTTTTTACATACAGTAGATTACATACGTACATAACTTTTTTTACAGAATTTCCAACCAAGTTTGATTATGTACATACATGTTATAAACCACTGTACGTATGTTACTGTATGTAACTTACTAAACTACATACATGACTTAACTTTGATACTTTTTTGGTACATTCCAGAAAACCAGGACCCCCTCCATGATGCAGGCTATGGGGCCACATAAAACTTTGTCCAGGGTTACTACACAACATAAAGGTAAGGAATTATACATAGTAGTAAACATACATTAAAGTAAGTTTTATAAGTACTAAAAAAAAGTGACCAAGATCTCTCACATGGGATAAGTGATCAAGGTCCCTCATGGAATTACATACTACTGTACACTCCCTGCTGAACAGGGGGTGTAGACCAATCATTTACAACATGCATACGTACCAGTTGATATTAAACCACTGTATGGTGCATATTACTGTATGTAACTTACTATGCATAGAGTACTTACTGACAAAATTATTTTTTGTACATTCCAGAACCCCCTGAATGATGTAGGCTATGGGGCCACATAAGACTTTGTGCATCCAGGGTTACATAGCACGACAACTTTAAACTAAAGGTAAGGAATTAATTAACATACATTAACTAAGTTTTATACATGTTATTATATGTGATATTAAACCACTGTCTGGTGCATATTACTGTATGTAACTTACTATGCATAGAGTACTTACTGACATACTATTATTTTTTTGTACATTCCAGAACCCCTGAATGATGTAGGCTATGGGGCCACATAAGACTTTGTGCATCCAGGGTTACATAGCATGACAACTTTAAACTAAAAGTAAGGAATTAATTCACATACATTAACTTTTTTACTCTTGATATAACTCAAAGTAAGGAATTATAAACATAAAAGTAAGGAATTAATTAACATACATTAACTCTTTTACTCGTGATATCTATAATTTACATATTGCATTCAGGACTTTGTGTAGTTAGTTTTGTACTAATTGTGTTATACTTTTACCTTCCAGAGCTACAGACTGGGATTTAGTGTACTCCAGGATCTACCAAAGGATTACATACATACTACGTAGTGTACAGTGCATAATAGTGTTTAGTGTACAATCTAACCTAAGGATTAAGTGTAGTACATTGTGCTTTATAGTGTCACAAGAGTTTAATAAAAATTATACCTTCAGAACCATCCTTTGCCATTGAAATAACCACACTACACATCATGCAATATACTTGCATGTCACACAGGTAAGGTCTCTCTAACTTTTTCTTAGTTTAAGGCATATTTCCAAGTGTCGTTCCAGGCTTACGACGATTTTCGGCTTACGACGCGCCTCAAGAACGGAACCCCCGTCGTAACCCGGGGACTGCTTGTATATATATATATATTGTATATATATATATATATATATATATATATATATATATATATATATATATATATATATATATATATATATATATATATATATATATATATATGTGTGTGTGTGTGTGTGTGTGTGTGTACATGGTATTTTTTTATAAGTAATGATGTATACAGACACACTTACACACACACGCACACACACATATATATGTATATAATATATATATATATACAGGCAGTCCCCGGGTTACGACGGGGGTTCCGTTCTTGAGACGCGTCGTAAGCCGAAAATCGTCGTAAGCCGGAACGACGCTTGGAAATATGTCTTAAACTAATAAAAAGTTATAAAAACCTTACTTGTAATCCTTTGGTTACACTACATGTTGTTTCCTGTAGTTTTATGTACAACCTGGAGTTATTTTCATAAAAGAATGCTGGTTCTTGAAGGGAAAAGCTATTGTAATCCTCTGGTGACACTACATTCTTGAAGTTTATGTACAACCTGGAGTGATTTTGCCAAATCTTGAGGGCTACAAGAACAGCTGATTACTATTTAGTTATCATATAGACTAATTAAAGTAAACGTATCTTTAAATAGGCTTATATATTAGTATCAACAAAACATTTCCTGCTATGAGTCAGAGGCCGTTTAATGAAACGAACACTTCTCTGTCCTATCTGTTCAGAAACAAAATAAATGTTACGTCAATCCCGAGACGGTGACCATTGTTGCCAAGGCGTCTCTCTCTCTCTCTCTCTCTCTCTCTCTCTCTCTCTCTCTCTCTCTCTCTCTCTAATTACACTGGAACTTTGACATACGATTGCCCTAATATATGAATGTTTTGAGATACAACAGAAAATTTGCGAAAATATAAGCTTTGATATACAACGAAAATATTGAGATACGATTTTGCGATGAGTGTTAGTTGTATAGGCGACCGATAAATGGCGTTCAGTCTGTTTTGTTTGTTGGTGCTGCATGTTAACACGTCGTTGTTTAGTTCGTTGTATTTGCGCCTATTTTCGTGTTATTTGGCTATTTTATTATTAACCAGTGGGTCTCAAAGCTAAAGACAAAGCAGGTGATAAGAAAAACCCAAGAAAATGATTTCGATGGAAGCAAAACATGAAATTATAGCAAAGCATAAAACCTTCCAAAGGCATCACCATTATTTCTAAACTACAAACTGATTAAAATAAAAAAATAAAAATTAGTTTAGCAATGTTATTTCTATTGTGTTTATTACGTAGTTATTTAGTGTACATACGTAAATAAAAAGAAAAAGAGAACAACAAATCGTTCCCTGCCACCCTTCCCTACCTCCTCCCCCTGCTGGCCTCACGTCATCTTTCGTTGTGGTAAGTAAAATTCCTTTCTTTTTTTTAATTGATTTTATTAACATTTATTATCATTTATCACATTGCTGTTTATTTTATCATTATGTGTGTTATTAATCGTTATTTGTGTATAAATTGTGTATATATATGTAATTTAGCTGTGTCTTTTAGGTGTGGTTTCATACCGCTAGAACGGATTAATACATATTACATTATTTTAAATGGGAAAAAATGCTTTGAGATACACATGTTTTGATATACGACGATGGTAACGGAACATTAAATTCGTATGTCAAAGTTCCAGTGTACTGGATAATGTCTCTCTTTGGAATACTTCGATTTTGCCAAATCTTGAGGGCTACAAGAACAGTTGATTACTATTTACGTATTTCATATAGACTAATTAAAGTAAATGTATCTTTAAATAGGCTTATATTATTAGTATCCAACAAAAAACATTTACTGGCATGAGTCAGAGGCCGTTTAACGAAACGAACACTTCTCTGTCCTTAACTCGGAGCGTCGGAAGACACCCTCTCTCTCTCTCTCTCTCTCTCTCTCTCTCTCTCTCAAAGTCTCTCTCATCATCTCTCTCTCTCTCTCGTTTGTAATCTAACCAGAAACTTCGTTTTGTAATATTACTGGAAACAAAAAAGCAATGATTTTTTTTTCATTATTTTGTGCTTTTGGACTGTTATATGTAAAACTTTGCGCACCGCAAGCTAGTATGGTATTCATCGCTCGGAAAACTAGTTCCGCATATAGGCGTCATTAAAAATCATAGAAAAATACGACATAAAAAGTGTCGAAATCATCATAACCTCAAAATGTTTGTTGTAATCTAACCAGAAACTTATTTTTATTAATATACTGTGCTAAACTATAAAGGATTTTTATCATAGTATGAGTTTTTTTTAAAAGCGTCATTAACTCGGAGCGTCGGAAGCGTCAGCGTCGTAACCTCAGAACAAGCGTCGTAACCCAGGACGGATTTTTCCATTGAATATTTAAGAAAAGCGTCGTAACCTCGGAACGTCGTAAGCCGGAACCGTCGTAACCCGGGGACCGCCTGTATATATATATATATATATATATATATATATATATATATATATATAGATATATATATATATATATGTGTGTGTGTGTGTGTGTGTGTGTGTGTGTGTACATGGTATTTTTTTTATAACTAATGATGTATACAGACACACTTACACACACACGCACACACATATATATGTATATATATATATATATATATATATATATATATATATATATATATATATATATATATATAGATATATATATGTATATATGTGTATATAGTATATATCATATATATCTATATATATATATATATATATATATATATATATATATATATATATATATATATTATATATATATATATATATATATAGATATATATATATATATATATATATATATATATATATATATATATATACTATATATATATATATATATACTGGTACCTCGAGATACGAAAGCAAATAAGAAAAATTTTACGGCTCTACATATGAAAATTGTTCAAGATACAAATGGTTGTTGCTGTAAAGTCCGAGATTCCCCCGGACCACCGATAACAATTTTGAAACTTGCACGCCGCCAACTGAGTAGACTCGCCACCATCCTCCCGCTCTCCCATTGGTTCCTGATGCTAGTCACCGCTATGAGATCCTTCTCTCCTATTGGTCAGCATCCCTCCCATCATGCATCTACGTAGTGGCATGCTTCTTCGGCCACTGCACGGCATCATCTGTATTGTATGCACGCGTTATTTGTTCGTTCTAATGATTTCGTTTATTAATGTAAATTCGTTAGTGATTTCATTGTAGTATACCTTATTGTGTTGTGTGAGAACTTTACTACATACGTATACGTACTACATAACATAATTACGTACAGCATATACGTAGTCATGGGTCCCAAGAAAGTTGAAATTCACGGAAAGAAGAGGATGCTTTCTTTGGAGACGAAGATGGAGACAATTAAAAAGTATGAAGCTGGTATGCGATTGACTGTGATTGCCAATGAATACGGCCGAAATCCGTCGACAATAGGCACCATCCTTAAGCAGAAGGATGTCATCAAAGCAGCTACACCTTCCAAAGGCATCACTATTTTGTCCAGCAAGAGGACCCACGTGCACGATGAAATGGAAAGGCTTCTTCTTAGCTGGATAAAAGACAAAGAAATCACTGGCGATACGATAACGGAGACAGCAATCTGCCACAAGGCCAGCGCTATTTTCGGTGATTTGATTGCCCAGGCCGAATACGACGGAGGAGAAGGGACATCAACGCCAACCCCAGAGTTCAAGGCTTCGCATGGGTGGTTCGAGAAATTCCGTAAACGGACTGGCATCCATTCGGTGGTGCGGCATGGGGAGGCTGCCAGCTCGGACACAAAAGCAGCCGAAGCCTTTAAAAAGATGTTCGATGAGATGATGATCAACAAAGGCTACAGTTCTCAGCAAGTCTTCAACTGTGATGAGACTGGCCTTTTTTTGAAAAAAATGCCTTGTAGGACGTACATCACGCAGGGAGAGAAGAAGCTACCCGGGCATAAGCCTATGAAAGACAGGCTTACGCTCGCATTTTGTTCTAACGCCAGTGGGGATTGCAAGGTGAAGCCCCTACTTGTCTATCATTCCGAGACTCCTCGAGCCTTCAGGGCCCACAAAATGCTTAAGGAGAAGCTTCCAGTAATGTGGAGGGCTAATGCGAAAGCCTGGGTAATGAGGCTTTTGTTCACAGAGTGGGTAAATCTGTGTTTTGGCCCGACAGTTAAGAAATTCTTGGAAGAGAAGCGCCTCCCTCTGAAATGCCTGCTGGTGTTAGACAATGCCCCTGCTCACCCTTCTGGCCTCGAGGAAGATATCCTAGTGGAGTATTCCTTCATCAAGGTTCTTTATCTTCTGCCTAACACCACCCCTCTCCTCCAGCCCATGGACCAGCAAGTGATATCGAACTTCAAGAAGCTGTATACAAAACATCTTTTCAAGAGATGTTTCGACATCACCGATACCACAAACCTCACCTTGCGTGAATTTTGGAAGGAGCATTTTGATATCGTAATATGCATCCGACTCATCGACCAAGCTTGGCAGGAGGTTTCGAGGCGAACCTTGAATTCCTTGTTGAGGAAACTCTGGCCTGATGCCGTATCCGCCCGAGACTTCGAGGGATTCGACGTGGGCGAAGCTGGTGCTGCAGATTCAGAAACAGTTGACGATCCTGAAACTTTTTCGCAACCAGATCTTGACAAGATCATTGCACTCAGCAAGTCCTTCTCGAGGAGCACCAAGAGGAACTTACAACAGATGACCTGAAGGAGTTGGAGGCCATGCAACATAACGTCGTTCAAGAGGAGTTCTCTAGCAGTGGCGACGAGGAGGAGGACGACGACTCTATGACAATGGCAGAAATTAAGGATGCTCTAGCTGCTTTCCATAAGATGCAATCATTCGTAGAAAAGAGACACCCCGAAAAGGCTTACACAGGTCGTATGCTTGCGCAGTTCGATGATGTTTGCCTGAGTCGTTTCAGGAACTTTGTGAAAAGTAGGCAGAAGAAATCTTCCTTGGATGGTTATTTTTTAAAGAGGCCTTTAGTAGGAGTAGTAAGCAAAAAGAAAGAACCAAGTGATACTAAAAAACAGAAAGTTGAAAGTGGTGAAGAGTTAAAATTTTGTTAAATAAACTGCTAAAGTAAAAAAAAAATGTAAAAATAAAAAAAGAAAGAAAAAAATTTTAATTTTAAGTTTTTTGTAAAGTTAATTGTTACAATTTTGTTAATGTGTTTCATAAAGTTAAGTGTACGTACGTATCTGCCTTTTGTCCTCCTCCTCTGTCGCCACTTTCGGAGATAGCCTCACTCGAAAGGTAAGCTTCCACATTTTACTACATACGTACGTATGTACGTATAGTATTTCTTGTATACCATGTACACTTATACACTTTATTTACAGGTACATTATCAGTACGTATTAAGTTAGGTATTGAATGGTCCAAATTGTTGTAGTACGTATTTCATTGTTTATAGGTCAATTTAGCTTTATTATGAAATTTACTGGGGTGTTTTTGGAGGGCTTGGAACGGATTAGCCATTTTACATGTAAAATGGGGTCCAAGATATGAAAAGCTCATGATACGAAGGCCGCCTTGGAACGGATTAATTTTGTATCTCGAGGTACCACTGTATATATATATATATATAGATATATATATATATTTTATATATATATATATATATTATATATATATATATATATATATATTATATATATATATATATATATATATAATATATATATATATATATATATTATATATATATATATATATATATATATATATATATATAATATATATATATATATACATATATATTATATATATATATATATACATATATACATATATAGATATACTATATATAATAATATATATATATATATATATATAATGTAAATGTTTGTCCGTTAAAAATATTAAATCTCTGAACGTTCTTCACCGATTGCTTTGAAATCTTGACACACTGCATTCGTATACGCACATGTTTTTGTAATGGGGTTTCATCCTATCTACCCCACTTCGAAGGGGTGGGGGTGAGAAGGGATTCCCTGAAACGGTGCTGGTTATGTCCATAGACTTAGTTACTTTATGAATTTATCATACATAATTGAAAAGGAGGTTGACAGAGAGAGAATGAGAGGGAGAGGAAGTGAGAGAGTAGACCGGGTGTTAGGGAGAAGAAAGAGGAAAAAAGACAGGGAGGGTCAGAGAGTGAGAGAGAGAGAGAGAGTTAGTATTAGTGAGAAGAAAGAGGGAAAGAGTGATTGTTGTAGTGAGAAAGAGAGAGTAAGAGAAAGGAGCAAGAGGAAGAGGAAGAGAGTGAGGGGGAGTAGTGGGATGTGAGGTAGGAGAAAGATGGAAAAAGTGAGAGAGAGAGAGAGAGAGTTGGTATTAGAAGAAAGAGGGGAAGGGACAGTGATGGTTGGAGAGAGTAAGAGAAAGGAGCTTTCTCTTTTCTTTCTTATCCATTTAACCAGAGTGATCCACAGCAATGCATGGCAGGGTACAGCTGGTATATATATATATATATATATATATATATATATATATATATTATATATATATATATATATATATATATATATACAGGCAGTCCCCGGGTTACGACGGGGGTTCTGTTCTTAAGACGCGTCGTAACCCGAAAATCGTCGTAAGCTGAAACGACATTGTTGAAAACATGTCCACAGGGGAAAATTTCACTAATTTGCAATTTCATACAATCAACTTACCTGTCAGATATATACATAGCTAAGACTCCGTCGTCCCCGACAGAAATTCAAATTTCGCGCCACTCGCTACAGGTAGGTCAGGTGATCTACGGCCTGCCCTCCCTGGGCGGCAGGACTAGGAACCATTCCCGTTTTCTACTCATATATTTTCTGTCGCCGGTGGTATCAACATCGTTGCTGCCACCTCTTGACTGGAATTCGCTTTTCTAGACAATTGATCATCTTTTTGTTGGACTTTTGGTGACGAACCTGGATCGTTGTTTTGGCATTCGCTACTGTGGACTGGATTTGGACTTGCTTTTGATTTTCTTCAGAATGTTCTGATTCAAGTGTTTGTGTGAGAATGTGTGAATGTAGGCTGCAATGGTGAGGATTTTTATACCGAAGCTTCGTTGATCTCACACTGTATGTCGCAAATGTAGGGGTTTTGATTGTTCTATTTCTAACACCTGTCATGAGTGTGAAAGGTTGAATGTGAGGAAATGGAAGACTCTAACTTCTTACTTGAAGAAGTTAGAAATGGATAGCGTCAGAAGGGCTGCATCTAAGATTGCGGGTAGTAGTACAAGGCCTATTGAGACCTTTGGATAATTCTAACTCTTCTCTTAATTATGATTCTGTATCAGGACCCTCACTGGCCTTACATTCAGATTCGGCCTCGGAAATTGCTGAACTGAAGGCTACTCTTCACAGGATGAGATCCAAAATGGCTACCATGAAAGGTAAGGACTGTGAAAGTGAATTTTAGTGAAGTGAGTGTCCCCAGTGTGTGGAGGGGGCGTCTGACCGTCTCTGCGACGCTCCCAGGCCTAGACCTCTTCCAAGCTCCCAAGCCCAGAGGAGAAGGAAAGTCGAAAGCCGTACGGAGGTTGTGGAGAATTCCCCCACCCCCCGGTCAGGCTCCCTTCAGCAGGTGCTGTATATAGACAGTCTGCTCAGGAGGACCGCTATCGAAAAAGCGTCCTCAGAGAGTGCTTCTCTTCGTCCGCTTCTCCCTCTTCTAAACGAGGATGGAAAGATTCGGACTTGTCCAGGCCCCTGAAAAGGCACTGGAGAGATCCTGTGTTGGATCAAGCCCAGAACGCTTTTTTTCGGAAGAAGCGCCTCCTTCTATCAAGAAGGCGAAGAGGGTTTTGACGTCCCATGATGTGGGCAATACGCTTCGAGGTCTCCTCTCCCGTTCAAGAAGACGCAGGAGAGGCTTCCAAGAGGATCATTTTGGCGGTGCAGGAACAGCTATCCGCCTTAGTAGGAGTCCTTTCGAAGGATCCTCCTCGTAAGAAAGACGTGAGACTTCCGGTCAAGAAGACTCGTCTTCCTTC
The DNA here is from genome assembly GCF_015104395.2 of Macrobrachium nipponense. Lineage (NCBI taxonomy): Eukaryota > Metazoa > Arthropoda > Malacostraca > Decapoda > Palaemonidae > Macrobrachium > Macrobrachium nipponense. The sequence goes on along the minus strand of NC_061100.1, from coordinate 85,601,689 downwards.
TCCGCCAGGAGTGAGGCTCCTGTGAGACGTGAGTCTTTTGAGAACTCAGATAGAGACTCGTTGGGACGATTTTGATTCGACCGACAAGCGCGTCGCGCCAGCCAAGCGCGAGGCGTCCTACAGACGAGAAGCGTCCTCTAGGATTAGAGAGTCAGACAAGCGAGAAACGCATTACAGACGAGAGGATTCTCCCAGATGGGATACGTCTGCCAGACCAGCAGCTTCAGCCGAGCGCGAGGTAACAACCAGGCGTGAGGATTCAGCCAAGCGCGAGGCTCCAGACAAGCATCTGTCATGCAAGGATGTGGCACCAGGAAGACGCGAGACTTCAACCAGGCGCGAGGCGTCAGTCAGGCGCGAGAGTTTTGAGAGGCGCGAGACACCAGTCAGGCGCGAGGCGCCAGCCAGTCGCGAGGACCAACAGTCAGGCGCGAGGACGCCAGCCAAGCGCGAGGATCCTGCCAGGCCAGCGAGGCGCCAGAAGGCGCGAGGAGTCAGCCAGGCGCGATGACGGCAGCCAAGCATGGACGGGCGAGCCAGGCGCCGAGGCGCCAAGCCAAAGCGGAAGAGCCAGCCAAGTACGAAGAGCCAGCCAAGCATAGGAGCTCTTTACACTCTCTTAGCCCCTCTCCTATTAGGAGTTGTCTCCCGTAGAGAAGAGTTTTTGAACAGGAAGACCCGGAACGGGAAGTGGCCTCTCCTTCTGATCCGATTTTGGAAGAGGACTCAGAGGACGAGTCTCACGGTAAAGAAGGACTGTCGAACTACAAAGTTTTGACAGCTCTCCTTCTCCAGGAATACGGAGATGCATTGATCCCTGCCGCTCCTCCTTCGCCTCGTTCACTTTTTTCATGCTCGAAGACACCGAAATCGTCGGCTTTCTTGAAGATGAGACCGACGATTTCTATGAAGAGAGCTCTGCAATCGCTGGATAGCTGGATGCTAACTAAGAAAGAGCTAGTAAGGACAGTGTTTTGCATGCCTCCCGCTAGACTTACGGGCAAGAGAGGGATTTGGTACCAGACTGGGGAGAATATGGGTCTCACTCTTCCAGCTTCAGCTGAAGCTGACTTTTCCAGTCTGGTAGATGCATCCAGGAGACATAGCCTTCACACGGCTAAGATTACTTGGGGTCTTTCAGAGTTGGATCATCTCCTCAAGGGACTTTTTCACATTCTAGAAGTTTTTAACTTCCTAGATTGGTCCCTTGGGTGATGTCCAAAAAGGCTCATGCCCCTGAAGGGCTAGAACCGGATGTACTCCTGGCAATTTTGTCATGTATTGACAAGGCGGTGCAAGACGGCTCAGGGGAAGTTTCTTCCTTATTTGGAGCAGGTCTCTTGAAGAAGAGATCTGTTTTTAGCGCTTTCTTGACGAAAGCAGTATCACATTCGCAAAGAGCAGCTTTGTTATTCGCCCCTAGATCTGATTTTCTGTTTCCGTCACAGTTGGTGAGGGATATTTCCCGATCTCTGACGGAGAAAGCGACTCAGGATCTTCTCCTGCAATCGTCCAGGAAGAAGAGACCAGTGATGGTGGGAGAAAAGAAAGGGGGGTCTACTCCTGTTCGGCCCTTTCGAGGAGGCCCTCCCACTAGAGTTACCGCTAAAAGGAAAAGAGAGGTCGAGCCTCGTTCCGCCCCTTTAAAAGGGGAAAGTGAAGTGGCGCTCCTCCAAACACCAGTAGGTGCCAGGCTCCGGGGATTTGCGGAAGCCTGGACTCGCATCGACACAGACGCTTGGTCGATGTCGGTTCTTCAGAAGGGATATCTCATTCCTTTCCTGGACAATCCTCCCCTGACGTCAACTCCGAGGGAATTGTCGCCGCCAATTACAAGGACCCTGTGTTGTAAAGATACTCTTCAACAAATAGGTGGATCAGATGTGGGACAAGAGAGCTATAGAACTTGTGCTGGATCAAAGCTCCCCAGGGTTTTACAATCGTCTTTTCTTGGTTGCGAAAGCCTCAGGGGGCTGGAGACCGGTTCTGGATGTCAGCGCTCTGAACAAGTTTGTTCAAAAACAGAAGTTCTCCATGGAAACCTCTGCTTCAGTCCTGGCGGCTCTTCGCCAAGGGGATTGGATGGTGTCTCTGGATCTCCAGGACGCCTATTTTCACGTCCCGATCCATCCTTCGTCGAAGAAGTACCTCCGTTTCATGACGGGGGGAAGGATCTTCCAATTCAGAGCCTTGTGTTTCGGCCTGTCTACGGCGCCTCAGTTTTCACGAACCTTTTTGAAAAATGTGGCGAGATGGCTTCATCTGAAAGGAATCAGTATATCTCTATACCTAGACGACTGGCTTATCAGAGCAAAGTCAGAGAAACAGTGTTTGGAGGACCTGACTGTGACACTAAACCTGATAAAGACATTAGGATTACTCGTGAACCTCGAGAAGTCCCAACTGATCCCCAGCCAGAACTTGGTCTATCTGGGGATTCGGATGGATTCTCGGGGTTTTCGAGTATTTCCTTCTCAAGAGAGACTAGCGAGAGGTTCAGAAAAAGTCTCTCTCTTCCTAAGGAAGGAACGGACTTCGGCGAGGGGAATGGTTGAGCCTGTTATTGACCCTTTCCTCGCTCGAACAGTTCTTTCATCTAGGAAGACTTCATCTCCGTCCTCTTCAGTTCTTCCTCAGAAGTTCGTGGAACATGAAGACAGGACTCCTCTCGGACAGTTTTCGCATTCCAGATCTGATAAAACGACATCTAGAATGGTGGTTACTCCCACTGAGGGAAAACAAGGGTACTTCCCTGGAAATACAGAGCCCAAACCTTGTATTGTTTTCCGACGCGTCGGAAAAAGGTTGGGGAGCAACTTGGGAAAGAGAGAAGTGTCAGGCACTTGGAATGCTCTTCAAGTGTCCTGGCACATAAACTGCAAAGAACTGTTGGCTGTACACCTAGCTCTAAAGAGCTTCGAACCGTTAGTATGCAACAAAACAGTACAAGTGAATGCGGACAATACAACCGCTCTGGCATACATTCGGAAGCAAGGAGGTACTCACTCGTATGCCCTTTACGAACTCGCAAGAGAACTGCTGTTGTGGACATCGCAAAGGAACATCTCTCTCTTGACGAGGTTCGTTCAGGGAGTAAGGAACGTAAGAGCGGACAGGCTGAGCAGGAGGAACCAGGTCCTTCATACCGAGTGGACCCTCCACTCAGACGTTTGCCTCAAGCTCTGGTCTCTTTGGGGGGGGAACTCCTCATGTCGACCTCTTTGCCACGTTCCTCTCGAAGAGACTGGAAGTCTTCTGTTCAGTAGTAGAAGATCCCAGAGCTCTAGCAGTAGACGCCTTCCTGCTAGATTGGTCTCAGGTAGACGTTTACGCATTTCCCCCATTCAAGATTCTGGGGCAAGTGCTCAGGAAGTTTGTGACTTCAAAGGGGACAAGAATGACCTGATAGCCCCCTTTTGGCCAGCTCAAGAGTGGTTCCCAGAGGTACTGGAGTGATAGTAGACTTCCCCAGATCCCTTCCACAAAGGAGGGATCTTCTCAGACAACCACACTTCGAGAGGTTTCATCAAAACCTCCACCCCGCTCTCGCTCTGACTGCCTTTCGACTATCGAAAGACACTTGTCAGAGCGAGAGGCTTTTCTAGCAAAGCAGCAAGCTCGATCGCTAGAGCCCAGGAGAACTTCCACTATCCGGGTTTACCAATCCAAGGTGGGAGTTTTTGAAGTAAGGTGGTGTAAGTCAAAGAAGTTGTCCTCCTCCAGTACCTCTGTAACAGAAATAGCTGATTTTCTTCTATTTATTTCAGAGAGAATCGCAGCTCTCCGTAGCCACGATAAAGGGCTATAGAAGTATGCTATCGGCCGTCTTTAGGAATAGAGGCCTAGATTTGGAAACGATAAGGATCTGCATGATCTGATTAGGTCGTTTGAGACAAGAAGTCTAGAATTACTTCTCTCCCCCTAACTGGAATCTAGACGTAGTGCTGAAGTTCTTGGCTTCAGAGAGATTTGAACCCCTACATTTGGCCTCGTTTCGTGATATAACTAGAAATGTTTATTCCTTTTGTCACTAGCGACGGCAAAAAGAAAAAGTTAGTGAACTGCACGCCCTAGTGACAAAGTCGGGTTCAATATAGATCAGCCATCTGTTCCTTCAAGGAATATTCTTGGCGAAGAATGAAAATTTCCGATATCCATGGCCGAGAAAACTTCGAGGTAAAAGGATTATCGGATCTCGTCGGCAGGGAACCCAACCGGAGAGGTCTCTTTGCCCAGTAAGAGGGGGCGTTTTAAAGTTTACTTACAGAAAAAAAGGAAAAACAGTTGGGAGGTTCTAGACAAGGTCTTGGTGCTCAGTGAAGGATCCATCAAGACCTATGTCTAAGAATGCTTTAGCCTTTTTTAGTCAGGAACGTAATTACGGACGCTCATAAGGCTTGCACGGATGATTCTTTAACTCCTGAGAGTAAGAGCTCATGAAGTGAGAGCAGTGGCGACGTCTCTCTCTTTTCAGAGAAATATGTCGCGAAGATATCTTGGAAGCGACATATTGGAGATGTAATTCTGTGTTTGCTGCTCACTATTTGAAGGACGTGCGTGTGACCTATGAAAAATGTTTTTCCGGTAGGTCCTTTTGGTCTGTGGGCACAATCCTGGGTACAAGAGCTGACAACAATCCTTAAAATTTTTTTTTTTTTTTTTTTTTTTTTTGTTTTTTTTTTTTTTTTTTTTTTTTTTTTTTTTTTTTTTTTAAATTATTGTGTGCGTGTGCATTGTGTTTGAGTTACGGTTGTTGCGAAGAGTTGGGGATAACTCGGAGCAA
>NC_061100.1:85564406-85591906 GCF_015104395.2 Macrobrachium nipponense | reverse complement strand
CCTCTAAAAACACCCAAATCAATTATGATAACAATGGAAAAAAAAATGTTTTTAATTGCTATACTGTATAGACATACTGTACACACACACAAAATTATATAATAAATGATTACTGTGATATGAAATAAAATGTGGTCTTATATTTTTCTTTTTTTATTTGTGTTTATTTACTGTTATTTACTGTTCTTCATTTGTCTCAGATATTTTTACCTCGTCTTCACTTGCTGCAGGCCTTTAAAGAAAAAGTGGAAATTACATAAATAATGCAAACACAACACAGGGATGCTCGGGAGATGTGTATGGAAGTCGACGACCATGTAAACTGAACGAGTGAAGTAGGCAGCCATCTAGTGCTAGCATCTGTAAGTGTGCTCTTATCTCAATATTGTGCTCATATCTCAATGCAAAATTTTGCTCGGAGGCTGGCTCGTATCTCGGAATGCTCGCCTTGGAAGAATGGAAATGAAACAAAAACAAAAAGCAAAACAATTCCCTGGCTGAACTGGAATTTACTCTCATAGTACCTGGAAATCCTGGGCTTGGTAGTCTTCTTATCTGCTGATATTTCTGTGCACTATGGAAGTATAAAAATATTTGGGATTTCTCCAGAGGAGGCAGGGGGGAGCAGAAAGGGGTGAAGTGGTGTCTGCACGGCGAGGTAACAGGAGCTTCTGAGCGCTCCTAACTCTTTGGAGGTTCTGAAGAAGAACTACTGGGTCCTTGCCTTTTTAAGACTTCGGGTAAGCGCCACCCATAAATTCCGGATAGCCAATGGGGGCAGAGATAGCTTTCTAGAGAATGGAGGCTTTCAGTTCAAAGGGGCAACTTGCATATAGACAAGGATGAGTGAATCTTGTTATAAGAAATCTTAAGTTTCCTTGGTTCTGGCTTAAAATCTTGAACACCTCCCCATTCTAGAGGACATTTCAACCCTAGACGGGTTGGAATGGACAGGACAAGCCAGAAACAAGGAAAATGACAAATGTAAATTACTGAGCCTTCCATCCTCCCTTGAGTGGACTTAAAGCAATATTCAAACTCTGCCGCTGATACTATTCATGAATGCTTACTCGACAGGCAGAGGATTAATTATTGATTAGAAGATAAAGTGTGACGTGACTAAAGACTAACAACTTGCTATGTTCCAATAAAGAATACTATTAAAATATAACGTCACACTGAAATTGACAAGGAATAGCAAATAATGATTAGATAAACTTAACCTACAGGGTAAATTATATCATATATAATACTGCTAGCTTACTTGTTTAAGGCAACACATACTATTAGTTTACCCTGATGGGGCGATATGATGCATTTAGGTGTGTTAATGGCCCTACGATTGCATTAAGTAACTTTGTCTTGTAACAAGAAGACGCTTAAAAGTATTAATTACATCATAGTAAGTATTAGTGCAAACTAACAAGGGTAAAATTAATGAAGGAATTCTTCATAGAGATTAAATAAAATTATGCAAAATTTAAATTTCACCAGAGACAATGGCAATTTAACAAAATGTTAAGACTTGGGAGTAACACTAAATCGGAAATCAAATCAAAACAATGAATAAACGAGCCAGGCTTTGAAAATATCTCCAAAGCTATAGCAATTTTTGCTGGCTAAAATTTTCCCTAGTCCAATGGAGTGCTAAGTGCCTAGGATATGGCACTGTGCCAATTGTGGCACTTTTATGACAGTAGTTCATAATGAAGTACTAATTTATAAGGCCAGAATAGCTGGCGGGTGTGGCTCTGCCTAAGCAGAACATACAATGTACAATAAATGTCTAAAGGAGGTTAAGAAGAGGAAAGGAAACTATGGAAAGAAGATATAGACAGTACAAAAAATATTAGAAAGTTACAAAAGGATAAGAAGGAAGTAGAAGTAGCAGAATCTGGCACTCTTCTCTGGATGGAGAGAGTCAGGATTCTCTATAAGAGGGTGGCACAGTGCTAGTCACTAGTGCGGAGGACTATTGGCTCTCGTAAGGTTTCGGGAAACCTCGATGCCCTTTTCCCTTCTTCCTTCGACTTCTCCGAGGTCGGTTTGACGATGTCATAGGGGGCCTTGAATGATTCAAGCCCTTTGAAGATTCTGCAGGGGCATTGGCTCTGGCTGCTGTGACAACTGGGGCCTTGGTACTCGTCTCCGTGCCTAATTCTGTGTAGCTCGCTTCCCTGAGTTCTTTGGCCAAATAGCATTCGGCAGAGTCATTACTTCGGGACCGGTTAGCTGCTGACGAAGGGGGATTGGATGAGGTAATGGTATTCGGGATGGGCTTACCCGTTGGGAGGACTGACTTTGGGGCGGTCTGCGTGGCCGCACTGTTGGTGGAGTGTCCACTATAGTCATGGGTGTCCTGGAGGATTCCTATTGGATTTGGCTCTTCCTCGACTGCCAGTATGGGTAGTGGGGCCAAGCCAGTGGAGGGAAAGCGACCGGGACTTAGAGCTCCGGGAGGGAGACTAAAGTCTTGCTTTGGCACTGGCACTGAGGCTGTTCCTGGCTTAGTGGAAGGACTCGAACGTGTCTCAACATCCATGAGAGACAGAGCCTGGCACTGCCTGGCACCTTCAAGGGGCACTGGCTGTGCAGAGGTAGTTCTTGGAGGCCCGTGGCACGGGTCTGGAGCTATGTGAGGGCGGGGGCCCTGATATGGTATAAAGGTAGAAGACTTGAAATCTTGTCCTAGCAGGACATCATAACCTCCTGGTATATAGGTTGCGACTGCCATGGTACTTATCTTAGAACGGTGAGGTCATGTGACTTTCAACCGGACAGTAAGTAAGAACATCTTGACGTGGTTAAGGCTCTCTATCGTGATGAATTGGTGCCTATCAACCTGAGCTCCGTAAGGAGTTTTTTCCTCTTGGATGATGGATACTTGCACACCAGTGTCATCGAAAGCTCGGACCTGGTGGGCAGGATAGCGACCTTTGGGAGGTACGACAAATATGGGGCCCTGAGTAGGAGGGCCTAGAGCTGACGGATTTGTCACAGCCATAGCAATGGCAGAAACAGGAGCTTTCTTGGGGCATCTCGCCCAGGCAGCAGTGTGCCCATGCACTTTGCATGAGTTACAGAAACTCTTGCTAAAATCAGGCCTGGGCCTGTTGTTTCTGTTCCAATGGCAGTTGTTCTTGTTATTAGAATGATTGGGTAGTCCATTCGGAGGAGTGGTGGCAGCTTGCTGAGGAGGATCCACCTTTGAGAGGCACTGCTCCATGGTGTGACGTGTTTTATTGCAACGCCCACACACAGGGTTCCGTGGAGGAACATTGGGGTGCTGGGTAGGCTGAGTGGTGGCAGCAGGAGTAAGAGGGAGAGCAGGGCGTATTTTCCTTTTTAAAGAACTCTGCAGCGGATGGTGGGTGTCATAGGTGTCTGCCCATTTACAGCACTCCAAAATAGTTTTAGGGGCCTTGTCCACCAAGTGGGTGGCAAGATCAGGAGGGGCGTAGGAAAGGAAGTCCTCTAACTGAAAGAGTTCTAAGACCTCCTCGATAGATGTTGTGTTGGTGGCCTTCGTCCACTATGGAGTGCCGGTGTCTTCTTGGCTACCCCCTCTGTCCATGTTTGGTTAGCCTCCTTGGGCATAGTCCTCCATTTCTGCCTCCACTGGTCTGGGGTCAACTCGTAAGCCCCAAGGATTGCCTCTCAGACAAGGGTGAGATCTTGTCGCTCATTCAGGGGAAGGGCTTCGAATGCAGTCCGCCCTTTGCCAGCGAGGTGCTTGCCAAGGAGGTGGGCCACTTCCTGAGGGGCTGGATTGAAGCTCTTGAACACCTGCTTGACACAATCGAGCCAGGTGTCGGGTTCATTATCGTCCCAAGTCCTAATGAGGGCGTCCATGCTGTGGAGGTGAGAGTATGAAGAAGGGGGCACAGGGGGCGTGGCACTATGGGGTCCCAGAGTGGCACTCTGGACTGCCATAGCCAGTTGATGGGCTTTTTCTGCAGCTTCTCTTCTCTTCTGGGCTTCTCTTTCTTTCTCCTTTTCGGCTTCTTGGAATGCTTTTTCAGCCACTTCTCTCTTCTCTTGTGCATCTCTTTCAGCTGCTTCTCTCCTCTCTTGTGCCTCTCCCTCCTTCTCCCTCTCGGCTGCCTGGTAGGCTTTCTCTGCAGCTTCCTTCATTTTATCATTCACCCAATTGATCAGTTTTGCGCCCCCCAGCCCCATGACTCTTCCGGCTTCGGTGAAGGCCCTGGCCTCCTCCAGTGCTGCGTTACTGGCCATCTCCTCAGCAGTAAAATGCTAGTAGTCTAGCCTGAGAATAATAGGATAGAAGGCAGTTGCGAAACTGTAAATGTTGCCAGGGGTATGCAGAATACTCAATGCAGATATCTGGCAAGATGACCATAAAATCCTTGCAAATACAGTTACTATTGGCGCGTAGCGCGGCGGAAAACTCATGTCGTAAAATCGCTGTAATCTACAGTTTGGCGGAAACTCGACGCCGATAATGGATTTGGCAATAAATTTCGTAGACACGGAAACTCGACGTGAAAACGTGGCAAATGAATGTCGTAAACGCAGAAACTCAACGTGAATACAGCTCTGTAAATAAAAAAGAAAGAATCTGGTCACGAATTTCACGGACACTCAACGTGAAAACGTGGCAAATGAATTTCGTAAGCGTGGAAACTCATGCAAATACAGCTTTGTAAATAAAAAGAAACAATCTGGTCACAAATTTCACGGAAACAACGTGAAAAGGTCATGAAGTAGCAGTTGAATTTCACAAACGTGGAAACTCACGCAAATACGTTTTTGTAAATAAAAGAAAGAATCTGGTTACGAATTTCACGGAAACTCAATGTGAAAATGTGCAAATGAATTTCATAAACGTGGAAACACGCGAATACGGCTTTGTAAATAAAAAGAAAGAATCTGGTCACGAATTTCACGGAAACTCAACATGAAAAACGTGGCCCATGCAGTTGACAATATAAAATGTATATGGGGTCTCCCCTTTTTTTTTTTTTATATTGTCTCGAGGACGAAGACGAGAAAGGGATAAGAATTATTTTTCCTTTTTCTACCAACGCAAATCTCTGGTCTAGCTTACCCTTACTCTGAGCTATGCTCAGAATTCGTATTTTAAACGCTAGCTCGTATACATTAAAGGGAAGAGGAAGAACCAGGATGAAGATCTCTCACTGCTGCATAAATATACCGCCTCCGCACAAACCCTTAACATGTACCATTTTTCACCCTAGCTCTCGCAAACCTAAGACCCTCCAATTCCACCAATTTAAAACCCCGGAGAATTAGGCCTGCACGCAGGTTGGCTAGACAGAAGGGATGAATAAAGAATTTCAAGGCCACGGTAGAGAAAGCTAGGCTAAGGGTAACATGTGCCCTTGTTTGTAAAGCAGAAGTATTGGCCCTTATTATTACTCTGCACAGAAAATAAAAAAAAACGTTTACCTTTGATTTTACCTTATCCTAACGTTAAGAATTTATGCTAACACTTTGTTTTTTTTTTCTTACTTATTGACTCTTCTGTACTTGTGTTCATAAACAGGGCAGTGGATAAGGTTCAATGGAAAGGGATTTAGATTCTATCCGGTTTAGACCTGCAAGTGAGTGCTAGAGAGAGAGAGAGAAAGAGAGAGAGAGAGAGCTCGGACAATGACCAGCGTGTTGATTCACATAAAAAAAACACAAAACATCTTTACAAAGCATGATTCGCGATTAACTTGTAATTCACGAAATATGGCACTTATTTTTGTTTTGAATTTTACTTCCTAAATACCTCTATGCTTTATGCAATGGTACATAAAAAGAAGCTAAGTTTACAATTTCTCTCTAGTCTATCGGCATACACGTAGTCTCTTTCCTATAGCTATAATGGCAGTCAGATTTTATGGCTCTAACTAGAATAGGTACCTAGTTCTACACAAATAACTAGAAAATAAAATTTGCCTTTTTCCTGTTGTGGAGAATTGGGAAACCATGCTTTCGCTCGCTCATAAAAATATTAAAGGAATTCAGATTCGTTTCTTTTGTGATATTAGTTTTAATGATCGCTACACGACTGGAAGTGGACATGATTCTAACATTAGGTGGCCATTTTGTTTTGAACTGCTCGTTCACTCCTGAAAAATGTAATTCAACACTAAAAGAAAGTGGCCTTGAATGGAGGAACAAGAGTCACAACAAAGAAAAGAGAAAAAAAAAAAACTATGGCAGAGGGTCGATATTACTGAGGAAGGAGGAATTTACATAAAAGCTGGACGTTATTTTTAAATGCACCATATTTACATTAATTTACTTAGTTCCAGGAACTAATAAGGTGGTTGATTGTCGATCGACCAGAAGCACGTGGCTGGGGCAACCAGACACGGCGTTCAGAATTTTGTGCAAATAAGTTATTGAAAATGAAAGGCTTACTCCAGAGGGTTCCCAATTTCTCGCACAATCAGGGATACAATGAGATTGTATCCCAGGATAAGTACTGAGGTGAGGGATACACGTGGGCGAGCGTACACACTACTTTCAATCAACAAATTTGCAAACCACTCAGAGGGGATGGAAATAACCGGGAGTTCACAGAAGGAACTATTACATTGCTTGAATTAACCAGTGGATGTTTACTAGTATCATAAGGGGAGTAAACAAAGGAGGGGGGAAGTCGCCTTGGAAGAATAGAAATGAAATACAGACAAAAGGCAAAACAGTTCCCTGACTGAACTGGAATTTACTCACAGTACATGGAAATCCTGGTCTTGGTGGTCTTCTTATCTGTTGATATTTATGTGCAGTATGGAAGTATAAAAATACTTGGGATTTCTCCAGAGGAGGCAGGTGGGGAGCAGAAAGGGTTGAAGTGGTGTCTGCAGGGTGAGGTAACAGGAGCTTCTGAGCGCTCCTAACTCTATGGAGGTTTTAAGGACGAACTGCTGGGTCCCTGCCCTTTTAAGACTTCTCCAGTAATCGGCGCCAAATCCGTGGGGGGGGGCGGGGGGTTTGGTAAATTCCAGACAGCCAATGGGAGCAGAGATAGGTTTCTAGAGAATGGAGGCTTTCAGTTCAAAGGGGCAACTTACATATAGACAAGGATGAATGAATCTTGTTATAAGAAATCTTAAGTTTCCTTGGTTCTGGCTTAAAATCTTGAACAATATGTAATACACACACACACACACACACACGCACCAGAACCCAAAACACACACACACACACACATTATTATATATATATATATATATATATATATATATATATATATATAAATACTAATCTATATATATATATATATATAAAGAAGGTGTGGTAGTGAATTGTTAATCTCAGCTTTTTCCGGTAAGAGACAGAGGCGCTTAGTGATAAGCGCTTGGCTCCTTAAAGAATGCTGAAATGGAAAACAGCCAGGAATGGTGATCTATGCGACATGAGGTTGATGACACCTCAGAGATCACATGATTGGATCATGTGGCCGCACCCGTCGTTGCTAAGGCACTCCGCAAGGAGTGTCTGTGTGTGGTTCATGGCGTGTGATGTATGGGCCTTGGTGATGGATGATGCAGAGAAGGGACTTTGATTGGTTCTACTATTTTTCTTATTATGCGCAAACGGCGGCGATTTGGTGTAAGAGCCAGAGGTAATTATTTCACATGGAAAATCGGGTTGAAAATATGGCAAATTTCTGTTAAGCTGAGAAATATTATGACAAGCCCGTGGTGGCTCCTGTGTGTATGGGTTTATTGGGGCTAAATTTTTGCAGCTTTTTGGGTGGCGGATTTTTGGGGCTGAATTTTATTTTCTGTGGCTATAATCTTTGGCGGTGGATTTTTTTGTGGTAATAATTTTTTGGCAGTGATCTGTGGTTTTACGAGCTGAGAAAGGAGGTATTGTAGTCCTTTAGGTTTTATGGGTCCCTGTGAAGAGGTTGTATTTTATATTCACCAGTGGTTATATTTGGCGGTATATAATGGTTAAATTGTGGTTTTCTGTGGTTTACATCCCGATGAGGTGGTTATGGGGTTTTATATACTTGTGGCAGTATCATGAGTGAGTTATGTTATCGAGGACAATTTTTGGTTACCCTTGTGGATGTCCTAGGGATAATTTTGTGGAATATGGTTAATAGTATCTCTATAGAATTTTTGGGCCAGTTTGAGAATAACAATTTCTGAGATTGCAAGTCTGACTAGACAAATTTATAGTGCGATTTGAGCACGAGGTATTCACAGGTGGATTAATGCTGATAATGCTGTGATGAGACCGGTTGCTGATTTTTCCTTTCGGAGTTGATTACTCGGTGATTTGCACTGTTTTCAGGGATTTCTATTATGACATTCCATGGGGATGAATGTAAGGGGTCAATTCCGGTCGATGGGATATGTTGCAGCAGCAAATTCTGTAACGATACATATTGTGTTTATTTGGAAAAGCGCTGGATTATATGTTTTTTTTCTCTCCGTGTACATTTTGTAATGGGAAAAGTTCAATTATTTTTTTTTTTTCTTTTCCCACTAGGGATGTTTGTAATCGGGGTTAAGCTTTACATAGCATTTCTATTATAGACAGGAGGTATAATTTATCGGGGTATATGTGTCAGACAGAAGGGGTATTCGGCATTATATTTCGTGGAGGTTAATTATATAAACAGTACAGGGGTTTTGCTGTACGTATAGACATTATGGGGGGTTTTGATAGTATATTTGTCAGTATAGGATTACTTGTGGGGATTCAGTGGGTAAAGATCATATTTTATTTTAGTGAGGAATTTTTAATAATTGATTATGAGATTGGGTACATTAGTTAATGACATATTCGTGTGGTAAAGCAAGACTTTAGTTATTCTATGATCATGTAGACTTTTCAAATATGGACACACGATGACTTTAGAGAATTCCCAACTTCACGCAATGTTGACAACGGAAACAGCTTGGTTCTACAGTACCAGAGGTCGAATTTACACACGAGCGGCGAGGTTATGGGTCGCCTTTGTAATGGACGAGATGTCGTTGGTGGATTGTCTCAGTATATGTTCTGGGACAAATCAGGAGTCTACAGTCTTCTACGAGGCGGGTGCGAGATGCACTTGCATGGAAGTCACGGGATATTCCTTTGACAACGAGGTGGTGGTTACGATTCCTTCATCGGAAGACGTTGAATCTACAGTTCGGCGACAGGGGTGTTGGATACACTTACAGGGGTCGCAGACGCTGAATAATGGTGCATGGTGAATTGTTTCGATATGGTTCATGTGCTCAGCCTGGGTCTACAATTATTTGACAAAGGTGTTCGTGAAACCCTTACATGGAACCACGAGGAGGTTCAAGTTCCGCCTATCTTGGAGACGGTTACGGTCCCACCGTTGGAGGATGATGATGAGGATGAATTCTTCTTCGACGAACGCTACACAGCTCCAGTGATTGTGGTTATGGTATCCATAGTGATAGTCGAAATATGTGTTATAGGGGCTATCTTGCAAACATTATGAACCAGTATATACCAGTTGCTGATGTGGTGTACGACGGGAGTGCACAAAAGACATAGGTGGCTGAGCCATCTTAAAAGGTGTGGTAGTGAATTGTTAATCTCAGCTTTTTCCGGTTAGAGACAGAGGCACTTAGTGATAAGCACTTGGCTCCTTGAAGAATGCTGAAATGAAAAACAGCCAGGAATGGTGATCTATGTGACATGAGGTTGAAAACACCTCAGAGATCACATGATTGGATCATGCAGCCGCGCCCGTCGTTGCTAAGGCACTCTGCAAGGCGTGTCTGTGTGTGTGTGTGTTCGTAGCGTGTGATGTATGGGCCTTGGTGATGGGTGATGCAGAGAAGGGAGGACACTTTGATTGCTTGTGTCGTGGTACAGAACACACTTGGAGGAGGCTCGAGAACACCCATCACAAGGTAGAGTAATACGAGACTTTGGAAAAGTTACCCTTTGAAGTGAAAAGAGAAAAAGAAGTGTAGTGTGTGTACACGTTCGTTTTAATTAACTTTCACATGTTGGAGTGATGTAATAAATATGTCTCTTTATTTCAGATGGGTTCATGGCACCATATAAGAGAATGGGTTCTCAAAAGACTTTAATGACCATTTTAATGGCGTAGTTAATCAGACAGTGAATTTTTAGGGGGAGTGTTTACTTAAACCTGGTTCAAGAGAGAAAAATGACAATTTATGGTTTTTTTTGTGGGGTCAGGCTTTATTCTTTAGCTTTTGTATTCATTTTGTTCCATTTAAGGTTTAGCTAATTTGGGGAATAAAAAGTATATTCTTGTATCTAAGGGGATTCATTAGCCCCAGTTTTCATTTTTAGCTCATGCCAGAATGATGTGCAACGAGAGAGAGGTAAGGGAGTTGCCTGTTTGTTTAATTTGTTTAAACGAGTGTCATTTGGTCCTAAAAATTCGTTTGATATATATATATATATATATCTATATATCATATATATATATATATCTATATATATATATATATATATATATATATATATATATATCTATATATATATATATATATATATATATATATATATATATATATATATATATATATATATATATATATATATATATATGCACACACACACACACACACACATATATATATATATATATATATATATATATATATATATATATATATATATTATATATATATATTTCTCATTCAGTAATATAATAACACATTTCAGTGTTAGTCCCAGGAATATTTACAAAATCTTTTGTGCAGAGATTTATACACCCACCTGGACATATGAGTTTAAGAAATTAGTCTTATGAAATGAAGTTCTGACACAATAAACGGTTACTATCTGGGCCAAAATACATAGAGCTACAAGTTAGACCAACAAGAGACCATTCATTTTTATTTATTTAATTTTTTTTTTTGCCAGTGATTTGGGCAACTTAGGTCCCTTCTGTCACATCCACGTTGGAGGTTATCGATTTTATTTACTTTCGTTTTGTTGTAATTCATCGATGATTTCAGAGACCAAAGTCCTCATGAGCTTGTGAGAATTAGAACACCATATTTGATAGCACATTGGTTTTATCTGCTATGTATTAACACTGTGTGAAAATTGAAGAATTAGTTTGGAAGATTTACGGATCAGCTGTCAAGCATTCTGTCTTTCTTCTGGTAGACATAAACTCGGGTTTTCAACCATCGCTTTTCAGTTCCTTTTACAAACTAGTACTTATTATTCTCCATAAACGTTTCCGATTTTCTCATAACGTCTTACCTCGTCACACAAAATTTTGAAATTGTAATTTTATCATTTGTTATTTTATCACTATATTTGGAGCTTTCGTATACCAATTGTGCAATGACTGCAACATTTTTTTAAAGAGGGAAATATGTCATACGCAAGACATGATAACTCCATTAAAGTTTTATTGACAAACTATGAAGAGCAAAGTGATTTTCTCTCGAGAGTCATAATTATGTTTGCAATTATCTTTCATCGCTATATTTGGACGCCGATACCAACGTTTAATTACGGTGATAGTCTTGCTGACAGTGGACGGTTAAGTGCATAATAATCTTTGATAGCTTGAGCGCCTCATAAAAGGTTGTTTGATATTCAGGCAATTGGGAAAATCCACTCCGTTGCGATGATGAAAGGTGTTTCACAATAATCATGGCTTATCAAGGCAAACTTTGAATTCGCAAATGATAGAGACACGAGTGACTAGGAAGCGAGTCACTTATATCTCAGCGGGACTACCCATTGCATTCCGAGATGCTCTGATATGATAAAATAAAGGCATTACTTAAGGTTCTTTGCAGCGTCCCTTCAGCCCCTAGCTGCAACCCCTTTCATTCCTTTTACCGTGTCTCCATTCTTATTCTCTTTCGTCTTATTTTCCATCCTCTCCTAACAATAGATTGATGGTGCAACTGCTTTGAGGTTTTCCTTCGGTAACACCTTTCAAACGTTCCTTTTACTGTCAATTTCCGTTTCGGCGCTGAATGACCTCATAAGTCCCAGTGCTTGGCCTTGGCCTAAATTCTATATTCAATTCAATTCTCTCATCTTCCCGAGTGCATCAACACCCACATTCTGAGTACGATAGCAATAATAATACTAATAAGATTTAAACAGCAAGAATAAATGATTGTTAGGAAACCAGGTCCTATCGTCAAAGACATCGATACGGGCGGTAGGATTGGACTCACGACCAGCCATGTTTATTGCACGTTCATTTTAAAGATATACCTTGCTTACTACACGTTTATTTTAAAGCTCTATCTTGCTTATTGCACGTTTACTTTGAAGATATACCTTACTTATTGCACGTATGTTTTAAAGATCTACCTTGCTTATTGCACGATTTATATATATATATATATATATATATATATATATATATATATATATATATATATATACACATACATATATATATATATATATATATATATATATATATATATATATATATATATATAATGTAAGAGTATGAATTTTTTATGAAATTTGTATATACATTAATTTAAACACGCTCTCTCACACACACACACACTATATATATATATATATATATATATATATATATATATATATATATATATATATATATATATATATATGTATATAATGGCTAGGGGAAAATTGAAATAAGATCTTTCGCCCTAACCCAATGGTAATCCCAAGCAAATTACATTGAGTGAAACAGATTACAAAGAAGACTGTTCAACAGACAACTTTGGGTGAAGGTGGTTATGTAACCTTTGTTACCCATTCAAGGGCATGGGGGCAAGAGGGGGCACTTGCCCCCCCTGAAAACCTGCGAAAAATTTATATATACATATATATATACATATATATATATATATATATATATATATATATATATATTTATTACTTTAACTACATAACTTTTTTTTCCTTCCATTTTACAATATATTCTTTCAGTTTAAGTAAATTAAAGGTATCATTATGTATTGTATAATATTTGTACGCAGTACATAACCGCGTTGTTCCTTCCAGAAATATTTGAATTCAGCTGAACAGTTCTATATGGAACTATTGAAAGAAAGTCAGTGTAACTTTGTAATTTTTTCCTCTATCGCATCTTGCTTCATTTAAATTATTGGTACCACAGTTCCACTGCATATGATTATATATATTATATATATAGTATATATATATTATATATGTATATATAGTATATATATATATATGTATATATATATATATATGTATAATTATATATATATATATATATATATATATATATATGCATAATTTGCCCATGTTCAAGGGGCATTACTCCTGGGGTATATAAGTCTTTGGGTCTGCAACAGTGTTCTAAGATTATATATCGCAGGTATAGCTGGCTAAACCAAGGAGGGGCAAATTTAGGTGTATATCTTAGTTTAACCAGACCACTGAGCTGATGAACAGCTCTCCTAGAGCTGGCCCGGAGGATTAGATATTTTGACGTGGCTAGGAACCAATTGGTTACCTAGCAACGGGACCTACAGCTTATTGTGGGATCCGAACCACATTGTTTCGAGAAATTAATTTCTAATCACCAGAAATAAAGTCCTTAGATGCCACGTTGGCAGAGCGGGAAATCGAACTCGGGACTACCGGATCGGTAGGCGAGCGCATAACCCTCTCGTCCAACGAGGAACATTCCAAAGAGGGGCAAAGGTCTTTGAGAAGTATGACTGATTTTCTTGAGTTTTACTTTTAAATCTCTTAAGAACAGCTATCATGGAGGGATCAAGAGTGTATATATATACCTGGGCTTAGATTAAGGTTTTCCTTAAGACGTTGCCGTCGTAAGGGAGATAGTGTACAGGTGGAGTGCCGTCAGTGCACTGCATGCGGTGCACTGTAGGCATTACTTAAGGTTTTTTGCAGGGTCCATTCAGAGCGTAGCTGGAGCTCCTTTCATTCCTTTACTGTACATCCGTTCATATTCTCTCTCCTCAGTCTGACTTTCCAACCTCTCCTAACAATTGTTTCATAGTACAATTTCTTTGAGGTTTTCTACCTGTTACACATTCCAAACCTTTTTACTGTCAATATTCATTTCAGCTCTAAATGATCTCATAGGACCCAGCGCTTGGCTTTTGGCCTCAACTCTGTATTCTATTCTTTTCTATTCTTAGCAAGTTGTATTAATGCCCACTCTATGAACATTTATCATCAGGCATCCGTTCCTGAACTGAAGACCCCCCCAAAAAAGCGCCTCAGTGGCGTGATTGGTATGGTCTTGGCCTGAAACCTCGGTGGCCGCGATTTCGATTTTCGGGCAATCCATTGAGGGGTTAGAGATGTGTATTTCTGGTGATAGAAGTTTACTCTTGACGTGGTTCGGAAGTTACGTAAAGCCGTTGGTCCCGTTGCTGAATAACCACTGGTTCCATGCAACGTAAAGACACCATGCAAACAAACAAAATACATACCCCAAAAGTATTGAGCTTTGAATGCATTAAAACGATTAATTATTTATCCCACGTTCATCACAGCAGTGGGTGCCTGTAGAACCGATATAATATAATCCATTCCCGGAGTTTGTTGCGTCATCTGTAACTCGGGTGGGGAAGTCTTACTTAGAGCAATGGTGGAAGATCTTGCACGCAGTTGCTTCAATGTTCTCATGGTCATTTATTTATTTATATATATATATATATATATATATATATATATATATATATATTATGAATAACTTGATCGTGGCAAAAAACCTTTATTTATATATATATATATATATATATATATATATATATATATATATACATACATACACACACATATATAATATACATACATACACACACACACACACTGTATGTGTGTGAGTGTGTAAATATTTTTTGTCTTACCGTATGATTCTGTTCCTGTAGAAAATTAGTCAATTATACAACAATGTACTATGTTTTGAGTAATTCATATATTTTCTTTGATAACAGAATAAGGTCGAGCGAAGATTGCCTTTGTGGCGTTGGAAGTGAGGGTGAGTTGCGAAAGGAGAGAGAGAGAGATACTCCAATGAATCTGGGAGATTAAGTTCCACTCCTCTGGGGATGTGGAATTGTTTATTATGGAAATAATTCCTACAATCCATACGGGAAATTGTGTTATCATTTTTAACAGATTTTGGATGCAGTAATTTTAGGTTTGACTTTGAAATTGAATATAGTGTGTGAGATACAGTTTGAGTGGCGTCCTGAGAGAGAGAGAGAGAGAGAGAGAGAGAGAGAGAGAGAGAGAGAGAGAGAGAGAGTGTGAGTGTGTAATCGGTGGGCTGGATCTGTGCTTGGAGAGACAGGGAAATGTGTGCTTGATGATAAACACTAATTTAAGATGGGAAGTCGTCTGAAACCGTTGCATTAACCACTTAAAGCATTCGAGTGGTTGCGATGATTGCGAAAGTAATTTATTTACAGGAATGGAGGCGAACATTTAACCCTTTAGCGTCATCGTTGCTATTTAAACAAGCCTCACTTTTTTTTTCCTTTTTTTTGCTTTTCCTCTCATTCCTTCCTTCGTTGCAGAAGGCGCCTCCATTTGCAATTGCGCGGCCCAACCGCGAAACCACACTATTCACCATGTTTTTAATGTAGTGAAGAGGCCCTCGCAGCGCTTTGTAATTATTCTCCAGCTGCCGAGGAAAACTCTGTCTATTCCCAGCCCGACTCTACTTTAAAAATGATTTAATGCTCTGCAGGGAAAGTAGCAATAATTCCAGCGGCCTCTGGAGGCAATAGGCTCCCAACAATCGCAGGCGAAAACGTGGGCGAGCACCTGAAGGCCGATCTCATGGAACAAGACTGGATTTGTTTTTTTTGGTGGGGGCTATTGAGTGTGTTATTATCTCTCCCTCGTCCTTTCGCAAATCACGAAAAAATAATTGAGAAAGGGGCTTCCGAACAATGATCCTTCACAGTTCATAGACGATCCTTTGAAATCTATGATGGCCAACATCCTGATGGAGAAAAGGTACCAGCGTCCTTCTCTTCTGTAGCCGATCGTCCTTTACGCGGTGCAAGGTGAAATGGGATACCCGGAGGACACGGGGCTTTTTGTTCTTATTAGCAACTGCAATTTCTCCATTGAGCCGAGTTCCGTACGGGGACCGACCTGCACACAGTCACGACCTTTGTAGGACACTGGGCTGTGTTCCCATTGGCTGCCGGAGGAACCGTGTGAACGAATCGCCTCTCTCCTGGCTGGGCCAATAGGCGCCCTCCCCGGCGTCCTTGAGGGTCGGAAGGAACGAAGGAAGCGTGGTGTGCGAGCGTGCGCGTGTGTTTGTATGTGCGTGTGTGCGCACGTGTTTTTGGCCACGGAAGCTGAGTTGTCGAGTCCCATCAGTTAGTTGCAAGAGAGACTTATGCGCGTATGGTTTACCAGTGGTGGAGTGCCGCTGGTGCTGCTGCTGCTGCTTCTGCTCTTGCTCTGCTTCTCTTTCTCTCCATCTCTCTCTCTACTCTGAGGTGCGCCAGTCCCGCGCGTTTCATTGCGGCCCTCCCCTGGATCCACGCCAAGAGAGACAGAGCCCAAAAGCCTTAACTTGAGAGACGAAGGCAATGAGTTTGCCGCCGTGACTCCAAAACCGGTCTGGGCGCTTGAAAGTGAAGGTTTGTGTTGACGAACCGAGAAAGAAAGAAAAAAAGGAAGAAGAAGAAAGAGAGCTTTAACGATAAGTAATCCGATACTTGAACAGTGGTTCTCGTGGACTTGTGTAAGACACTGCCCAGTGGTGGGTTTCTGGAGCAAAGGCTGGGCTGATCGTCCGTGATCATTCCGTGAATATGAAGGTAAGTTGTGCATCGTAAAGTATCCCATCCCTTCTTCCATTTAAAATCACATTGGCGGTCAAGGCAATTCAGGAAATCACGAGTCACTCCATCTGTGAATGTCATTTGAAGATAAAAAGTCGGTGGGAAATTATTGTATTAACCAGCGTCAATGTCATTTTACGATTATTTCCGACTCCAGCTGACCGGTCAGTATTTTATAACAAAGGTGAAGTGTACTACACCGCAACACAAACCAAATAAATCATCCCGAACCGGACTTTTTCCTTATCAAGTAAATGATCTTCCAGAGCTGCTGACATAAATATGTACTTCGATTAAAACATGCTTAATTTTCATTAACATTGGTAGGGGGGAAATGTTTAACAAATAAACATGAGTTTGCACATAAGTCTGCTTAAATGTGTTACCCTCGTGCACGTAGTTTATGTGGAATAAATCTTTGTGGAATATTTTTTCATTTACGAAGAGTATTATGTTGATAAATACATCATTTTATACATGCTTAAAATTACAGTACGCTTTTTGTACCACGGAGGAGATTATTATTACTCAGTGTGTGTATATATATATATTATGTATATATATATATATATATATATATATATATATATATATATATATATATATATATATATATATATATATATATATATATATATATATATATATATATATATATATATATATATATATATAATATAATATTTATATATATAATATGCATTCACGCCTCGCGAAAGGTTTGAATCTTAATCTCTGCTGATGGATGGAAGTGCACCAGAGCCAAGTCGATTTTAATTGGTGGGGCATTTTGGAAGAGTGCGTTGGGGCAGGGTTCGTCGGGAAGGCGTACGATTACCTTTGCGGCTCCTCAGGACGATAAAAGTCACGTCCTGGCTGCGGATCCTTTCCTCCTTTCACTCCTTAAACTGTCGTCGCTGTCCTCCTTGCAGCTGAAGTGGATGAAGAACTGAACGCGTTGTGTCCATCCTCGGTTGCGCCATGCGTCAGTTTCTTGTCCTTGTTTTTTTTGTTTCATCCCCAGTTACTTTCTTACTTTTATTCTTAGCATTTGCTAAGTCAATTCTTCTTCTACTCCTTCTTCTTCAGTTTTTCTCCAATTACTTTCTTAACGTCTATTCTTGGTATTTGATAATTAGTTTCTTCTTCCTCTTCTTCTTCTTCTTCATTTTTTCCCCAATTACTTTCTTACGTTTATTCTTGATATTTTTTTAGTTTCTTCTTCTTCTTCTTCTTATTATTATTATTATTATTATTATTCTGTCGCTTGAATTTCAGTTTTTCTGAATTGTACTCGGAATTCCATCGTCTTGCCCATTGTCTTAATCATTTTCATCGAGTAGAAAATGCTCTACTTCATTTGCTTGTCATTATGGATTTGGTTGCTCAAAGGTTGGGTGTTAAAGCTTTAACAAGGGTACTGAATGCTCTTGTTTGCACACACACACACACACACACACACACACACACATATATATATATATATGTATATGTGTATATATATACGTAAATATATATGCATATATATATATATATATATATATATATATATATACATATATATATACTATATAATATATATATATATATATATATAATATATATATATATATATATATAAATTTTTCCTAAAAAATTACTAAAAAAGATTAAGGCGTGCCCCTATTCCGTAAGACGGGAATCATATAACTCCCCCCCAATTTAATCAGTTTTGTGTAATTGACAGATTCCTGACTTCATTTGCAAGTTTTTTAACACCTAAATGTTTCAGATTTTCTCTTCTCTGGCGAAATAGGCTCAGGAAGACCACCAAAGAGAAGTGATATGGGGAACTGAGATAAAAACATTCCAGATGAAAATGTTAGAACTCTGGTTGTTCCTATATTTTTTTTTTTTTTTTTTTTTTTTTTTTTTTTTTTTTTGTTAAGCGAATTAATGAGGCTTATGAGTACAACGAACGATGAGCTAGCGTCCACATAGGTTCCTTAAGATGATAATGAAGAGTTTTCATAAAGGTCGCCAATTTCAGATTGAAAAATGATCAGTTTACCATGAAAAATGATCAGTTTACCAAATTGGAAATAATTTTCACGTTCAATTAGCAAGTAAAAAAAAAATGTTTTTATATGAAGTCTTTCAGATCATAAGACGATTTCATATTTTTTAGAAATATCTAGGTGGCGTTATTTGTAGTACAAAAACGGCGGCAAATGGCCAATGTGATTACAGGTATGAGACAAAAAAACGATTTCGAAAAAAATAAATGTAAAATTTCTCATATTTTAAATGGCGCATTTAACTGTCATATCGATGATGGATGTCTATAAAAACTAGACTTTTATAGAACGCTAATATCGTTTCATTCATATCTCATCATTCTTTGTTGCAGAAATACTGCAACTTTTTAAAAATCATCCGCTTTTTGTTACAAAAAACGCTGCTGTATTTTAGGACTATCTAAAGATTGAATATTAGACATATTTTTATCTTAGACTTGCGCCATTTTCAATATATATATATATATATATATATATATATAATATATATATATATATAATATAATATATATATATTATATGTTATATATATATAATATAATATAGATATGTATATAACGTATATATATAAAATATATATATATATATATATATATATATATATATATATATTATATATGTTTTTTAAAAGATATATAAATAAAGGTATGCTTCGTGACATTACCTTTATTTATACATAGGTATCACGTTTTATATATTTCGTGATCAAGGTATTCATATATATATATTTATATATATATATATATATATATATATATATAGATATATATAGATAGATAGATATACTATACGTTTGTCTTATATATAAATATATATACGTATATATATATGATATTATATATATATATATATATATATATATATATATATATATAATTTATATAAGACAAACGTATAGTATATCTATATATATATTATTATATATATATATAATAGATATATATATGTTTACATATACAGATGCATGCTCAGTATATTTCAAGCCTCCTTCGATACTTCAGTGTACACACAGATTTTTTTTATGATAATTAACATCGTAACGTGCGCACGAAGATTAACTGATTGTTAGCATAATGTACTCACATTACTGATTTTTTTTATGAGTTTGCCGATGATTTACATAAAAAAGATAAAGACCTTTCTTTGAGAAATAGGCATTCCATGTTTGAAACAAAGCGGATGTCCGTGTATTCCATTAGGAAGGTACCATAGGATTATTTTAAATTCAAGATGATTTGGTAAAATTTTTCCTAGTTGTTTTATTTATTTATTTATTTTAACTTCTAATCCACTCACCATTGTTGCCCTTGCACATCTAAAAATAACTTTCTCCCATTATTTATATAATATATATATATATATATAGATATATAATATATATGTGTGTGCATGCATACCACCTATCTATATATACTACATAATGTATACATATATAATATATAAATATATATCTATATTATATGTTATACATTACTTATATATTATATTATATATATATATATATATATATATATATATATATATATATATATATATTCAGACATCGATTTGGAGAATACGACAAATATATGAGATGTATCTGACATCGGCAACATGGTCATCTCTATGTGGAAACAAACATCCGCTTCTCTCTCTCTCTCTCTCTCTCTCTCTCTCGTCTCTCTCTCTCTTTCTCTCTCTCGTCTCTCTCTCTCTCTGTCTTTGAGGAGAGTTACGTCGCAAAGATGTCATTTCTCCGACCACAAAAATCATACGGATGTTATAATGAGTGAGAACCTTTCGCCATAGGTAATGCGTTTTTAATTGTGGCAAGTGTTTAGCTGAACGGTTACTGGGTTGGAGGAGACCTTTATCAGCTTAATGTATGCTTCCTGCCACTTACACAGGTTGCTTCTTCTTCTACTTCTTCTTTCGCTTTTTTTTTTGTATAGTGATGATGATGACATTATTGTGATGATGGCTTGATGTCAAGTTTGATTACGCTCACACACACGAACACACACACACACACACACACACACACACACACACATATATATATATATATATATATCTATATATATATATATATAGATATATATATATATGTGTATGTTATATTCAGCACGATTTTCTCCCTGGAGTTCACAGAATGGTCGCATTCTACCCTCTATAGACCAGGGAGCTATGGACACTGGTTTTCTGGAATATCTGAAGAAACCTTTGAATATTCAATACCATTGAAGCACATCTCCATTATCTGTGATGTCAGCTCTCTTACTTATTTAGGCTTACTTTTAGTTTTGTAAATTATTTATGCCTTTCTTGGTATCATTATTCGAAGTGTTATTACGAAGGGCCAGGATTGTGGTGAACAATTTGATCATTGTGTCCTGGCCTTCTCCAAGTCATACCCAATTCAATAATGCTTCTTATTTCTTTCCTCTAGAGTGCCAAGTAGCTATATTAACAGTTTTTCAGCCTGTAAAGTGGAATATAATTCCATATAAGGTGAGCGAATCCCGCAGGGTTTTGTAACTTTTTCACCTTCAATACACAGTGTCCATAAAGTCCCGTTACCATTCTGTGCAATAAATACTTGTAAATGGTACTGGTACTTATGGACACCCTGTATATTAACAGGCGTTTACCTCATTGAATTCAGAATAGAATGGATTGATTTATCGAAAGGATAGGTTGGCGTAACATCGGCACAGGGCGTTAAGGTTGCGCTTCAATAGGAGACACATCATGCGGAATAGTTTCGGCTTGACAGTTGAAAAATAGACCACCCTTTTTTATTTTTTGTATTGTTATCTCGCTCAGAATATTCAGTAATCCTTTGGAGATATTGGACGATTTGCGTAACGGATATTTTCTTTTTAATTTCACTTGTAAAGTGTTGCAGTACAGTCTTTATTGATAATGAAGGTTCATTTAGATCTTAAATTCACATTAAATTATTATATTATATATATATATATATATATATATATATATATATATACACACATATATAAAATATATGTATATATATGTATATAATATGACATAATATATGTATATAATATATAGATATATATATGAAAATATATGTATATATATATATATATATTATATATATATATATATTATATATATATATATATGTGTGTGTGTGTGTGTGTGTGTGTGTGTGTGTGTGAAGAGAGAGAGAGAGAGAGAGTCACCAGACATCTTAGCAAAAAAAAACCAACACACCATTTGGACAATGGAGAAAGGAAGACAAGGATATCCATTTCGGAGGGAATTGGGAGACGAATTTCCAGAAGATCTGACGCCCTGACAATCAACGTCACGGCAAAATGGCTAATCGTGAAACAATTATCCGTCGTGAAAAATCCACCTCTCCCTCTCTCCCTCCCTTCCTATAACCTCTCCCAAAACTACTCCCTTGCAAAGGACGACCTGGGCGCCAAAAAAAAAAAAAAAAAAAAGAAAAAAAAAAAAAAAAAAAAAAAAAAAAAAAGCGGCTAGATTGTCATGCCCACCGGGTAGAGAAGGTGATGGAGGTTTAATGTTGTGCCCAGGTGTCATACCTAACATTGAAAGCTGTCTACCTACCCACCAATTTACTGCAGGGAAGAGAAAAAAAGAAGGGGTTGTTGGGGGGGGGGGGTGGTATTTTTTCGACAGCGGTCAGGGCAGGACTTAAAAAAAAAAAAGTCAGGGTATCCGCAGCCGGTCTTAACGACCGAATCCAATGACATTATACAAAATGTTTTTGGGGGATATTGGAGGATGAGGATGACCTCAGGTTACTTTTCTTTTGGCGATGATTAGTTCAAGTTACTTTCTATCTGAGGTTTCCTTTCTTATTCAAGGTTACTTTCCTCTCGTGGAAAATAACACTAACCTAATGTCAGTCTTTATAGCGGAGGTTAATCGAGGTGTTATTTTTGAATGCGAATATCGTTCGTGTTTAGAGAAACGAATATACAACGAAAGGCCAGCTGAGACAGATAAACATTGAAATAGAAGTATATATGCGCCTCTAATTCATCCTACTTTGAACGCTTCTGACTGATGTCCTGAAAGCGGTGTAAACAGAAAGTGAAAAATTAAACACTCACAACTTAACGAAACAGAAATTGCTGTTAGTATGATGTTTGTAATCTTACTGTGTTCGAAATAGCATGTTTGTATGTTTATATGTATGTGTGTGTGTGTGTGCAGCATTGATCTTAAATTTAATGTGCGGTTTCTTCTCATATAATAATGTCTTTATGTCCTAGTTTACATCAAAACTTGACGGACTGTGATTCAACACCCAGGGAACTATTTTGAACAGATCCCTCATTCTGGTGGAGACACCAACATGAATGTCATTAGTCTGCTGCTGTTAGCAAGCAAATATGACAAACCTCTTTCGAATCTGTCATAATAAACTTGTGAGTCACTGTTATCTGTTTTGTAAGAATAAAAAAGTTGTGTATTTTACACTTCAAGTCGGAAAGTCTCGAATCATCTTTTGCTGAGGGAAATCTGTCGGTTTCGGGTGAATTTTGTAATAATTTCAGAAACCTTTGTTATTTTTATGAACGTAAAAAGGCTTATCTTATTTGCACGGAAAACAGTTGACGTAAGAGTGAAATGTTTCTAAGAAATGCGTTGTTATACACCGAAAGCATTGGGGTTTTTGAATGGATAACCTTCAAGGTGTTAAATCTTTTTTAACTTTTACAAATTTCATTACACAAATACCTAAGTGCTATGTTGATTTACCGCCTAATTCATTTGTTTTGAGTTTTATACAATGTCTAGACCTTAGGAGTAAGTGCCGTTGTTTAGAACTGAGGATAAAGACCGGACGACAGACATCAGAGAGAGAGAGAGAGTGTGTTCTAATTCAAATTTTATTTCCAGTTTACATTGGTTATTCTCATCAAGCTAATAATATGTTAATATTAAGAGAGAGAGAGAGAGAGTTCAAATTAAAATCTTTACTTCCAATTTACATTGGTTATTCTCACCAACTTGATATATTAATATTAAGAACGAGAGAGAGAGAGAGAGAGAGAGAGAGTCAGTCAGTCGCTACAGAAGCGCGCGCACTGTTACCTTAGACTTCGTGTCAAGAATTCGTAATCCAAAGAGAATTTTGAAGGCTCGTTAGAGCTTTTGTGTGAAAAGCTCACGAATTGGTGTTCTTTATGATACGGTCTTCTCGACTCGTCGACTCCTTCCCTCCCAAAGGAGTTTACATCGCAATAATTCTGAAGTGAATCCTCTCGAGGTAGGGCTTATTATACATCTGTGTGTCTGTCTGTTTGTTCGCCTGGATTTCACGAATATGAGAAAAGATACGTAACGAAAGCTCGCCCCCCCCTCTCTCTCCCTCTCTCTCTCTCTCTCCTTCTCCTCATCCTCCTCCTCATCCTCTTCCTTCCTTCTCTTCTTCTCCTCTCTCTCTCTCTCTCTCTCTCTCTCTCTCTCTCTCTCTCTCTCTCTCTCTCTCTCTCTTCATCTCCTCCTCCTCCTCCTTCTTCTTTTCTTCTTCTTCTTCTTCTTCTTCTCTATCTCCCTCGTCATGAGAGAGAGAGAGAGAAATTCTCGCTTTATCATCGTCCATAACCCAAAGGAGTTCGAGCGAGTTCGTATCGGAGGGGCGGCGACCTGTTCGGCCGCAAAACTTTTAGAAAGGAAGCGAACGTCCTTCAGAGGAGAGTAACTGTCCTCCTTATGGAGTTATAATTCTCTCGTAAATGAGGGAAGGGGGTGGGGGAAGACGGGAGGGGGAGGGGGAAGACGGGAGAGGGAGGGGGTGGGGGTCATTCTGCTTCTCGAAGAGGAGTCGGTTTTGCCGAGTCATCTCTTCCAACAGCGGTGAGCAGCCAGCCTTCGGGTCGATCACTCGTTTATTTACTATTTCTCAAGAATCAGGTGATGGTCTCTGTCTAACCTTTTGCTTTCGATGAAAACGACTTTTGCGTTTTTTAAAATTATTTTTTTGTTTCTTTTATTTTTCCGAGTTTTTAATGTCCGTTCCGGCTGATCGACTACTTTACTCTCACTGCGGAACGAAATAAATCCTATTGACTTGGGCAGTTGATTTTTTAATCTTGTATTTTAGTTAGACAACTTCTTTGTGAGTTAACTAGTCCCTATCTCGACAGTCGAGCTTTTCCCGAGGTTATCGACATGCGTTTGCTGAAACCTTTCCTAATGCAATATCCGATATACCAATCATTTCCCTGATGAGAATGAGGCAGTAGAAGGAAACATTTGGAGCGGGATTCTACCCTTTCTTATGTAATGAGGATTCTACCCTTTCTCATGTAATGAGGATTCTACCCTGTCTTATGTAATGAGGATTCTACCCTTTCTCATGTAATGAGGATTCTACCCTTATGTAATGAGGATTCTACCCTTTCTCATGTAATGAGGATTCTACCCTTATGTAATGAGGATTCTATCCTTTCTTATTTAATGGAGATGTTCAGTTAGATGGTAGAGAAACGTGGAAATATTAGAAGGATCTTGTCTATTGAGGTATTCCTAACTAATTTGACAGGGACCAACTTATGTATATAGTCTGATTTCATTTGGTGGGCGTACGCACAGGATGTCTACAAACTCTCGCACTGACGCAATGTTCTCTTGGAGGTAAACTGTTAAACTTTCGAAAAAGGAATATGATAAAAACAAGGCGTGATCGGACCTCCAGTTTACTCTGGAGTGCATGCTAAATCTACGGTCAAATAGTCATGTTTCACCAATGAAAATTCAAATAAATACGCTGTATTTTATTAGAAATAATTTTTATGTACTGATTAACACGCACTTCATTTATTTTTTACCTTTTCATTCTAATCTTGAATATCCTACCCTAAAATTCATGGATCTTTAACTCAACGCAAAACCCCCTTTTTTCAGACCTTTTTAGGCTTTCCTACCCCCCCGCCCCCGACAAGAACAACAATAACTACAACAACAACAAACTAGTTTGGTCTGCCACCTCGGTGGCCGCGAGCTCGATTCTCGGGCATTCCATTGAGGGGTGAGATATGTGTATTTCTGGTGATAGAAGTTCACTCTCGACGTGGTTCGGAAGTTACGTCAAGCCGTTGGTCCCGTTGCTGAATAACTACTGGTTCCATGCAACGTAAAAACTCCATACAAACAAACAAAAACTAGTTTGTATCTTATTCTCCGAGTAGCGAAAAATATTATTGTAAGGACGGCTATATAACGGGAAAGCAAACGGGCAGTTAAATAAGTTCGTAGGTGGGAATAATGGCAGCTTTTTAATATACAGTAATTTAATCATGACACTGTGAATTTTTAAGGCGAGCGTAGCATTAATTTTCTAATCGAATAAAGGTGTAATAAGAGATTGAATGAAAACGAACAGAATGCAGACTGAATGAAAGCAAGTACTTGAAGGTAGTAGAGTACATGAAGTTATTCTTCACGTGCGGGCGAATACATCACATGAAATAATAGGTTGTAAATCACGGGCCATTTTGTTTTCATTGTGGCCTTTGTTGCAAAGTTCAAAAGATTCCACTTTGGGAATATTGCTAAGTGTGATCATTTGCAAAACCTTCAACGCAGAACTGGGACTGTGACTTTCGTTGTAGTTCTCTCTCTCTCTCTCTCTCTCTCTCTCTCTCTCTCTCTCTCTCTCTCTCTCTTTGTATGTGTATGTGTAGCCATTAACAATCTTTTCGTTTTCTTGTAGCAGTTATTATTTATAATTACAAAACCAGCACCTCTTTCTTTTCTATCAAGTAGGAGAATCGAGTCTCTCTCTCTCTCTCTCTCTCTCTCTCTCTCTCTCTCTCTCTCTCTCTCTCTCTCTCTCTCTCTCTCCTCCCGTAATCAAGAGATTGGAACTCCACCCTTCTTGTGCTAACCAGCCAGACATCATAATAACAGAGGTAGACTGACATTGGAATCAGTCTCTGTCATTACCGCATCAAATCATGAACACATCAAGGTTCAGAATCTTCGTGGAGCTGGATTTGAACAGCTCTTTCAGGTCCTCCTCGGCTCTTCCCTGTTTTGAAATATCGGAAATGACAAAATTCATGCTTAGCTGTTTCAGATATCAAGTAATGAAATCCATCATTAACTGTTTCGTATATCAAATATTATAATGAAATGTGTCATTAACTGTTGGAGATATCCAGTATTATAATGAATCTATAATTAACTGTTGGAGATATCCAATATTATAATGAAATCCATCGTTATTTGTTTCAGATACATATTATAATGAGATTCATCATTAACTGTTTCAGATTTCAAATATTATAATGATCTCTATTATTAACTGTTGGAGATATCCAATTATTGTAATGAAATCCGTCATTAAATGTTTCAGATATCCAATAATATAATGAAATCCATCATTAACTGTTTCAGATATCAAATATTATAATTATCTCTATCATTAACAGTTGGAGATATCTAATATTATAAGGAAATCCATCATTAACTGTTTCAGATATCAAATATTATAATGATCTCTATCATTAACTATAGGAGATATCCAATATTATAAGGAAATCCATCATTAACTGTTTCAAGTATCAAATATAATAAAATCCATCGTTAAGTGTTGGAGATATCCAATATTATAATGAAATCCATCATCAGCTGTTTCAGATATCAAATATTATAATGAAATCTATCATTTACTGTT
>NC_061100.1:85514406-85559406 GCF_015104395.2 Macrobrachium nipponense | reverse complement strand
GGTTACGTGACCAAGGGGAAAGAGCCTTTCCCTTCTGCTAACGCATTTGTTAACTGATAACTGATAAAAAGGTCCCAAGAAATGTCCATTTGTTTTTTTAATCCATTCTCTCTCTCTCTCTCTCTCTCTCTCTCTCTCTCTCGTCTCTCTCTCTCTCTCTCTCTCTCTCTCTCTCTCTGCGTGAATGTGTGCTGCGATCCTAATCAAGTCTCCCTGACGGGATTACTTAACATTCCTGTGACCTTTCTACAAGTGCTTTTGAGTTTCCTTATAGAAGAAGGTTGATGTCCCGTGTTTTACTCACAATAGAGCTCCGTGTACATTAAATATGTTCGTTATTTATTGTGAGGAAAATAATAAAATAAATAGTAGTTCCTACAGCATGCAGATTTCAGGCGACGCATCTGTCAGCGGGTGCGTCGTTATGCAAATGGCTGGACGAAAAAGTGTGACAAATCGGCGTCACTTTAAACGTCACAGTATTTTGGAACGAAGACGCAACTATCCGTCTCACCCCGTGAATCACGATACACGATATCGGGATGTGCGAGAATTTTGAGTTTCGAATTGAAGGAGGTACTGATGGTCCTTTTTTTTTTCTATTTACTAGGTCATACGCGAATATATATATATATATATAATCTCGACGATCTCTCTGTTAAGTTCCCAGATGCAACTAACTATTGTTCACACTTAAATACATGATTAAGTTTGATGTCTTCATACTCACTCTCTCTCTCTCTCTCTCTCTCTCTCTCTCTCTCTCTCTCTCTCTCTCTCTCTCTCTCCGTGTGTGTGTGTGTGTTCCCAGATTTAATTGTTTCTTTCTTCAAAACACGAATAAGCTTGACACCCTCTCTCTCTCTCTCTCTCTCTCTCTCTCTCTCTCTCTCTCTCTCTCTCTCTCTCTGTTCCATATTTAGTTATATCTTTCTTTGAAACACGAATAAAAGCTTGACACCCTCTCTCTCTCTCTCTCTCTCTCTCTCTCTCTCTCTCTCTCTCTGTTCCATATTTAGTTATATCTTCTTTGAAACACGAATAAGCTTGACCACCCTCTCTCTCTCTCTCTCATCTCTCTCTCTCTCTCTCTGTCTCTCTCTCTCTCTCTCTGTTCCCATATTTAGTTGATTTCTGCTTGAAAACACGAATAAGCTTGACAACCCCTCTCTCTCTCTCTCTCTCTCTAGCTACCCCTTCTCTCTCTCTCTCTCTCTCTCTCTCTCTCTCTCTCTCTCTCTCTCTCTCTGTTCCCATATTTAGTTATATCTTCTTGAAAACACGAATAAGCTTGACACCCCTCTCTCTCTCTCTCTCTCTCTCATCCTCTCTCTCTTTCTCTCTCTCTCGCTCTCTCTCTTCTTTCTCTTTTTTTTCTCTGTTCCCATATTTAGTTATATTCTTCTTTGAAACACGAATAAGCTGACAACCCTCTCTCTCTCTCTCTCTCTCTCTCTACTCTCTCTCTCTCTCTCTGTTCCCATATTTAGTTATATCTTCTTTGAAACACGAATAAGCTTGACACCCTCTCTCTCTCTCTCTCTCTCTCTCTCTCTCTCTCTCTCTCTCTCTCTCTCTCTCTCTGTTCCCAAATAGTTTATATCTTCTTGAAACACGAATAAGCTGACACCCTCTCTCTCTCTCTCTCTCGTCTCTCTCTCTATCTCCTATCTCTCTCTCTCTCTCCTCTCTCTGTTCCCAGATTTAATTGTATCTTTTGTCAAACACGAATAAGCTTTACAACCCCCCCTCTCTCTTCTCATCTTCCGTTCTCTCCTCTCTCTTCCATCATCTCTTCTCTCCTCCTCTCTCTCTCTCTCTCTCTGTCGCTGCCGGACAGTTTCGTAATACCAGAATATCGCACGATCTTATCAGTCAATCTGCCTTTCGTTCTAATAACATTGCTTTCATATTCAACCAGGCAGCTCCATCTTGTCTACGACGTGGTGCTTTTGCATTTCCCAGATGCGATAGTTATCTCCCCAAGCTGGGTGTTAATTGTCTTGTGGCGTATTGCATAAGGCATCCATTGTGCTTTTGGGGCTGTAGCTGAAATACAGTTTTGGGGCCCCTGGGAGGGGGGTTTGGGGTTATAGTTCGGGTGGGCCAAGTCAGAATTCCAGAACGAGCAGGCAGAGACTGAGGTGGAGAAAGGTTGAAGATTGATGGAGAGATACGAAATTGCCTTTGGAAAAAAAATGCGTTTTCGTGAGGCATCTTGAAGTCTCTCTGACTTACTACTTTTCCCGACCGAGGAGGAAAAACCTTGAGATTCTGGGACGGGAGGTAAGGCATCGGAAAGAAAGAAAGAAAAAAAAAACTGCCTTATATGTAAAGTTAGATTTACACGAGGAGGTGTTAATAAAACAACAAAAAGGGAAGGAAATTCACTGCAATAAAATAAGACAAAATTTATATTCTAAGGAAATTGACTGCAAATATGTCTTAAGATTTTCCATTACTTTCTATAGTGATTTTAGTGATCAAGGGTCCAGAAATACTATAGTTTTTCATGTTAAGGATTAGGCATGTATGTCTGAATTGCAGAGATGAATTTTTTATATTGCCATTTGTTCCTATACATGTACACATGCTATTTGTTAATAAGAATACCAACTTTAACTAGCGCAGTTATCTCGTAAACTTTCTGAAGAATTTCCCATCTGTATTTTGTTGCAATACACCTTGAGAGTATCTTTCCTGTATCTTATCGGGGTTCTGGTGATATGCGTTCGACCTGAAGCAGGAACTGGGCTTAAATCTGTCACTCACTTTCCTCAACATTATATTTATTGTATATTTACTAGCTTGGACATTCTTTTGACGGAGGTTCTATCGTATGTCTGTAAATAGGAATACCATAATAACTTTAGGGAGAAATAACTGTGTATAATGACAATACACTATTTTCATGAATTCAATACAGCTCCCCTATCCTGTAAGGGAGAATTTCTTGATAATGATGAAGTATACCATGAAGTTTTTAGGTTGCTATGTATACATATACATGATGTTTTCATTATTGGCTTGATATTTACACATACATGATGTTATTGGCTTGATATTTACACATATACATGATGCTATTGGTTTGATATTTACACATATACATAATG
The DNA here is from genome assembly GCF_015104395.2 of Macrobrachium nipponense. Lineage (NCBI taxonomy): Eukaryota > Metazoa > Arthropoda > Malacostraca > Decapoda > Palaemonidae > Macrobrachium > Macrobrachium nipponense. The sequence continues at coordinate 85,556,290 of NC_061100.1, read as the reverse complement.
CTATTGGTTTGATATATATACATGGGCTATACATGATGTTATCATTATTGGCTTGATATTTACACATATACATGATGCTATTGGCTTTTCATTTTAGGTTATAAATGGTCAGGAATCCCTTAAACCATATGAAATGATTATGAAACACTGAAATTGTTAGTCAGTTTTATTTTTATTTCCTAAAATGTGCTTGAAAAACTATGCTCTCAAAGATCATTTTAACCTCACACTGCTAACGTGTAGAACAAAGACCTGAAAGGGTTCATCATTACTGTGGATATGTTATACAGGGTGTCCATAACGTCCCAGTACCATTCTGAGCAAATAAATACTTGTAATGGTACTGGGACTTTATGGACACCCTGTACTACCAGTATTTGAAGAGCACAAACATTTTGATATCAATGTATTATTTGGAAGACCTTTTGTCGTGGCAGAAAATATGAAGCTTTCTTAGTATTGGATCCAAGGCCCATCCCCACTCTCTCTCTCTCTCTCTCTCTCTCTCTCTCTCTCTCTCTCTCTCTCTCTCTCTCTCTCGGCGCTTTCTCACCACGGAAGAATATACTTGATTTGTTCCTTTTTCATAAACGCCACCCGTAGCTAGAAATATTCCAAGATTTTTGTTCACAGCTAAAGATTAATCTTTCACGTTGTAGATGCAAAGACTGAAAACGTTGATCTTATTGGATTTTCCTACCTCAGGTATTTTGGTGTAAGCGTGGCATAGTTTAATTAATGGTGCTTCCTTGAATAACGCCTCATTTATTGTTATGAATATATATCTGTCCAAACGTATATTTTAGAGAAATTTAAGTACTGTAATGTCACACACGCATACCCACACACTTGTATTTATGTATCTGGAGATGATATATATAGATATATATAATATAATATATACTATAATAATATATATATATATATATATGAATATATATATTATTAATATATATATATATATATATATATATATATATATATATATATATATATATTGTGTGTGTGTGTGCGTGCAAGGGCAGGTGAGAAATTGCTGTACTTAAATTTCTCTAATCTATACTTTTTGACACGTATTACAATAAGGCGATATTCAAGGAATTCCCAATAAAAATTGTCACTAAATATGTATATATATATATATATATATATATATATATAATATATATAATATATATATATATTATTATATTATTATTGATTACTTATATTATATATATGGGTGTGTGTGCGTAGTGGGATTTATGTTGGTCTACGTCTGTATAGGAGCAGAATTGGCAATCTAGTGTGTATTCTAGGTCATTCAGGCTTAAATGATTCGCTTTTCCCCAGGGGAGACGAATTCCCTGCCATCTCAAGCGGCGATTGAGAACTCTCGTTTGTGTGGTAGAGGGAAGGAAACGAGGAGGGGCACAGAGACCCAGATAAGGGATCTCTCAATGGGCGGTGAAAGGGAGACAGAAATGCAAATTCACGTCATCCGTTGATTTAAAAGACGCGTTTCCTCTTCTCACAAACAACACTTTCCTTATTATCTTTCCAGTTTCCAGTTTCAGTCCTTTTTCGTTTAGTGTTTTATTCCAATGAATTTAATAATATATCATGTTTTATATATATCATATGTGTTAGTGTGTGTGTGTGTGTGTGTGTGTGTGTATACATATATATACACACATATGTATATATATCATCTGTTTTTCACTTGACTGATTCCGTTTGGATCATCTTTTATCATGATTAATTTTTCTTTTTCTAAAGACTTGGATATTACAAATCAGTTGCGGATACATCAAATTATGAAATAATTTGTAAATTGATTGCCCTTGAATTTACGAAAAGTTTTCCAGGCTTTTTGTTGTCTTTCGAAAGGAATACATTTATTACACTAAAGTGAAAATGTTCCCCCCTTTTTTTTTCTTCTCAGAAATCTGATGAATTTGATGAGTTTCCTGTTTTGGTGAATAAGAGCCGTTTTTAATTCCTTGGTATTATTGTAGACTTCGTTTGTTACACTTGAGTGAAAACTTTCTTGCCACTGTACAGAGAGAGAGAGAGAGAGAGAGAGAGAGAGAGAGCAATGTGTAATATAATTGTTTTATTATTTTTGTTCGATTTCTTTGACAATAATATAACCTATTTTTTTATAATTTGTTTAATGGTAATTTGGTTCCTTTTGATATTTGTTTTCGTTCTAAGTCACGTTTTCTCCTTTTAAAGCTATTACTTGGTACGAGCATTTGAGATAAGCACGTGCATGAATTGTTTAACAGTTTCCTTTCGTTGGAGATAACTATGGTTGAGGCAGAAAGTTTAAAATTTGCATTGAAAAATGTTTGTTTACAGATTTTTTTCTTATTTGCTTAACTATCATTCATTTCTCTAAATACTACGTGGTTTTTTCATCTCCTTTGAACTATGTTTGTAACAATTGTTCCAAACGAATGATGAAAGTAGTCGTCGAATTGAAGGATTACTCCTATTTAGCTTTTTACAAATCATGAAAAGGATATTATTGAGATTTCTAGAAATTTGACGAAAATCAGTCCTTGAATACATAATTTAAAAGCATATAAACTCTCTCCTCTCTCTCTCTCTCTCTCTCTCTCTCTCTCTCTCTCTCTCTCAGTGTTCGAATCTTGAACTGGGCTAAGATGGACAGATGGAATCGTTACTTTAAAATGCAGTGTGCCTCAGATGACATAGGTAACTAGCTTTTAGGTAAATGTTGTGGGTCGCAGCTAGAGAGAGCGAGCGAGCGAGCGAGAGAGAGAGAAAGAGAGAACTAGATGCAAGAGTTCATTACCCTGTCAAATGTATACCATCAAAACAGGAGGGCCTCTGCAAGGTCCTGGTTGATACCATCATCTGGTGTTAGGAGCTTCGCATATATCTTCAGTACAATTATTTAATATCATCAGATTAGTAAAGAAAGTACACGAATATCATACGTTTTAGTTTTCTGTATAAGAAAACTATTGTGACGGCTTTGTCTGTCTGGCCTCCCTCAGATCTTGTGAACTACAGAGGCTAGAGGGCTGCAAATTGGTATCTTGATTATCCACCCTCCAATCATCAATCGTACCAAATTGCAGCCGTCTAGCCTCAGTAGTTTTCATTTGATTTAAGGTTAAAGTTAGCCATAATCGTACTTCTGGCAACGCTATAGATACCAACAACATAGGCCACCACCGGACAGAAGACTCGATTGAGCCGAAGAAACTACGGCGCATTTATTTATTTGTTTAATCTTGATTCTCTTTTACAGACACCTAGCTGTCCTTGGGGTGATATGCCCTTCTCTGTTTCCACTCACTGTATAAAAGTGACCAATTGGTTCATAGCCACGTCAAAATATCTAATCCTTCAGGCCAACCTTAGTAGAGCTGCTAATCTGCTCAGTGGTCTGGTTAAATTAAGATATGCTCAACTTTTGTACAAAAGAAAAAATATAAATGAAATATACATACAGCAAAACCCAGCTAAATTTTGTTCGAGCGAAAGAGATGTAGGAAAAACACCCGGGAAGAAAGAGAAAGTATGAAACTGTGCGCATGCTTCCAGAATTATAATGATTTATAACGGTCAATAGAGGTTTTGCGTCATTTGTTCTAGATTCGAAAGATGAGCGCGACCCTTTCCTAAGGAAATGATTTCGTTGTGTTTGTGCAGGTTTTTTATATGTATTTTTTTTTCTGTCGCATAATTTGAGATCGAAGTTTTGAACTGCGGTATGCATCCATGTCTATGTCTATTTCTGTCTGTCTGTCTGTATATATATATATATATTATATATATATATATATATATATATATATATATATATATATATATATATATATATATATATATATATAACACAGAGAGACCCGGCTCTTGTTCTTGTGCCGTAGATTTATGTTTATTGGAAAGTCATGGGTTAATGTGGTTGCTCTTTGTTCAGAGTTCGTGAAATATACCATTAGAATTTGGATTAATGATTGCTTCATTATTAAATGGACAGGTATGCATGTACATTATTCTACACAACACACACACGCATATATATATATATATATGATATATATATATATACTACTATATATATATATATGGATATGTATTATGTATATGTATATATGATAGTATATATATATATATATATATATATATATATATATATATATAAGCGAATACCACAGAGAAATGATAGGCAGAAATCCAAGCGTTTTCGTCTTTACTACGACATTGTCAAGGAACAATGTCTTAGTGAAGACGAAAGCCCTTGGATCTCTGCCTATCATTTTCCTGTGGTATTCACTTATTTAATGAAGTCACGTGCATCTACTGTGAGTTTCTAGCATACATACACACACACACACACACACATATATTTTATATATATATATTAGATATATAATATATATATATATATGTGTGTGTGTGTGTGTGTGTGTGTGTGTGTGTGTGTGTGTGAGTGTATGTGTGTGTGTGTGTAGAATACATGTACATGCATACCTCTGTCCATTTAATAATGAAGCAATCATTAATCCAAATTCTAATGGTATATATCACGAACTCTGAACAAAGATCAACCACATTACCCCATGACTTTCCCATAAAACATGGAATATCTACGGCACAAGAACAAGAGTCGGGCCTCGGCGGTGGGGCCAACGCGCAGATGCGAGCCACCCAAAAGTTCAAGAGGGGTCAGGAGGTCGCTTGCCATATATCCTGTTCATCCCGCCCCCCCCCCCCCCCCCTCTCCCAGCCATAATCCGCAGCTTTTGAAAGTCTCCCGGAGACATGGAATGGCTGACCTCATGTCACCCTTCTGTCCCTTTGTTGTACTGGAATTCTGCCCTTGTCTCTCGGATGGCTCGAAAGGCTACGGCCAAAGGACACTCGGCAACCTCCTGCGGAAATGCCCCAGAGAGAGAGGAGAGAGAGAGAGAGAGAGAGAGAGAGAGAAAATTGCCTTTGTGCGCGCGCGCGTTTGTGTGCGTATTCATGTGTGTGTGTGAGAGAGAGAGAGAGAGAGAGAATTTGCTCTTGCGTGTTCGTATTCATGTGAATGTGTGTGTATGAGAGAGAGAGAGAGAGAGAGAGAGAGAGAGAGAGAGAGAGAGAGAGAGAGAGAGAATTTGCTCTTGCGTGTTCGTATTCCTGTGAATGTGTGTGTATGAGAGAGAGAGAGGAGAGAGAAGAGATTTCAAAGAATAGAGGTTTACTTTCCTAAATTATTTAAACGGCTAGAGATGTCAGGTTAGGAGATGGTATGAGAGAGAGAGAGAGAGAGAGAGAGAGAGAGAGAGAGAATTCGCCCTTGTCTTGAGAATTGGCCGGCTGCCTCGGCAGGCCACGGACAGCGGACGTACATCTTACGGACACACAGAGACAGATAAGGAATTACTTTCATTCTTCTCTGACGTCGTATGGCCGTGTCTGTTATCAGCCAGGGCCAGAGATCACTTCTCCTTTTTTTTCCTGACATTTTTTTAAGACGTTAGAATGATAGGAACCTTAATAAGTACCTGGAAGGGTGTGACCTTTTTTTTTTTTAGACATTTTTTTCCTTTACTTGGAGGTACATGATAAATTTCACACGATTTAGTGGTAGGTACCATATTAATTCTGAAAAGAATAAAAAATCTCTCGGGGAAAAAAAGCCTTAGCATTCCCAGTTTTTAGTGGAAGTGGAAATAAACGCCTAAGTTGGTCAGCTGGTTGAGATTAAGCTGGTTTTGTGTTATAATAATAGTGCTGGGTCTCGCCGTAAAGTTAGGCAATAAGGAGGGTAAGAGGCGTGATACAGTATATACCTCATGGCTCTTTCCAGCCAACAGAAAAAAAAAAAAAAACCTCTTAGACGTTTCTGTTCGCTTTTATAAAAAGAACTTGTCTGTGATCATCTTTAGACTTGTCTGCCCTTTTGAGATATTTTATTTTCCAGTATGGTCCCCCACACGTTCTCGAGATATTTTATTTTCCAGTATGATCCCCCACACGTTTTCACACATAGACTCATGTGCTTTGAAGTCAATAAAAAAAAAGGAGGCTACACACGCCACTCGCTTGCAAGCAGCATTCCTTTGTAGCCCTTGACAGCCTGGCAAAGGTAATCGCAAGGTGGAGAGAGGAGACCCACCGCTCCGCTGACCAGTAGCTAAGAGTCATTTACCTTCGTAAAAGGAAATGTCATCCCTCATGACTCTCCGGGCATCGTGACCTCGTTAGTGTGACCTAGCTTATTGACTGCGCCAGATCATGCAGTTTTCTCAGTTCTTTGTTTAGAACAGAACATGAAGCGGGACCCCATTTTACGAACAGCGTGGGCAAAAATGTCTTACAAAAGGGAGGGTGCATATCCGGGGTAAAGCTGACCGAGAATTAAAAGTCATTGGCATTAATGAATTGAGCCGTCACTGCATGTGACCTTGCATGCTGACGACCTTACTTGGGGGAAGGGGTTGATTTCACCGCTGAAGTGGTTTACGGCGCTGAATGACCTCAAAGGTCCCAGTGCTTGGCCTTTGGCTTAAATTCTATATTCAGTTCAAACTTAAGGGATTTTTAGCTTGTGGTATTCAATGTTATATTCTGCCCTATGCTACGTTATTAATGGCATTCAAGTTCTATCCGACTCAGACCTTGGTGTTTGAGGGTGGTGAAGAGTTTCAGCTAGCGTAACGTTGGATAGATTTTGGTATAACCAGGCTTTAATAAGTTTTTAGATATATATGTATGTGTAAATATATATATATATATATATATATATATATTATAATATATAATATATATATATATATATATATATATATATATATATATATATATATATATATCGCACACATATCGATCGGAGCTACAAATGTCCCTTAATATCTAATTCGCTCTTCCTCGGAATTAATATATTTTCATATGTTAACCGAAGGGGATTTTTGTAGTCCATAAGAAATTCGTTGGTTAACATATATGGAAATATATTAATTCCGAGGTAGAGCGAATTAGATATTAAAGTACATTTGTAGCTTGATGTATGTATATGAATCACGGTAATGTGATATCACTCATATATATATATATATATAATATATATATATATATATATATATATACATATATATATGATATATATATACATATATATATATATATATATATATATATATATATATATATATATATATATATATATGCAGAGGCGACAGGCACAAGAGAAAATACGAATGTACCTAACACTTGTTGAAATATTTTTTTACTGCTTGTATGTCTACTTTGTTGCCAAGTTTTAGTGTTTCTGCCATTATACTTAGGAAATTTGTTGAAAGAACTCGGAAGTGCTCGGTACATTCTTCTTATATTTTATTACTGTGGCCTCGGCTATTTTTATTGTCACATGCTATGGCACAGCACTTATGCATCCACAACAGCACAATACATCTCTCATACTCTTTATCTGGCCGTGAGCCGGATACATAGTCAAAGAAGGAAACTGTTTTCTCTCGCTACCGTTAACGAAGACTTCTTTTTTTCGTCATTTAGTTGGTGCAAGTCAGATGGTCGAGTTACCCCATACCAGCCTCACCCACACCCTAGACTCTTGGCTCAAGAGGAGGCCATTGAGAACAAACTGAGAAAATCGCAGTCGTAAAATTAAGGTCTTTAAGAGGTGAAATTTGAGTGCAGTGCAAGGGAAAACCAGCCTTGCGTGAGGAGGTGATTAAGCTGCGGCACGGTGAAACGGCTCCCAATGGAAATGATTCTCCTCAGCAAACAGACACTTGCAATTTCACGGTGTGACGTGTAAGCACTTCCCGAAAACGAGGTTTCGCGTACAATCCAAGCTGTCAGGGATCCTGGTCAGGTGAATTATCTCTACTTATTTAGTGCACGAGTTCGATCCCAGGGTTTGTCGTGTGACCAGGCTCCTTTGACCTTGGCAAGAGATTCTTATGTTGGATCTAGAAAGGAATTCAATTCTGATTTATTTGCGGGTGGTTTTTGCTTGGAATGGATAGGTCAGTCATCACGCTTTTCTTGCATCACCAGACCTACCTAGAAGCTCTGTCATGCCCGTTTCTGCCCTTTATGGCATGTGCACCGTATTCCTTCGTTGGTTGAACAAAGACTGAAAGATTTACCTTGCAAAATTGCTTGAGAATCGCCAAGACATTCTTTGTTTCCTCAATATCTGCCATTCATTTCGTTATTTATAAGATATCTAGATCAATACTCAGGCGATGCGAATAGCACTGTAAAGGCCTTTATAACCGTGAACATGTCCTTGCCAGATTTTCTACGATCCTAAAGCAAAACTAGTTATAATGAGGAAATTGAGGCTTCACGCCATTCCTCAGTAGAATTATTATGTATTGACAAAATAACATGGCGTTCATCTTGTGGTTAGGGGAAAGGAACACGATTTTAACCCTGATCAGAAGGGAAGCTATTGTATAATGCCCGAATCCTTCGCGTGATGCGAACATCGATTGCTAGTTTTTCCCCCACGAGGTCGCCTATTACTATATTCATGAGTGCTGCAACTGATGTTAGTTCTCGTATTTTAAACGTGAAGGTATATCGGTGCGTTGGCCGGGTTGTTTTAGTGTAGGTTACTTAACTGTTCAAGTGACAGGAGTTTTTGTTATATCCGCTGTGTCTCTTTGCCTTCCTCTGTATATTGTGGCGTTACTTTTTTTTCAATTCCATTTTAGTAAATATTCTTTTTTATTCCGGATGTTGAAAAAGCGTTATAAAGGCCTCGTTTTGTCTGTAGGAAAGTTCCAAATCAAATAATTATATCTTTTTCAGATGATGCTAAAAAGTTTCCTATCCCATGCTTGGTTCTTCAAACAAGTAAATTTAAAGCTGCCACTAAAGTTTCAGTTTCTTTTTTTTTTTCTGCGGGATCTGCGGTTAGGTTTGTTTTTATTCATAACTTATGTACCAAAGACATATTTTCCTATCAGAATCCAAACTTCCGCATATGTCTTCATACAGGAAAGTAGTCGAACAAAAATGCCTTCTTTCTACGCACCACGGTCCTTTCACTATTTCAACTGTCAGATTAGGCATCCTAATTCCTTCTGAATGAATTCTTAATATTCCTCCCAGTAAATTCTTGCCAAGTTTGACATTCAGCAGCATCTGAATAGCATCTTCGTATTCTTCATTGACTAATATTTCTTCAGTCGCCATGCCGATTCATCCATCTCCTGACAGATCGAGAGACGAGCTTTCGTCTTTCGTGTCTTAATAATAAACATTGCTCAATGATACATAACGTTATGGTAACGGTGCGGTTACCCTTAAACCCACGGAGCAGATGGTGCGAAGTAGATATGTTTACTGGAAACTTACAATATGTCGAATTAGCTCATTTCCTTATTGTTGTTTTAGAGGCGTGTGCGCGCTACACTGGGCTTTGCAAGTCAAATATGAATGGAGCATTTATTCTGACCAACTGAGAGTAATGCAATCTTCACAAGGCCATTTTACTTACAATCAGTCTTTCCATTTTCATCTCTTGTGTCATTCGGTAAATTCTTGTGTGTATCCAAGTATTTCGTATTCATACTTTTTAATCTGTTTTTCCAGCTATCATCGCCCGTGTTAATTCTCTATACATAACTTCAACGAAATTAACCTTTTCTGTTTGTCATGGGGCAATATCACTTACCTGGAAGAATACCCAGTTACTTCCGAAGAAAAATTTTAAGATGCATTATATTTTATGCGGTTAAAGAATGAGAAAGATTTAATGCTTAATATACTAACATAAACAGCTATTAAAGAACTTATATTACAAGTAATCTTAATGCGATAGCTCCTAGAGTAATTATTAGGGTTAGCATGTATATTGATTAAAAGAACGACAATATTGTGATATAGTACTAATAATAGTGATATTTAGTGAAAATGTTATTACCGGAAAATATGTCTCCTTTGACCCCTGAAGGACACAGTTATCGCTAAGTATACGTCAGACGTCGAAGGTGTTCATTGACGTCCTCGTTTATTTCTAAAAGGAACTTAAGATTCCCATTTGTCACCTCTTAAGACGAAGGATGGTTGTTGAACGAGTCATCTTTGAAAGGACGATCAGGCTCCTTGGAGATTTCAGCGGAGACTTAAGTACTTATCACAATGACGTTATACTGCGATTCATGTTTTCGTTGAGGACGCTGGATTTTATGTCTTCGAAGTCGCATCATTAGTTTGTTATTTCATTTTACGGTGTTGTTCATTTTTTAAAAACTTTTAGCGCCTTGAAAATGGAATTTGATCCTTTGATGTTGGCTGCATGCTGATTTATTTTTAATCAAAGTGGACATGTTTGGTATGCTTTGGTTCTCTCTCTCTCTCTCTCTCTCTCTCTCTCTCTCTCTCTCTCTCTCTCTCTCTCTCATACAAAATATATTATATATATATATATATATATTATATATAATATATATATATATATATACATACGTTTTATTAAACTATATATACCCCTTAATATTTAATTCACCTAACCTTTGGAACAACCCAAAGGAGATTGTGCAAGTTGAAAGGTGGTCTGTCGGTTATCCCTAAGGGAATGCGGCTTAATGTTAATGATTAGAGACAAATCCTGTGTACAACAACAAGAGTAATGATGATGATGATGATGAATAGTGAAAATGATGATGTAGCTGGAATATTGTCGACTCCTGTGACCCCTGAAGGACATAGTTATTCGCTGAGGACACCCCATACGTTGAAGGTTTCATTCACTTCTTCGTTTATGGCTAAAAGGAACTTCAAATTCCCATTTGTCATCTCTTAAGACGAGGGATGCTTGTTGAACGAGCCATCTCTCTGAAAGGACGACAAGGCTCTGTGGAGATTTCAACAGATACTCAAGTACTTATCACAATGACGTTAAACCGTGATTTATGTTTTCGGTGAAAAACGCTACTTTTTATGTCTTCAAAGTCGTGTCGGTCGTTAGTTTGATATTTCATGTTGTTTTTTTTTATTTTTCATAAAAATGTAGCCTTAAGAATTGGGTATCGTTCCGAAATGTTGGCTGTTTGTCGATATATTTTGTAAATAAATATTGTTATTTTGTAAATAAATTTGGTGATGTTGAGTAAGATTTTGACTCTCTCTCTTCTCTCTCTCTCTCTCTCTCTCTCTCTCTCTCTCTCTCTCTCTATATAATATATCTATATATATAATTGTATACATATATGTATATATACATATACAATAACTTATATATATAGTATATATATATATATATATATATATATACCACAAATATTAACCGACAAATACCCCTTAATGTCGAATTCTCTTAAACTTGTTGTTCTAATCTCGGCCTTTTGAATTATACCCATACAGAGGTAGACAGACGACATATCCATTCGGTACCAAGACAACCTTTCAAAGTGTCGTAGAAATGTCATGTGTCTATTGGTATCACACCTCTGTATATATATAATATATATATATATATATATATATATATATATATATATATATATGCATGATCCACTTGCTGTTTGCGTAATTCGATTATGAAGGTTCCCCTGTCACGTAGGTATTGCGTCTCCTCGCATTGCAGTAATGACCAACCAGCTCAGGGAGACAAGGTCACGCCACCAGGTGCAATTAACATCCACCACAGAGGAAGTTTGGGAAACGTACGGGAATCCGTATTAAACTGTGATAATCTCTTTTATCGTGGGCTAAGGGCATGTCCGATTCGTATTTAGATTCCAACTAATTGAAGTGTAAGTCCATATATAATATATATATATATTATATATTATATATATATACTATATATATATATATATATATATATATATATTATATGTATATGTTATTATATACACATATATAATATATACATATACATATAGTATATATATAGCATTTATATATAGCATATATATAATATATATATATGTGTGTCCGTGTGTGTGTGTGTGTGTTTATCTGCCTTCATATATATCATACGGTAGGTATGATGTATATATATATATATATATATATATATATATATATATATATATATACATATATGTGTGTATATGTGTGTGTGTGTGTGTTCACCGCTACGCCGTTTTTCCTCCCAATGAGTGGCATAAGATAAAAGCATAACAAAAGTTACCACCATATTCATCGTGACTGCTGACTCATGGTTGAAATCCCGGCTGCAGGAAACCTCCCCACATCACCCAGTTTGAAAGGAACTGTCATTAGAGTAACTAAGTTTACATAAGCGTAATAATACTTATATTGTTTTTCTGTTTTATTTTTAGTAAAGAGACGCAGGTAGAAAATTCCGTGACTTGTCCCTTCAGGAATAACTGAATTGAACAGTATACAAGTAGATCTTTGAGAATAACATGTTTTATATTATATTAGACGCCTTGTAGAGTGATTCCTTGAGCACGTGACGCGTCCATCAGTTTTTTTAGACAGTAGAGAGATGAGTTTATTTGGTTATTAATTATGATGATATGATATGTCATAGAAGTAGACTTACATTATAAACATGTGATTTCACTTTTCTTCGGTTGACTGTAACTAAAATCACTGCATAGAGATTGCATTTTTCCTAAAATAATATGCGTTTGTACTTACTTTATATATGTATATACACACATATATAAATATATAAATGTGTGTGTCTGTGTGTGTATGCGTCTGTCGTATGTATATATATATATATAATATATATATATATATATATATAATATATATTGTGTGTGTGTGTGTGTGTGTGTGTGTGTGTGTGTGTGTGTGTGTGTGTATGTACACATATAATATTTATAAATTTCACTGTGTGCCAGAGCTGTGTGTAATATAAATAGAAATATAAAGCGTCGGAGAACGTTGGAAAGTGTTAGAAACACGAGCATAATGGAAGTGAGCAACAGCAATTACACACGATTTACGTGACGTGTTCGCTGGAGCAACACAGGACGTAAGTGTAATTACTAGAGCAGACCGGTATGTGTATGCGAGGCTTCTGGTGTGTATGCACACGGCTCACGGCCAGTCGTAATGGACCTGTGAGTTTTCTTGTGTTTAAGTAAAGCTGTAATGGACCTGTGAGTTTTCTTGTATTTAGGTAAAGCCATAATAGACCGGTGAGTTTTCTTGTGTTTAGGTAAAGCCATAATGGACCTGTGAGTTTCCTTGTGTTTAGGTAAAGCCATAATGGACCTGTGAGTTTTCTTGTGTTTAGGTAAAGCTGTAATAGACCTGTGAATTTTCCTGTGTTTAGATAACGGGACCTACAGCTTTTTGTGGGATCCGAACCACATTGAGAAGTGGATTTCTGTTACCAGAATTAAATTCCTCGGATTTTAAGGTACTGACCTCCCTGTTATGTCAGTAATCTACAGAGAAATGCGTACTCAGAAAATGCGTACAGTTTAGAACAATACGTAGTCGTTAGAAAATTTCGTACTCGTAAAAACACCTACTAATTAGAAAAACACGTACACGTAAAAAATACGTACCCGTTAGAAAAATACGTAATTGCTAGAAAAATACGTACTCGTAAAAGCCACGTACTCGTTAGAAAAATACGTACTCGTAAAAAATACGCATGCGTTAGCAAAAACGTACTTTCTAGGAAAATACGTATTCGTTAGAAAAATGCGTACTTGTAAAAAGCACGCGCTTCTTTAAAAATACGCATTCATAAAAAAATACGTACTCCCTAGAAAAATACGTACTCGTCAGAAAAATATCTCGTAAAAAAAAAAAAAAAAAAAAAAAAAAAAAAAAAAAAAAACTTTGGAAAAACAGAAATGGTAAAATTCTCATGTACAACTTTACTTTCTGTCAGACACTGTTGCCTGTCGAAGTACGAGACGAACCGGTCTTCTTCTTCTTCCTCTTCTTCTTCTTCTTCTTCTTCTTGTTCTTCTTCTTCTTCTGCCACGGTGAATTAAGCCGCGTTCGTGAATCATCTGTCATGCAAATTATGTGCGACCGAGCGTTCTATTGGAGTTATAATTATCGTTCATATTTTACTTGGATCACATACTTCATGGAGATGGATTTTCGGAATGCCATGACTATTACTGCGCGATTGATCGTCCTTCCATCATTCACAGAAGTTATCAGTTCGGGTGGAAGATTTGATATATATATATATATATATATATATATATATATGTATATATATATATATATATATATAAATCCTGGATTAAAGCTAAGGACTATATTTTGGTGGACTGATTCCACACTTATCAGTAGGGAATGACAGGAATTACATTTGCGAAACAGTATATAGTGGGAAGCCCTTAGGCATATATATATATATATAATATATATATATTTCGCAAATGTAACTTCTGTCATTCTGTCACTCACTACTTGCTTGATAAGGGTGAGAATCAGTCCTCCGAAATATAGGCCTTGGCTTTCAACCAGAGTGCTATAATGTCCTTGTATTCTTGAGACGTATCCTGTTTTAACAGAAGAATTTATTTACACACAAAAACACACACACACACACACACATATATATATATATTATCATAAAGATACATTTGCCGATGATTTTGATACAGAAATCACAAGCCCAAACTTTATATTTTACTATATATGAACACAATAAACGTCAAAATCTCTTCGATTATCCGAAATGCAAACTCGCTTGCAAAACGCAAAAATATCTATCAATAAATATTTGTTTACTACAGATAACTCTCTCTCTCTCTCTCTCTCTCTCTCTCTCTCTCTCTCTCTCTCTCTCTCCTCTATCTATATATATATATATATATATATATATATATATATATAATTATAAAAAAGCCCATAAAAACATCTAAATATAGAGAGAAAATACTATATTTCAGAGACTGCTGTCTCCCTCTTCAGGTAGATGAATGAGAAAAGTTACAGAAGAGGTGGTATTTATACCAAGAGATCCATCCACAAGTAAGCCAATTTAGGTCACTCCCACTGATAATCCTCCTTTAATCCTCTTGAGCGTTGATTGGGTGAAATCTTTATCTCTGAGATCTGAATCCCATGCGCCCTTTTCCGTAACTTTTCTCATTCATCTACCTGAAGAGGGAGACAGCAATGTGTGTGTGTGTGTGTGTGTACATACATATACTACATATACATAAAATGAAACTTGTGAACGACCATTGTTTGTCTCTCATTAAACGTAGGCACAGTAATGTTAACAAGTAGGTAGGACTCCCTATCTGCTTTGTGTAGTGACATTTAAAAATTCATTGACGAGACAGTTTTATGTAGCTGACATGAAAAATGGCTCGTGAAAGGATAGAAGCCGCGGGAGCTGCAACTAGCCTATCTAGGGTGGACGTGCAAGGTCTCAGCGTACGTAAACGAGAGCATTAAGTCTTGAGAACAGATCCACAGTTGAAGGACTTCCACCTGAACTACAAACGACAAATCTCCCGATAAAGAAGATTAATGTTAGCGCGACTGAAGCGTTGGGTAAAGAGAGTTACAGTGAAGTCATTCAGTTTTGATGGACGTTTTAAGGAGTGAATGTTCAGAGGTTGTGTTTCGAGGTCCCTAAACGTCATTCTCCATTCTCGCTATGCCTCGGAGTTGCCTATGTAGCGTGCCATTAAAAAAGCAGCCACTAAATGCAGTTAATGTTAAAACTTCTCAGTTCATTGCTATAGTGTACTATACTTGGGTCAGGCAGGTATATACGTGCATATACGTATGTATAAATATATATATATATATATATATATATATATATTATATTAGATAAAGGTATAAGATACGAATGAAAGTGAAAACACTGGAGTAGCTGCAAGATCTTCGACTCACGTCCTTTGTATATATATAATATATTATACTTATATATATATATTATATATATATATATATTATATATATAAATATTATTATATATGTGTGTGTGTGTGGTGTGTGTGTGTGTGTGTATATATATATATTTGTTTGTTTGTACAGAAACACACACATATATGTGTATATAGAAATAATCAACGCAATATCACGTGTGGAACACAAATTTTTTGCTTACATCCAGATGAAACTAGGTCTTTTAATTGAAAGGGAAGGCCGCTTCCAACTAAGCCATTCAAATCATGAAAGAATTTGGAACCTACGTACAACTGTGCTCAAGACTTACCCGGCCAGGCCAACTGCCTCATACCAGCGTGTTTTCCCCAACTTCACGACTCAACAATGACCTGATTGACATTATTTCATTCGAATTATCCCTTTTGAGTGGATATGATCGACACATAATCGTTCTCCTGATTGGTTGCAATTAACCATTTGAAAATTAACGCAATGCATCACATTTTAGGAAGTCGTCACCTCCCTAGAAAGCATTTCAGTTTAAGAACTGAATCCGCATCCGATTATGGCTGAAATCGGGAGGATTTCAGTAAAAGTAAGGTAACGAAATAGAAGATTATTTTCTCTAGAAGTTCGTTGCACTTCCACCTTTTCATCCAAGTTTTGCGACCACCTTCCTCACTATTTTCAAAACCTTTCATTTCTTTACTTGTTCTCGTTGAGGTAACCTAATACCATTTGGAAGAGAGAGTGATTTGTAGTAGGAGGCAGATCTACAAATTCATCGATTTCCACGAATTTAAGAAATTTTCTATTTTGCCATTACATCAGAGAGAGAGAGAGAGAGAGAGAGAGAGAGAGAGAGGAGAGAGAGAGAGAGAGAGAGAGAGAGAGAGAATTGAGTGACGTAAGAAATAATAAAATGAGGACGCGGACGTGTTAGATAGCTTGTTAAGTAAGATAGTAATAAAAAAATAACGAGATGGAATATATCCATTGATTGTTTCAGAAGAAGTAATTGTTTTCACTTTCAACTTTATTCTGCCTTCTTATAGCATTGTGCATAAATTGGCCACATGTCACCCATCCCATGCACTTGCATGACCGAGATATACTATTCATGTTGAGCAAGACTCTGTAACTCAGCACAAAGCATAAGATATTTGGCCACCATAAACGTTGGGGGAAAGCAAAATACATTTCTGACTCGAAAAAACTTTTCGTAATAAACTTAATAGTTTTATGAAGCCGAATATAGCTTCATCAAGAACAATTGTGGGCAATTCACGGCTAATTTTCTGCCAATGCAATGCCGGGCATTCTCCTAACAGACGCTCTATAAGTGCGTTTGTGTTTTTTGCTGACTTGACGATTTCTTCAAAGGAAATAAAACTTCTTGGCATATTTTTTTTCACAATATAATAATATGATATTGTGTGAATGACGTCATAATGTCTGTGGATGACTTTATATAGTTACGGATGGCAATATGCGGATGACTGTATATAAAATCACGTATCCGTTGGATGGCGTCGTGGTTTCTTTGGATGACACCGTGGTTTCTCGGGATAATATCATACATTTTTTGTGTCAGTTGCTAGCATCCATTTCTCCGGATAGCAACATACATTTTGTGGATGACATCATGCTTTTTATGGGTCATGTTGTGTACAAGATAGATGACAGGTTCCACTGTTAGATGTATAGACCTTGTCGTGCACTTCATGGCTATAACCAGAACTAAATGGATCATAAGTTGAAATTGATTTGTATATCACCAAAG
The DNA here is from genome assembly GCF_015104395.2 of Macrobrachium nipponense. Taxonomy (NCBI): domain Eukaryota; kingdom Metazoa; phylum Arthropoda; class Malacostraca; order Decapoda; family Palaemonidae; genus Macrobrachium; species Macrobrachium nipponense. The sequence continues at coordinate 85,538,709 of NC_061100.1, read as the reverse complement.
CGTAGACTTTATGGGTTTTTCGTTTATATATATAGGAATTAGAAAGGAGACAAGGGGTGAGGAAATAATGGAACCGGGAAAATAAAATATATTTACTTTTCATTTTCAGTTCCCAATTTTTCCCAATTGTTTGTTGACTGGGTTCCGTTTCAGACCACTTATTTATTCCTCATGTGCAAGTATTCCCTCTCCCCCTCACGCTGGTCAGCCGATCGTTTGCTTTCAGTCCATTATTCTCTGAACATTTTCACAGAAAATGTATAACTTTCTCTGTGTACAAAGGTGATGGTGATAGGGCCACTTGCTTAAGAAATTTAGTTTGCCATTGTACGGATATTTGTTTCTTGCTTAAATGTCTGCAGCCTTCCAGAATTTTCACCTTATTTAATAATTGCTCGAAGAAGCGGGTTTTCTCTCGTAAAACTTCGTCGAGATACACAGGTAATGATCTTGAGTTAGTTACGTTTAAATAGAGAATCTTTGCTGTCAGCTCTCGTGGCTGAGCCTTTGCAGTTAGCCAGCGCTGATCTATTTGCTGAGCACCAGCAGCATCTTTGTGATTTTCATCAGGTGTTGCAATGTCACGCTGTCCAATTCCAGGGATCGATTGTTCTTTTTGCTGCAGAATTGTGTAAAACTCCTATTGTGTATTAGGAATGGCGGCGTTCATTAGTTTGAAGAGCTATGCTAATGCTAAGTCTATTCGAAAGTTGTGTGTTGTAAGCAAGCTTAGCGAGTTAATGAATTTTTTGGGGCTTGTTCCTTAGGCATGTGGGCTCATGTTGAATGTCCATCACGTCTCTGCATAAAAAGTAAATTCCACATTGCTGCTCCCAACAGATGATTTCACACTCTCCATCGCATTGGTGACATCTTTATGAACCGATGCTTCGTTTTTGTTTTTGTTCCTTTTGGGATTAAGTTTGATGGATTTAGTCCTTGGAATCCAGTTTTCACGATCATCGTCCGCTTAATTATAAATTTGGATATCTAATTTCTATAAATGCATAAAGAGGCGATTTCAGTTATAGAATCTCCTAGGCAAGTCTTCATTGATTGTAGACAGATGAAGAGAAAAAAATCACCAAGGCTGGAAAACGCCAAATGTAGCAAAATGTTTAAGAATGATGACTTTTTAATTTTTCAAACGGCGCGTGTCTCTCCATAATTCCCAGTCATTTTTATATGCATGTCCGTTAACCATCTAGGGCCGCTTAGTTTTTCCCCTTCTTTTGTTTCTGGCCAAGGTCTTCGTTGTTATTTGGACGGAGTGTCGGATTGCTGGCGGCCAGTCTGACAACACATCCTGTGTCTGAGTGTCGGCGAACAATCTTCGTTCCTTCGAAGATTGCCGGCAATGGCTTCGTCGGTTGTCGCTCGCAGCAGACATGTTTCAAGGAGCCTTTGATCCGCCCCCTTCTTCTCTTCTTTCCTTCCTTCTTTTCATATTTCTCCATATTTTTTTCGTATCGTCCTCCTTCTCTCTTGCATTTTAATCGTTATTCATCCTAGTAATCCTTTATACTTGTATCTGTTCATTTCTCTCTCCTTCCTTCTTTTCATATTTCTTCTATATCTTCTTCGTATCGTCCTCCTCCTCCTCTGTTACCTTTTTATCGTTATTCATCTTAGTAATCCTTAACATTTTTATTGGCTCATTTTATTTCACTTTGGTGTTGTTTCTACGTCTTCCTCGTCATCTTTTTGTTATTCCCTTTTACTCCTCGCCTCTTCTTGCTCCTCTTTACTTCATTTTCTTTCCTCTCACCTCCGCTTTCCTCCTCCCTTTCATGTCTGAAGGTCCCCTGTGCAAGTGTATTAATCATTGGCTAAAATGAATCACGGTAAATCTAGCTAATAACTCCGCAGGGGTATTTCTTTGGAATTTGCAGTTTCCTATAGTATTTTTGTTGCTTATTAAGCATTTACCTTTATTTTTTGGGGCCGACTGTAATTAACCCCCAGGGGCTAGTACTAAACACGGCGAAATATGTTTGACGCCCCAATTCCTGGTGGCTGTCGTATTCGCGGGAACGTTCCATGCAGTCCGTGTGGAGTTATTGCCTAGAATTACCGGAATCGCATGAAGGAAAGAAAACGAACACTTGCTTGGGATCCGTTCTTAGTGTAATCTGATTTTGACAACTTTTATTTGGGAAACTACGAGAAGAAAGCGATTTGGAAAAATTGGTGGTATTATTATTCAGCATTTCTTTTTATGCCAACTAGCCTTCGCAAAACGATGTCGTAGCCGTAGCAGTAGTAATAAAGTAGTAGTAATAGTTGTAGTGGAATGATAATAACATCGATGTTAATTTAAAGAAGGCGAACACCCACAAGACTAACGAATATTTATATTCACTAAGTAATGAGAACGTCTTGTTTGCTCTCCATTCCTCGTACTATTTAAAACTAATTACTGTATACTAAAATTCAATGGGAAGTTTACACTTTTCAACTTTTCTATTTTCAATAAAGCCGTCTGTTAAATTTGGTAAGATAGAAAAAATAATTTGCGGGAGAAACGACTCCGTATTAAGTTTCTGGTTCGGTTTGTTTGTTCGTGTGTGTGTTAGCAGGATTATGCAAGAATTTACGGGTTAGCTTATATGCAAATTTAACCGAAGGTCGTCTTTGTAACTGGCAACAAATCATGAGATTTTGAAAGAGCTCCGAATCTGGGAAGGGACCTTCATTTTTTTGGGAAGTGGGTTCGTGATTGCTCATCTTGTTAATAATGTCTTCAGTTGTGATTTTGAGGATTAGTAGCACAGGAGGGAAACCTGATCTTTGATAAATATCCTTTAGATACATAATTCTCTTATAAGTTCTTTTGGCTGAGAGAGATCCAATCCTCTATTTTCCATTCAGCAGTTCAGATGCGTCTTGGTGACTAAAGGTTTTCCGTGCTCGCTTTATATCTTCCGAGTCATGTTTCGGTGAGATCTCTAAAGTGAACCCCAAAATCCTGGTTTGTAGACGCATGAATTTCAGTTCAACATTTTTTTTTCCATTTCAAACCTTATAAAAAAAATGCTAGCATGAGATAGCCGGTCTTATTTGTATTAATGTTTCTTATATCATTGCTATAAGCAGAAGATAAAGCTGTGTATTCCATTGGCGCTGCAAAAACTACTAAGAAGAGAGAGAGAGAGAGAGAGAGAGAGAGAGAGAGAGAGAGAGAGAGAGAGAGAGAGATCATTATATTGTTGATTGGAAACAAAGGATCCAGCAGCAACCCCAGGCACTGTAGAATCGCAAGCAAATCAGAGCAGATTTTAGCCATGAACGCTAGATGGGGTACACCTGTACTCCGGCGTCTACTCTGAATTCCCTCAAGAAGTATTCAGGAATTAAGTAACCATTATCGTGACCGCAAAGGTCCTGGCTAGGGAGCTTTTGGTGGTAACCGCCTTTGACAGCCAAAATTATCAGTCTCCGCCGCAAATCACAAACTCCGCCTGGACCCCTTCGGTTGTAATTGTACTCTTAAAACCTACTTCTACAACAGAACGTCTTAAAAATCACGTTTTTATATCTGAAAATGTGGGTCAACTTATATTCGTGTCATTTCATAAGCTGAAAGTTCAAGCTGAACTCCTTCAGAGTAAAGTTCACGAAGAACATAAATGGCAAAGGACTGACTACCATTCCGCAGGGCGGTATTTTTGACCCGCAGTGAGTATCTTTAACTGGGGCAACTTTTAAAACCGATCGTAAAAAAATAAATAAATAAATAAAACTCATGCAGATGTAGCACAGTGAAATAGTCTCTCTTTTCTTATATATTTTCGTTCGTGTTGTCGCGTAGAATAACTGAAAATCTGGATAAAGTGACTTTTTTGAGGGTGACGGACCGAGCAGTTCACAGACAGCTCTGCGTGACAACTCTTGAAGAAGCCAGGCAGCCTCGTGGCCTCGCTCCCCTGAAGCACAGGGACACAGTTGACACATACTACGTAACACAGAGACGCCTCAGGACTCGAGCGGTTGTTTTGACACTAATGTGCCCAATTTGGATGTTTAGCCCGTTGTTTCTGCGGTCGGGGATTGTTATTTTGTTGTTTTTCCGTGGAGTGTACGCTTCTTTACCCATTGTTCGTTATCTACAAAGGGGATTCATATTTTAAGAATGGCGGCATAATTGGTATGCTTATGCTCATGGAAAATTGTCAAAAATGTTAGACCACATACACATATGTATGCACACACACAAATATATATATATATATATATATATATATATATATATATATATATATATATATATATATATATATATGAATGATTATCACATCACCGTGATTCATATAAATGATTCGAGCTACAAATGTCCTTTAATATCTAATTCGCTCTACCTCGTAATTAACATATTTTCATATATGTAAACCAAAGGGAAATTTTTTAGTTGATAATAATTTCGTCCTCTTGTGGGTTCGAACCAGCGCCCAGGGGACAGAGAAGAAATCAGGACGTCAGTGTTGTTATCGATTCGGCTAACAAGTGATGTTATAAGTATATACCGATTCCGACCTTACAAATCACCGTCGAACTTCAGGCATTCGTAATTAGAATCGATATCCAACCCCCTATACCATGTTAACAAATTCGAACGTTTGCCGGATATGAATAATATATATAATAATATATATATATATATTATATATATATATATATATATATATATCTATATATATAAATAAAATATATATATATATATATATATATAGATAATAGATATATATTATATTTATAAATATATATATATATATATATATATATATATATATATATATCTGCACTGTCACAAACTTGATATTATGGTTGCCACGCAGATAGTGCAAGTGTCATCAGTTAAGATATTCTATTAAACTGAATTAAATATAACATTTAGACCAAAGGCCAAGCTCTGGGACTTATGAGTTAATTCAGCGTTGAAACGGAAATTTTGAGTAAAAGGTTTGAAAGGTGTAACAGGAGGAAAACCTCATAACAGTTGCACTATGAATCAACTGTTAGGAGAGGGTGGAAAGTAAGGTGGAAGAAAGAGAATATAAACGGGGGTACAGTAAAAGGAGCAAAATGGGGTTGCAGCTAAGGGCCGAAGGAACGCTGCAAATTAACCTTAAGTATTGCCTACAGTTGCACCGCATGAGGTGCGCTGACGGCACTACCCTTCTACGGGGTAGATAATCTATTTCAGGAAGTTTACCAAGATACAGAGGGAAATAATTACTCATAAAACTAAAAAGACTTAAATTTTCGTTGATTAAAGTTTTGTCCATCCTTTGATCGAAGCTCTCTTCCGTGTGCCAAGGTTCGGTCAGACAGATCAAAGCATTAATTGGTTTTATTCTTCAGTTGAATTCCTGTACCTCTTTGCTTCCGATAGAATGATTGCTTTTGATATTATCATAATTATACTATAGTAATTACGACACTGTCGAAGAGAAACTCTCTTAGCCTCCTTAGCAACGAAAAGCCGTTCTAATCAGCTCTCATCATCGTCATCGTCATCAACGTCGTCGTCGTCATGGTTATCGTCGTCTTCGTCGTTGTCATCGTCAGAGTCATCATCGTATTCGTCGTCGTCGTCGTCATCATCATCTTCATCTTCGTCGTCATCGTTATCATCATCGTCGTCGTCATCATCGTCTTCATTGTCATCATTATCATCATCATCACCATCGTCCTCGTCATCACTATAGTCAACATCGTCGTCGTCATAGTTATCATCGTCATCTTCATCATCGTCGTCATCATCATCATCATCATCGACGTCGTTGTCGTCATCATCATCATCATCATCGATGTCGTTGTCGTCATCATTGCCGCCGTCGTCATCGTCGTCATCATCATCATCAACTCATCATCATCAACTCATCATCTTCATCGACGTCGTCGTCGTCACATCATGGTCGTCGTCGTTTTCGTCATCATCATCATCATCATCATCATCGTTATCACATCATCATCATCATCGTCGTCATCATCATGGTCGTCATCATCATCATGATCATCATCATGAATTAAAATCCAGCATCTTTGCACGTCAGCCTGAGACGAACAGGTCTCCTTAATGGGGCGGAAGACAACGCAATTGCGGGTAATGGATGAGACGCAGGCATTTCCCAAAACCTCCCCAATAATAGGCCTATTGTTACGTCAACACAATAGGCTCACTTTCCAAAGAATCTTCTGAGGGTGATGGAATGATTAATGCTTCATTTTTTTTTTAGGTATTGGCTGTTTTCCTTGGCGTGGAACAACCTTGGAAGGATTTGAAAAGTTGGAGCAGATTATTCTTTCAACATTAAACTCCTTTAACTTGTTTAGAAGAAAGATATGTGCAGTTTGGAGAGAGTGAGTTACAAGGAGTTACAAGGGTTAGGATGTCTCCAAGACTTGTTAGTCCATCCGAGGAGACACCGTGTGCTCATTTATCTGTAGGAGCTGGTTTTACTGGGCATTCACAGTGTCCTAATGATTCTGTCCAGCTTTCTTTTAAAGTCTTCCACACTGTTGCTGTTTACAACTTCTGGTGGAAGTTTATTCCATGTGTCACATATCTTGTATGTGAAGAAGTTCCCACAGTAGGATGTGTTGTATCTCTTCAGTTCTATTTTCCATCCACTATATCTTGTCTGGTTTTCGTTTAACGTAGAGAGAGAGAGAGAGAGAGAGAGAGAGAGAGAGAGAGAGAGAGAGAGAGAGAGATCCGGTAAAATTACCATTATCTAGGGAAGTTCGGTATTAAAGCAATCTGAGAGAAGTCTTATTAACGCTTATCAAAGATTTATAGCTGGCCTGGGTCAGAGAGAGAGAGAGAGAGAGAGCCGATGAAATAATTATCATCAAAAGAAATCAGCTATAAAAACGGAAGCAATTTGAGATAAGTCATATTAACGCTTATCAGAGATTTATAGCCGGCTTAGGTCTGAGAGAGAGAGAGGAGAGAGAGAGAGAGAGAGAGAGAGAGAGAGAGAGAGAAGGTGGTCATACAGGCCTGCCGGCATTTTAGTTGTTATTATGTAGATAACCACACCCTTTTATATATATTATATATATATATATATATATATATATATATATATATATATATATATGTGTGTGTGTGTGTGTGTGTGTGTGTGTGTGTGTGTGTGCGCGCGCAAGAACAAAATAATCCTAGATTTGCGGCAAATCCCTTTGAAGTTGACAAACGTCCAAACGCCATTACTTGAATCTGACAGGACTTTATAACCATTGCGCAAAGGACCGCTCTTCGAAACGTCAGCCACTGAAATTGATAACCCGCAAGAGCTGCCGGTCATTCAAACAGCCAAAGTGTTCGTTAAGTAAGCAAATTACTCGAATCCTCGAAGAAGAGTTCCATCAATTACCGTTCACGCTACATCACCAGCTCATGGTGGATGTCGTCATCTCTCCGGTGCATTTGAAATTGCGAATCTAGTCATAATTATTATGGCGGTGGATGCACAAGGCTGGCCTGGATATTGATGTGGTTGGGCGGCGCCGTTTATACGAGCAAAATTACTTCGTAATGCGCATGCTTTGTTTCTGTCGTCTTTGGGAAGATGTCTGGATGAGAGAGAGAGAGAGAGAGAGAGAGAGAGAGAGAGAGAGAGAGAGAGAGAGATGGGTGTGAAGGAAGATGACTGGTTGTTGCCAACTGATAATGACACTCCTACACGTTCGATAATCTCTTTTTGCGGTGTTAACTACTGGTCGACGAGTGTCCAATGATTTTTGCTTTGCGGGAGATGAGAACAAAAGAAAAATTTTTTGGTTTGCTGAAGCGATTTCTTGAGAGATGATGGACCTTTATCTCTGAAGGAGTTAAAAAAAAAATCAGTGAAGTTAATGACGGGGTAATAATTCTTGTTGTAATGGGATCTGTTCATCAAAGCCAAGATAAAGCAAAATATGAATTTAGAAAAAGGGGGGGATGGGGAAATAGCGTATTGAAAGTTATCGTATTTGGCTGCTGTCTTTACTTGTCTGTTGTCTCTGAAAGGTTGATTTTGCGTGGTTAGGCTTTTTCTCATTAATGCCACATTTATCTATTTATTTATTAATTGGTGTCTTTGCCTGGCAGTTAATCGTTAGTACATTTTTACGTTATGTTGCTTGTTGAGAAGTATTTATGTAGTAACATATATATATCTGTGCATATATACACATAAACAAGGATGATATATATATATATATATATATATATATATATAATATATATATATATATATATATATATATATATACTTGACGTGAAATTTTCACATCTATTCTTGAAGAACTCCAGGCCACTATATAAAAGTTACATATAAATCTAAAGATCCTGCTTTTTTTTTCGATTGGTTATTTAAAATTTTCTTTTTTTTTTTATTTCACATCATGGACTGGGGAAATCGCAAATGGTGGGTATCCGCATAACTTCGTTGAGAAATTGGGTCGCAAAATTAGGCGTTTGTGATGCCCATTAGTTTATAAGGAGTAGTTACATTGAAAACCGCACGAGTTATGATAAGTTTAAATATTCATGATTTTCCTTCACTTCCCTCTCTTGGGAGAAAAAGAATGAATAGAGAGAGAGAGAGAGAGAGAGAGAGAGGAGAGAGAGAGAGAGAGAGAGAGACCTACCAAAGACGACCCTGTCGAAACTCCTCTATAGAGACATTCCTGCCAACTGCTTTTCTTAATCAGCTTTAGGAATCTCGTTTGAGTGCCAGCTTTGGAAACCCCCCCCCACCCCCCCCCCCCACCTCCTCTCTCTCCTCTCTCTCTCTCTCTCTCTCTCGTCTCTCTCTCTCTCTCTCTCTCTCTCCTCTCTCTCTCTCTGATCTAATCGGCTGCGATTCCTGTCACCTCTCTGAAGGGATGAAATACCGATGAATAATGAAGTGACCGGCGTAAAATTTGCCAATTGTATCGGGGAGAAGAAAAAACTGGATACTTGTTTCCGCGTGTGGACCGTGTTTCATTGCCTCTATATTATTACGGTAAAGTTACACAGGGGTGATGTAATCCAATTTGTTTGTGTGTACTCAAATATCTTGCCGAGTTATGGATGGCTTTCAGTGGACTTTAATATTACTGGAAATTGAGAGTGAGACATATTTCTCGTGGTGATGATGAATCTGGAAACTTGTTTCTTGTGAACTGGGACAGGTTTCTTGAGGGTGGAACGGGTTTCTTCTTCGTGGTATCTCTCTAGAGTTTGTAAGAAAGCATAATGAACTGGATCTCCAGGTTCCCGGTGTTCGGAATCTTAATTTTCATCCTGATTGTCTCTCCTCATTATGCTAAAGACCGAAAAGGTATAATTTTCTGTGATAATGAAGCCTTGTGAGTAACGATGGAAATGAACTAGATTGCGTGTTATTGCTTCACTGTCATTTGTTGGCAGGAAATGCGTTGCAAAGAAGTATGAGGCATATTTGGTGTCCCTGGTGTCACGTTCAATTGTGTACAACGGCTGGGGACGATATAAACAATATTATTGAAACTTGGGGTGTGTCGAAGCGCTGGACCTCCTCCTACTACGTTCTGGGATAGGTAGTATTTCAGTTTATTGTCTTACGTTAGTGACATTCAGTACAAACACACACACACACATATATATATACATGAGGACGTCTACCATAGCAAGGGTCGGCTCCAAAGGAAATACAACACTTTTGCCACTGCTGCATTTATGTTTTTAGGCCTTTGTACAAATAAATCCACATTTTATATATAAACGTAGGCTAATACGCACTCATAGTCACTCAAGCATGTATATATATATATATATATATATATATATATATATATATATATATATAAATGTATATATTTGACCATATACCTTTCTACCTTTCGAAGCCATATTGGCTTAGAACGGGAGAATTCTCCAACTGTCTCCATATCCGTAGGATGAGGTTGCCAACCCCGTGACTTTTTCCTGATCCCACTTCACGCAGATCCATTTGCATAATAGGTGCAACTGATAAGCGGTATTTTACAAGCGTCCTGACAAAGTGTTTCCCCCCGAATAGCGGGTGGCTCCAGGAAGCTCATCAGCAGTGCATCAAACTCCTTACACATGCTAGCGCCTCAGTGGCGTGGTCGGTTTGGTCTTGGCTTGCCACCTCGGTGGCCGCGAGTTCGATTCACGGGTATTTTATTGAGGGGTCAGAGATGTGTATTTCTGTTGATAAAAGTTCACTCTCGACGTGGTTCGGAAGTCACGTCAAGCCGTTGGAACCGTTGCTGAATAAACACTGGTTCCATGCAACGTAAAAACGCCACACTAACAAACAAACCCCTGGCACATGCTGTTGTATTCATCTCTATTGGTTTCTGTTTCATGACCTCTTACTTATCTGTCGAGTCATCGGTTTCCATATCTTCCTCGCTCATCTTTTAACTCCACAACTACACACTTCTAACTCATCTTTTGTCTTCCATTCTTTCCGCATGAAACTTTATCAAAACTATCTCGTCAATCCTTTCCTGTATGCTGACTTTTTAATCTTTTTTTTTATTTTTTTATTTTTTTTTATTTTATACATATTTACCATGTATTGGCTGTTCACGCAAGCAGGGCATTTTAAACTCTCAGTCTAATTTCTTATTCAGCTTCCATACTTTACCTTTATAAAAGAGAAGTGGTTTACACACACACACACACACACACACACACACACACACACATATATATATATATATATATATATATATATATATATATATATATATATATACAGATTTATATAAATGTACATAAATAAATGGTATGAAGTGTTTTTGCTGCCCACAAAAAAAATGTATATATAAATAATCTATAAAAAGTTCACCTTTCTCTTCCGTAACCTTCTGTAGTACACTTCGTTAAACGGATTGTTTTTCCTCAAGACTGTAAATAACCAAACTAAATCCCGCACTCTTGAGCTTCTGGTTTCTTGATGAGAAAGGCTAATATAATACACGTTTGCCTCGATCGTGAAACCAGTTTCCGAGTAACGAAACTGGTCTTTTCGGACACCGATACGAAACTTGACACTGACACTGAGCGGGTTGTCCTAAATTTCTGGCAATGAGCGAGGAAGAAGAGTTGGCGCATTTGTTTTCCTTCGGATGAAGAATGAAAATCCTCTCCTTTGCCTAATTTACCTTTTTATTGCCAGACTGGAATATATTTTAGCCCTCCGTCTTTCTCCCCTGTGAAAATGGATTTCGTATGACCACTTCTCAAAGTGCGATCAGATTGAAAAGTATAGGTAAACGCAAAAAAAAAGAAAGAAAATAAAAACTAAATCATCTCGTAACCTCAGGTTTACGATGGATCGGCCTCGTTTTAAATAGTCCCATAAAATTTTGCCCGTGAGGTGCCAGAAGCAAGAGAACGGTCAGCAACATTTGCTTTGTTTGCCTGGTGGTGGTGGTGGTGTAAAGTTAGCTCCTTCTGACGTCGGAAAACTGCCACAGAGTCCCCCAGCTTACTTTTCCTTTCGAGGTCTCTCTCTCTCTCCTTCTGGGTCGTCGTTACTTTGTTTCTGTTTGTTCCTTCGCTCTTTCTACGCCTGAATTGGATCTGTTTTACCGCTTTGTGTAAATCATCCGTAGGAAATTAACATTTGTTAATAGGATAAAATTTTAAGATAAGACTACAAGACTGTATTTATTTTTTTTTGGGGGGGGTTTCGTGTCATATCAGCTGCTGTGCTCTGATGGCGAAGGCAAAATCAAACATAATTCCGAAACGTGTCAACATCTGACGTCTTTGAGTTTCGTTTGACTTCTGTTTAGAGGATCATTGCTGACTTTGCGATCGTTTAAGAGTATGGTTTGATATCGTTAGCCTACTCTACAAAGTATAGTGTAGGGAATTCAACCAGGACCTGCTTTACCTATAAAGTGAGAGTGTCTTTAAAAATTTTCTTTTTTTGTGGGGTGGGGGAGAGTCAATTTGGTCACATATAAACCGTCGATAAAGTCACAGTTTCGTTTGGTTTTTCACCGGCTATTTCATGTATCCCTTTATATTCAAAATAACTTATCTCGTAGCAGGCAGAAGAGCTTGTGACTTATATAACATTTCGTATACCTGTGTACTCCACATAAAACTACATATTTTATATCCATCAGTTTACAGCCCCTAATATCTTGGGAAATTAACCCTCCCTGTAATACATTGCTATGTAGTAGAACAGAAGTAAACACGTATATTATTTGAATAAGATTATGCATTGATATATATATATATATATATATATATATATATATATATATATATATATATATATATATATATATATACATGCTGAAAGGTAGTTTCAGATTTCTACAAGACGTCTTGAAAACTACCCAGCTTAAGTACGCAAGACCTTGAACCACTTAGTAAGTGCGTTCGCATGTTTTTGCATACTTGTGTGTGTTTATACGTATATGGACGTGACAACAACCGATATGCCTTTTTTTTTTTTTTTTTATTAAGTTTAGTTTTGAATTTTGTAACACCTGAATTTTAATTGCAAAAGAATGAATTGTAGGAAATGGAGAGACGGACAGGATAACTTGCGTTTTCATTAAAGAAGTCCATTGCAAAATATGTCACGCACATGGAGATTAAGGCTTTTAATGGCTTTGTCTGTCCGTCCGCACTTTTTCTGTCCGCCCTCAGATCTTAAGAACTACTGAGGCTAGATGGCTGCAAATTGGTACGTTGATCATCCACCCTCCAATCATCAAACACACCAAATTGCAGCCATCTAGCCTCAGAAGTTTTTTTTCTATTTAAGGTTAAATTTAACCATGATCGTACGTCTGTCACCTTTATAGTGCCAATAACAGAGGCCGCCAACGGGCCGTGGCTGAAAGTTTCATAGGCTGCTGCTGAGGGTTTCATGGCCCGTAGCTGAAAGTTTCACACAACATTATAAGCTGTGCAGAAAACTGCGCTGAAGAAGCTTTGGCGCATCTTTTACTTGTTGAGTCCTGTAATGGCTGCAAACCAAGACTATATCTACTGTAAATATCTTTAAGACGCCTAGAGAGAGAGAGAGAGAGAGAGAGAGAGAGAGTCCGGTGGGGGGCGTGGGTGAATATACAAATCCATGGTTTTCTTAGTGTGCCCATACTTCATTAAGAAATTTTTTTTTCGGAAGCGGAAGTCAGAGGACAGAATTAACAATAAGAAGGAAAAGCAAAGCCATCTTGAGAGGAAGAGAGAGAGAGAGAGAAGAAGAGAATGGGCGAGAAGGAAAAATGACGGTAATGCAGAGAAAGAAGGATAATTGATATCTACGAGTATAAATAAATGAATAATGGAGAAACAAATAAGCCTAAAGTCCGCGAAGGTAAAAAAGAAGTTGCATTTCAAAATAAAATTAAATTTGATTAGAAAATGATGTTTACAGTAAATAAATAAATAAATGAATGAAGAAATGAAAATAGTCAGTGAAGAGAATCCCGTATCACAGAATAGTCCCGAAAAAAAATCAACCACGATGAAAATCATTAACGGAATGATTAAGAGATTTCTCGTAAGGCACCGGAGGCCGAGAATTGGAGAGGGGGGGGGGGGGGGGGGGGGGGGGGGGGGGGGCGCTTGCGTCGTGAGCAGTGGTCACGAATGGCGAAACCCGAAGCTATAAAAGGCAATGAGAACAAGGGTGCCGCACATTTAGCCTTGAATCGCCGGGAGGAATGTTGCCGATAAATTTATGGCGGCCTCTGAGACGTTTGTCGGTGGGGAACGTTGTCACTTACGACTTGGAAGGCTCGAGAGGAGAGAGAGAGAGAGAGAGAGAGAGAGGGAGAGAGAGAGAGAGGGACGACCTGGCGCTTGGGGGTCTTCGTTGAGCCATTTGTCGGTAAAAAGACGCAGCCTAGGGAAGATTGTAGGGAGTAAAAAGAAAAATAATAAAAATAAATAAAAACTTTCGGCGTTGTCACAAATTGGCCCCAACAGCCTTGCAACCGTCATCGTTGCTTACTGCAACCTCTGCGTCGAGAAGGGTTATTATTTTGATGGTTGCTTCTTCGACAACAGCTAATTTTGACCTGTGAGATTATCGGCTGGTCCTTCCACACAGGTAATTACCTCATTTAAGGGTAGCTGACGACCCCCTTATTTTCTATAATGGCACTCCTGAACTAAAGGGACCGCTTACCTGCCGGGGGGAGTTGGACCGCTGTGTGTAGTCAGTGAATGCGCTTTTCGATGCGGTGGGAGGAGGGATGGATTCACATTGTCTCAGGCCTTCCAGGCTGCGGGGGAATTCTCTCTCGATCACGTACCTCGTTATTCTCACATTATTTCACTGTTATGAAAGCCCACTTCGACCGTACTGTTCTGCGAATGTCTGTATTTCACAGGCTCGGTCTTCTTGGAGCGTCGGTTTCAATTACGAACGAGACCAATGAGCCGTGGAATATAATATTATCCGCAATATAGGTGCTATTTATGAGATTTGTTTGGAGTGAAAACCAATGATAACAGCGAAGTTCAACTGACATTCTTTTTATTTACGATACGTAAGTTATAAATAATCCATGTGGAGACTTATAATGGTTATGTTCTACGTGATTATTGGAGTTATAAGTGGAGCAAGATGGTTACTTCTTATTTTAGTAGAATCATCTGTCTGTAAATAACATACTAATGCTTTTGCGGAAATAATATGTGAATCAGACTTCAAATCACAATTTCTACTTGAATAATCACAAAAGATTCATTTATTATAATAATATCTTCTTTGGGATTTGGCTTCGTGTCAGTTGTTAAGATATTCTGAATCGTATTTATGAGAAATTTTTGAACGATTTAGTGATTAAAAAAAATTTTAGTGACCATTTTTAGAACACTTAAAGCCACAATGTCTGCTTGAAATTATGATATGTAAATTTGACTCTTTTAAAGTCGGTTAAACTGGATAACCCTTTAAAAAAAAAAAAAAAAAAAAAAAAAAAAAAAAAAAGATTCTTTGAATGTCTACCCATTATGAAGATGATAAATCCTTTGTTTTCACATAATAAATTACCACTGAATGAATTTTGAAAATGATCAATTCTTGGAAGTGTTGAATAGGTTTTAGTTATGGTGAAGTTTCGGTGATTCGAGTAGTGATACAGGTTTTTTTTTATGGTGAACTATAGTTAGTTTTTAATAATGAAACTGAATTAATTTAAGGGTAGGCTATATATAGCCTTGAGAAATAATATAAACCGCTTATAGGAAATTTCAGATAACATTATGGCGTTAGTTGGATTATATCACCGTGAAGTTTACTTTAAATGAAGTCCGAGCGTACTTGTTGGGAAATTTTGCTTGATTAAGGGACAGTTATCTGCATTATTTTCAAACGCTCGCTGCATGTCAACTTTTGAACGCATGTTGAATAACTCTTTGAACGTATGGTGACTGTAAGTTTTTGATCGTATGTTTAATGTAACTTTTTGAACGCTTGTTGACTGTCACTTACAGTTTCAGGTGACCTAAGTTATCATTAAATCCATTTGCTCAAAAAGAGAACATCTGGGACTAATCGTCATGATATTGCCCTCTAGAGAAGCTCTTGTAAAGCTGCTTCGCAAGAAGAATTTATTTTTATTTTTTTTTTTATTTTGTAACATCTTGTCGTCAGAGTTTGAACGAAGAATTCACTACCGCTGGCAAAACTGCTGTTGCTTTTGTGCTTTCAATTTTCAGACCAGTTTGAGCTAGTTTCCTAGAAGTTTGACGGCGGCAAAATGATATCAAAGATGCCAGAAAAGTTTTCGAAATTAGACGCTCTCAGCGGTGTGAAATCTGACATACGCCATGAAGCCGCAGTTTCTATTTGCACGTTTCGTGTCGTCCTTTTGGAAATTGGTCAGAATGTCAGCTAGGCAAAGAAACCTCTTGGTTTTATCACAAATGCTGAGAATGTTTAAAAATGTAAGACTCTAATGTGCAAACAGCAACGTCCTTTCCCACTGTCAGGAGATAACTGATAACGCTGTAAAGTGAGTGTGATTGTGTCTTTTGTATTTAACTGAACATAATGATTTTCATATGCAGTAAGTAATAATGTTGACTAGGTTACAACTATTTGCACAACATCTATGGTAGATTCACATCAACCGTGCATCTGATGTCTAGGCCAGTCCCTTACAACGCACCTGATTGGCTGTTGATAAGTCAATCACAGCGCTGGAAACTCTCAGTCTCTCTAGAGAGTTTACACAGGCAGGATGTATGTTCCACCTCTCTTTAGAGATACGTCTTTCAGAAGTATCCCTCAAGAGAGATGGAACATACATCCTGCCTATGTGAACTCTCTAGAGAGACTGAAAGTTTGCAGCCCTGTCCTTGGCTTATCAACGGCCAATCAGGAACGTCGTAAAGGACTGGCCTAGACATCAAATGCACGGGTGATGTGAATCTACTATAGTTCTGCTGTGAAGAACAAATACGTTCTTCGGAGTTGAGGATAAAATGGGACACTTTTTTTTTTTCATGTGTGTTAAGTTCAGGTATATTGTTGGAAATCAACTCAGAACCCTTAAGGTTTGTGAAGACTGCTGTCACATTCGTCAGAGGGAATTGGATTAGATCTAGATTCATTCCTTCAGCCGATGAAGACAGCAGTCTTCGTAAAGATAAAGGTTTGAAGTATTTTTTTTTCGCAATACACCAAGATTTAGAGCATAAGAGTCGGGTCTCATTGTACCCTCTCTAATAATAATAATGATAATAATATGATGATGACGATGACTGTAAGGATGATGATGAAAATGATGATAATAAAAGAAGCGTGAGATTACTAGTTAACTTGAATTCCTGAAACATTTTTGTCACAAATTATATGATATATATATATATATATAATATATATATATATATAATATTTAATATATATATGTAATAATATTTATATGTATATATATCTCCCAAGTATAAACAACCCCATTAAGACACTCTGGTTTAAAGCAAAGGACTATATTTCGGTGGACTAACTTCCACCCTTATCAAGTATTACTTGAGACGTATACTGTTTTAACAGAAGAATTTAACACACACACATACACACACACACACACACACACACACACACACACATATATAATATATATATATATAATATATATAATATATATATATATATATATATATATCTATAAAGAGAGAGAGAGAGAGAGAGAGGGTTTAGCAAAGTATGGGGAACTAATGCCAGTCCTGCGTCCTTCTACTTGCCTACTATGATTTTTCTATCTATTATCGGTTTTCTGAAATGGCTCGTAGTAACGATCAGATTTTTTTATGAATGGAATTTTGGGACCTAACCGACAAGTCAGTTTACGTCCTGATTTTTAGGGAAGCCCCAATTTCACTTGAGCAGATTGGTAAAAAATTCCATGTGAATAAAAAAAAAATGGCGGACTGTAGACCATATTGAGGAAATAGGAGACCGATTGGCATCCTTGAGAAAATGGCTGACCGTCGGCCATTTTGCAACAAAATTCCAAGTCATTACGTCAGTATCAGTGTTACTTTTAGCATACAATTTTGGAGTTCTCTGGAGGAAAAAGTGGAAAATTAGACTACACAGCATGTATTCTTGTACATACAATGGAAAGTTGTCAGGAGTCACAGAAACTAAAGAAAGGATGCCAGAAAAAGCAGAGGAAACCAGAGAAATGCCGTAGAAAAACAAGCATGGGATAAATATGCAGAGGAACGTTAGAATGATTTATCTCTGGTCTCGCCAAGAGAGGATGTGGGGGAGTTTTCTCACAGGCTGTTGACGTTGGGAAAATTCCCACAAAAATACTGAAAGATGTGGGTAAAGCATGAATAATGGATTCCATTACACCGTGTTTCTCATGCTGATCATTACATGTAATAACAGTCATTTAGCACCATTACAATGTTGTCACGTGATATTCTTATTAGTCGCGACTCCTTCCTCTCGTCAGGAGAAGGCCTTAGACTAATCCTCCCGTTAGTTTTCTGTGTTAGGTTTCTGTAAAAGTAAACTACTGAAATGGCTTTTTGCCCGTCCATCCACACTCATATCTTGAAAACTGCTGAGGCTAGAGGGCTGCAAATTGGTATGGTGATCATCGACCTTCCAATCACCAAACATACCAAATTGCAGCCCTCTAGCCTCGATACTTTTGATTTTATTTAGGGTTAAAGTTAGCCATGATCGTGGGTCTGGCATCGCCATAGGTGCCAACAGCACGGATCACCACCTGGCTGTGGTTGAAAGTTTCATGGGCCGCGGTTGACAGTTTCATGGGCCGTGGCTGAGAGTTTCATACAGCATTATACACCCTACGGAAAATTGCGTTCAGCTTACCCATTCAATCATGTTCTTTGATTGTTTTCGGCAATTCTCGATGAGATGATTTTCAAGCCTAATGGTACGTCTCTCTCTCTCTCTCTCTCTCTCTCTCTCTCTCTCTCTCTCTCTCTCTCTCTCTCATTATTACATCTCGGCAAGTGGGAATTGCTTTACCACTTTCATGCAGTAGCAAAGAAATAAGAGCGCAAGCAGCTGTTTCTGCTTAGGCTGCTGCTGCTGCTGCTGCTGCTGTGTGAAGTTTTCTAGCATCAGATTTAATGCTTCTATGTTTGCTTGGAGTTTTATCTTGGCCACAACTAAAAAGTGGAATAGTTTTCCTGGTGCAGTTGTGGAATCTTCTGACCTCCAAGTATCTAAAAGGAGCAAATTCAGTCTTGCTCTCTGCTGACGTCTCCTGTGTGTGTGTGTGTGTGTGTGTTTTTTTTTTTTTTTTTTTTTTTCTCAAGTGTTTGTTTTATTTTCCTGTAATTTGTCTCTCTCTGGAACTCTCTTGGGTTTATAGTCTGTTGACACATTCCATGATGATTTTCAGCTGAAGATTTGAAGAAAAAGAAAGAAACAAACCAACCAATAAATAACCAAGCCGGGCGGCTTCTGTTGAGCAATAGAAAGTGGAGAGGCGTTTACCGCCAACCAAGAGGCTCTCGTTGGCTGAGGACCAGGATTAAGGCAATCTTTCTAATGCCTCTTTTTATCTGAAGGTCACGCCCTCCAGACCCATCCTTGTCTTTCATCCCACTCTAATACGAGTAGAGTGAGATCCAGTTCAAGTCCGGGAACCTGTCGTATTAGAAAAAAAAAAAACAGCGGTTTAGTTTAAAACGAACCAATCTGAAGATCTAATCGGAGGAAGAGAACGACCCTGTTGGCGCCTACCGCTTGTTGGCACTCCAAGACTCTCTCTCTCTCTCTCTCTCTCTCTCTCGTCTCTCTCTCTCTCTCTCTCCTCTCTCTCTCTCTCTGACACTAGGCCACCTTAAAAAACTGAACTTTTTAACAGTAGTATTTAATTTTTTTCTCGATCGAGACAGTAATAAGTTTAATTTTTTTGCGTTGGTTAATCTTTTAGAATTTCGCATTTTTTTATTTTCTGTTTTTTTTTGGGACTAGGCTGTAGCCTTGGAGGTTGTAGCTACGTAATTCGTCCCAGGGGGCGGAGGTTAGGGGTGTGGGGTGGGGGGATAAGTTACAATCAAGTTTCTTGTTCGTTCAGGGGAATTTTCTCTCCCGTTATCATGACGATCCTCCGAAGTGATGTCCACGATTCACGCCTAAGGCCTTTGTCTGTTCTCAAATCAGGCCTGGAATAGAATAAGGTTAGCAGATTATAGGGTGGCCATTTTCCATACACCCTGGAGTAGTTGTTCAGGAGGATTCAAATACCCCTTCCAGCTCTCTCACCTTTATTTCAATTTTTATACATGTGAGGTGCTGTGTTCTGATAGTAAGCACAACAAAAACAACAACACAAGGTGAAATTTTATATACGACGAACTGAAATAAACTTTTTTTATTTTATTATTTTTTTCAAACGTTCATTGTGTATTTTACGACGCTTTGGATGTAGCGTAAACGAAAACAGAAGGGTTTGAGGTTTTCATCTTGCTACGCCTTATAAAATTTATACTTTTTTTTTGTACTGTAAATTTTCCTGTCAGCGCTGAATGACCTCATAGTGCCATCTCTTGGCCTTTGGCCCAAATTCCTTATTTCATCAATATCATTACCTTGATATGATACTTCTTTCTTCAAAAGATATCAAAGCAGAAAAAAAAAAAGACCCAAAACAAAAAAGATTGACAAAGCAAAATATTAAGTTTTCCTCTCCTTCTGACTTACCGTAAATATAATATATGCAAGACCGAACATTTACGTATCAATAACTTTTCTTATCGTCCGCTGTATCACCAGATCCCAGTGACTTGGCATTACGACCGTTGATTAACACGTATACCATTGGAGAATGTACTTGGGAATTCAGATTACAAGAACAGACTCTCATTACGGTGTTTGTCGAGAACAAATACAGTACGGTCGACGGATGTTCTCGACTGTTTGCTGACCCAACAAGGATCAAGGACCTCACAAACATCGGAAAACACGATACCTGTTGCAAAGTTGACGAAAGCTTCTGTGCTGTTGAACTGATGACAATTAGCTGTCGGGAAGATATCTACCGCAATCATGGGTACGCATTTCTTTTTTCTAATGTAGACGTGTTTGGCATCTTTTAGGGCAATTTGAACATGCATAAGCTATGTAAATCATTCTACGCAAAGTTCGAAGACTTACCTTGGTAAGAAGGTGGTCAGTCACTCGATAGAAGGACTATGGTTAATAGTGTAGTTCTTTTGTAGAAGGTCTTACAGTGGTAAGATATTTCTGTTTCAGTGTCCTGTTGCCACGATCTTCCAAAAGGCAATATTTTGAACAATTCATGCTTGGAAAGTATGTGACCACTTCGAAGAAAGTGAATATATTGTGGGATAAACGAATTATATTATTTCGTGGAAAATATCCCGTAGGGGGATAGTGCTGTCAGTGCACTTCATGCAGTGCTCTGTAGGCATTAATTAAGGTTTTTGCAGGGTCCCTTAGGCTCCTACCTGCAACCCCTTTCGTTCCTTTTACTGTGCCTCCTTTCATATTCTCTTTCTTCCATCTTACTTCCCAGCCTCTCCTAACAATTGATTCATAGTGCAACTGCTTTGAGGTTACACATTTCAGACCGTTTACTGTCAATATCCATTTCAGCGTTGAATAACCTCATAGGTCCCAGTGCTTGGCCTTTGGCCTAGATTCTATATTCAATTCAATTCAATTTGTAGAAAATAGAATGGAACGTTTCTGACCAATGTTTCCAGTTCCTCAAACGAGGGTTTTCAAAATTCTGTAGCTACATCCACAATGCTTACAATGAAGAATTTGGTCACTGGAAATTGTTTTTGATGTATTTCCACAATCAGTGAATCAGAGTAGTGAATGAAAGATACCCAATGTAGTCAGCTAAATTTCTGTTGTGTGGTTACTGGTTGTCAAGCCAAGTCATGGATTCTTGTCTCATTTCAACTTTCTTATCGAAGGCTAGAGAAGTAAAACGGTATTTAGGATTTCTAACTTTAAAGATAGTTATAATCAAACAGGAATCAACACTTCATTCTAAAAATGTACATTTAACTTGGTGCGTAATTTTTATTTGCTATTTTAATGAATTTAGATAACTACTTACTAGAGACAGCATTGAAGTCTCCATGAATGTAGATAACTTCTTATTGGAGGCAGCATTGAAGTCTCAATTAATGTAGATAACTATGTACTTACTGGAGGCAGCATTGAAGTCTCCAGGAATATGGATAACTACTTACTTGAGGTGGCATTGAAATCTTCAGGAATATGGATAACTACTTACTGGAGGCAGTATTGAAGTCTCCAGGAATATGGATAACTACTTACTGGAGGCAGCATTGAAGTCCCCATGAATGTAGATAACTACTTACTGGAGGTGGCATTGAAGTCTCCAGGAGTATGGATAACTACTTACTGGAGGTGGCATTGAAGTCTCCATGAATATAGATAACTACTTACTGGAAGCAGGATTGAAGTCTTCAGGAATGTAGATAACTACTTACGGGAGGCAGGATTGAAGTCTCCAGGAATGTAGATAACTACTTACTGGAGGCAGGATTGAAGTCTCCAGGAATGTAGATAACTACTTACTGGAGGTGGCATTGAAGTCTCCAGGAATATGGATCACTACTTACTGGAGGCAGCATTGAAGTCTCTGTGAATGTAGATAACTACTTACTGGAGGTGGCATTGAAGTCTCTGTGAATGTAGATAACAACTTACTGGAGGTTGCATTGAAGTCTCCAGGAATATGGATAACTACTTACTGGAGACAGCATTTAAGTCTCCATGCATGTAGATAACTACTTACTGGAGGTGGCATTGAAGTCTCCAAGAATGTAGATAACTACTTACTGGAGGCAGCATTGAAGTCACCATATTCTTGGAGACTTCAATGCCGCCTCCAGTAAGTAGTTATCTACATTCATGGAGACTTCAATGCTGCTTCTAGTAGGCAGTGATTTTAATGTAAATATTTTTCTGTAGTTACCCATATGAGAATTTATCAGTATATATCTATTTTTTATTATCCTTGATTTTGTAAACAACCTTATACCATCTTCTTCATCTTTTATTCCTGCTTTGTGGGCTAACGCTTTTTATTCGGAGGAATTTGATCTTTAATATCCGTTGGCCGAAGGGATGGGAAACTAACATACACACACATACACACACATATATGTATATCCTCACACCACCAGCCTCGTTTTAATTAAATATGCAGGGTGAAAGCACCTTGGATAGAACTTTGAACTTCGAGACGGTACGTAACGTCTTGAAGATCGGGGCTTACGGCCTCTATGCTCTCTTACCTGACCGCCATAGTTGACGGTACAGGTACACAAATGTAGAGAGATTGTGAACGTGTGTTTATGTGTGTGTGGGTGTGTTTGTGTTTATCTCGTTGGAAAGGTTTACCTGCATTGCAAAATGTGTCACTTGGAGAGGCAAGAATGTAAAGATAATAAAGAAGTACAACGATGATTCGTCAAAATAAGAAGAAAAGTAAGAATGGAAAAGTAAATGTTAGGGAGAGGGGAGGAACCAGGTCGAGGCAGAAGTGAAGAAATATAATATAAGAAAAATAAGAATAATCTCTGACGTTCATTAAAACAAAGTTGCACAGGGTGGAATAATAAAGAGGGAGAAGGAGTGAATACTAATGATGATGATGATGATGATGATACTAAGTGGGCAAGTTGGTGATCTCCGATTACATTCATTCTTCCAGAACAAAAAAGTAGGCCAGTCTCATTCCTGGGCGACCTCCTGCTGCAGTTGGGCTTACAAGAATCAAACACATCTCTCTCTCTCTCTCTCTCTCTCTCTCTCTCCCCGTGTGTATGTGTGTGTGTGTGCTTGTATCCTTTTCTCAGTTACCGAACACCAAGGCAGCTCCGGCGCCTTTTTGTCTGGCTATGGTTTTGTGATAAGGCGAAACACAGTGACCACAGCTGGTACTAAGGTAACCTACCAAGAAAGAAATAGGACTGATATTTGGTATGATTGCTTGATGTTGAATATCTCTTGAGGGCAATTCTTTCTAACGAGTTTTCACTTTTAGAAGAAACTTTATTTTTTTTTTTTTTCATTTATTGCAGCCTAATGTCTCTTCTTTCACATACACACAGGTTACACATAAGATTACATACTTTTGCATGTACAAACGCACGCTTCTGATATTCAGCTTGTATTTTGGGATGAGGTTGGAACCCCATTCCATATACTGCGATGATTATTGATTATATATATGTGACCTAGGGCGTCTAAACTCTAGACTCTTTCTTTGTGGTTGCTCGTCCACGGGGATCGCAGTATTGAGAACGTGTTACTGCTGTCGGCAGTATAACGATAGAGAAAGACGATGGATAGATTTCACTATTCAGGTAATTCTCTTCGTGATTTCGTGTTGACGAGCATAGAGCGCGTGGTTATGTTACTATATTCACGCGTGTTCGTGAAGACTCGGCAGTTCGAGCAAAGGAATGATCTGCTGTTCGCTTAGCCATCCTTGGAAACTGAAAGTGGAAAAGTGACAAGTGATCTTGTCACTGTGGGATCCTTGATACCCCGTTTTGTTTTCATCCCAGCGTCACGGCGCGTCAGTCGGGAAGGAACGTGGTAATTGGACGATTAATCCTCCTTTGTGGTTTCAGACTTGAAATGTGACAACTCGGTGAAAGATTGAAAGATTTCCAACTCGAGTTGTGCGGTTTTCCTACGGAGGTTGGTGGCGCTGTGCCCCAGTGCTGCTTATCACCTCTGCTCCTGACATTGTTTTCGGGTTCGGTTTTGCATTTGGATATTACGTAAAACCACAGTGTTAGCATTCATGTTATTC